>NW_022900928.1:10418603-10451275 GCF_012274545.1 Fukomys damarensis
CACACACACACACACACACACACACACAAGGGTGGTTTTGGCAGCTGCGCCCAGCGGCTGCCCTCCTGGCTTTTTCATACCAGTCAGGGAGCAGTAAAGCAACGCACGCCCCGTACCGGACCCTGGACCTGGAAATTTCACAAAATCCTCCTACCTTGTCAGGTCTTCTGGCCAGTGCATTTCCCTACATTGTGGTCCCCGGAGAGCATTGGACAAAGGAGCAGAATGAATCTCGTGGGATGGCAACTCCTTCAGCCAGCGGAGCCAGCCCAGCCAAGGGGCCAGGAATCCCAGGCACCCAGCAAAGTGGGCTACTGAAGAACTAGCTCCCAGACTTCACTATTGCCCAGCCCAGGAAAGAAACCCGATCTCCCAACACAATTAACCTTTAAAGTGCGGAAGGATCCAGAGGTCAGGGCTGAGGGCTGGTATCAAGTCAGCTGTGAAAAGTTTCAGCCAGGCAAAAGCTAACACCAAACTCCGAAGCTGTTACCGTAAAGCACCAAGTACGAGGGCCCAGAGATGTCCCAGGGGACTCGGTAAGAACAGGCCAAGGTGAAGAAAATTGGAATGCGAAGACGAAATACCATAAATCCCTACAGATTGTGCTGCAACAGTGAAGAAAGCCTCAGTCCTCAGTGCTACGTATTTAATGGCATAAAGCTCACAGACCATAACATCTCTTAGCTCATCGACATCGCCAAAGCATTTGATGAAAGTGAGATAATGCTACAGCAAAAACTTGTGAACCTAAAAGGAAAGTAAATGATACCTGTCTGTACAACGAACAAAGGACATCATTTCCGGTGATGTCACACTGAGGCAGTGCCAATGAAAATATGCACGAGTTCTTCGTGCTTCTTTTAAAAGAGAGAGCGCCAGCTACGCATGGCTACCGGAAGCATTATGGGGCTGAAGCTGGAAGAGGGGGTGGGTGGGCTTGGAGAGCACCCAGTTCTGGGATGGGAAGGGGCGTCGCCCAGCTAATCTCTATAAAACCTGTAATCAAGGGACTCAGGCCATGTAAACTGATGCTGGGAACAATGAACTACTGAGATTTCAAAAGTCAAGTTAGGTTATAGCTTTTGTTTCAAAATGAAGGATAAAGATGCCCTCCCAGACCCCTAACTCCCTTGACAAAAATCTCAGCAGTTGGAACCTGGAAGCCCTCAAAGAACTTCCCTGAACCAAGCTCTCCCCTAGCCCTGGGCTGACTCTCCAGGGCCCTGGGGGTGTGGGGTGGTGAGAAAAGGAAACGATCACTATCTCCCAGTGGGGGTCTCTGTGCGGCCAGTTTGCTCAGCAAACAGAAGCTTTTCAAAGGGGCTCTGAAGAGCCATTCCTCCCCCTTCGGGACACAGGGAATAGAGCTGAGCTCAGAGAGGAACAGCCTGCTGTGGGAGCTTGGGGCTTCCCAGGTGGACGAACAGGCAAGCACGTCTCGGAGCAGAGATGGTGATCTTGAAGGGGTCTGGAGGAGGAGGAAAGTTAATCATTCACTCTCCTCCCCAGGGTCCTCCTCCACTTGAACAGTGGCTGCCGGCATCCGCAGTGGGAGGGAGGTGGCAGGGAGGAGAACACTGTGGGGTGCAGAGGGGTACAGTCCAGGTGCAGGAAGACTAAAATGTCAGGATGGACACAGCTCCTGGCAAACAAGGACTCGTCAAAGCACTCTGTCCTTCAACGTGACCCACGGAACTACATTTATTTTTACAACAAGACTGTCAGAGCATCTGGCTGAACTCTGGGTTCATCTGGAAATGGAGCGCACGTATATATACAGGCAGAAATCCATGCACATGTAGACAATTTCCCGCCGTTTCCTACAACTGGGCTTTGTCTTCAGCAAATTTAGCAGGTAAAAACCCCAATCACACCAAGACAAACCAGGGGACATTTCTCCATTCATGCATCCCCTTGTTCAGCTGATGGATATGTACAGAATCCTTGCTCCAGCAGTCAACAAAATAGACAAAAATCCCTACCCTAAGGGAACGTACCTTTGAGAGTCAATGAGACTAAACATAAGTTTTACATTCATTATGTTAACAATAAGTGCTAGGGGGCCGGGGATTTAGCTCAGTGGCACTGAGCCTGAGTGCGAAAGTGCAAGGTCCTGAGTTTGATCCCCGGTACTGGAGGTGGGGGTGGGGCTGCTACAGAGACAAAAAGTGATGTGAAGAAGGGTGTCTAAAATTACACACAAGGTGGACAGGAAAGGCCAGCAGGGAGGAAGGGCTCTTACAAGTCTGAAAGCACTGTAGGAGCTAGTTATGTATCTGGGGGCCAGAGCCTTCCAAGAGAGGAACTGGCCAAAGCCCAAGGCCCCAAGACAGGATGCAGCCTACACATTCAGTCCAAGAATGCATAGTCAGCCAGCCATAGTGGCATACACCTGCCACCCCAGCACTCTAGGAGGCTGAGGCAGGAGAAGTGCAAGTGTGAGCCCAGCCTAGGCAAGTTGGTGACTTAATAAAACTTGGTCTCAGGCTGGGGATGTAGTGCAGGGTGAAGGCCCTGGATTCAATCCCTGGTACAAAAAAAGGGGAAGAACGAATGAATGAAATTTTAAAATGTATGGCTACAACAGAGTGAGGGGGAACCAAAGGGATCCAAGGAGGAGGTCAGGACAGAGGGCCGAGGTACCAGGAGGGTGGTGGAATCCACCAAGTCTCTGTAGACACCTTGGCTTTTAGTCTGAGTGAGAGAGGAAACAAGGAAAGTTTAATAAATGGAGTTTCACCATTTTACAACCATCCACATGAATCTCCCACAACGCTAATGGAGGTCATTTTGACTGTACACAAGGCAAAGTCCCTGCACAACGCAATGTGTGTTAAGTGGGTCTCAGTCAGCTTTCAACGGTTAAAAGAAGCACACCTGTATCATGGAAGGCCCCATTCCTTGCAGCTACAGAGCTTTTCCATCCTATGAAAGATAACAGAGTGCTGATCCAGGCAATCGGAGGGAAAAACAAGGCAGGCCAACCCCTGTCTGACAGCCAGTGCCCTTCAGCTTCCCCTGTCATTTCTGAGATCGGCCTTTGTGCAGGACAAATTCCAACGACCTTCCTAGAACCAGTCACATTTTCCTCCATAGGAACAATGTGACCAACGATGTCAAGATTCCCAGATTAGCTGTATTTTTCAAGCCAAAGAGGAGCTGATAAACTCTACCCTGGTATCCAAAAGTAGAAGAAAAGTTTACTCTGGGAATACAGTTTATAAAGACAGACAACAGAAAACCTCTAAAATGAATCTAAAACCATGTTTACTATGGAAAACAATGGTAGTGAAGCTACTTTGCTTCTCCTCCCGTGTAATCGTTCCTGATTTTACTAGTTGTTCCTGCCACACAAGCTGCAAAATACACCACCTGTCTCATCAAATAAAACTAAGTCTTTGCCCTCCATGCCCATATTACCTTCCACAGTTATGCAATGTGTAATACGGACAGACTCTGCCCCCTGCTACAGTAAAACACCTCAAGGGAGCCGCCCACACTTCTCTTGTATTGCTTCAGCTCCGACTTTGGTCCCCCGCAACTCTGAGGCCTAGGCCACCATCTATTTCTCCCAAGTTCATCAAGGGCTTCTTTTTCACCAAAGCCAGGGGGGAATCCTCTGGCCTTACCCTACCTGAGTGTTCAGCAGCAGGTAGCACCCGCTTCTTCCTCCCCAAGTGGCCACATCTCCGGTCTCCGTGCCATTATCCACACTTGGCTCTCACTCCCTCAAAGTCTCCTTGGCTCACCCTCCTCCAGATCTCTTGGGTTCCACCCCTAATCCCCTGCTGTGCTCCACCTGGTCTTTTCCTAGGTGACCTCATCAGGACTTCAAAATGCCAGGTACAGACAGAGGGCTATGGTCTGTAATCAGTACCCACGCCCTCTTGGGCATGCAACGTATCTGAAATCTATCCTTTTACAAAATTAGTACTTCCAGCTGCCGATCTGTCTGCACTGTCACTTCCTTTCAGCCGGTGTATGACTGTTCATCAGTCATCCTAATTTGCTCTTCCTTTCTTGTTTCCTGTATAATCAACCCATTAACAAGTCCTCAATAATGCTGCTCCTCCCAAGAAGCCGAACGGGAACACTACACAGCTTCTCCAGAAAGACGACCCTGGTCCAAGCTACCATCATCCCTCGCCAGCACACAGCCACTTCCCAACTGCCTACTTCCCCTCTTGCCCTGTTAGGCTCTGTCTTCCACAAAGCAGCGATGGCGATCTTTCTTACGTGGACATAGCACACATCGGATTGCATTACATTCCTGTTTAAAGTCCTCTAATAGCGTCCTAGGGAAGCTACTCAGAGTAAAATCCCAATTCATTCCCTTGGTCTAAAAGGCCCCCTGTGATCTATCTCCTGTCTCTCTCGCCTGCCACTCTGGCCTTGCCCTTCATGGCGCTGTCCCACCAACATGCCTGGCGTCTTCTGTTATCCTGCGCTGCCTTCTGCCTGGACAGCTCCTCCCCACATCCATCTCCCCATGGCCACCAACCTCTTGGGTGTTACTTGGAAAGTCACCTCCCCAGGACTTCTGCCCATCACATGATCCTTGTGACTCTACCATGGCCTCCCCTGCGGCTCTCCCTAGACAGGAGGCCCCCCAGGGGACAGGAGTGCTGTTTACTTTTGTTCTGAGCCGGATTCTCCCAGTGCCTGAAGCACCACTGATATGGTCAGGGCCAAATGACAAGAAGGGGACAAAGTAAAACTGGACCTTCTGTGCAGTCCCCTGGGGTCTCTGGTAGTTCCAAGGACTTGGGCTCAAAGGTTCCTCATAGTTTATTCAGTTATAGACCCATTGGAGAGACACAGAAACTCAGGGCTGCATCCCCACAGGAAACAAAATTTTAAAGACAAGTTTGGGGCGATCTGTGGACCCTCTATAGCCCATCCATATCCCCAGGTTAAGGGCAGCTGCTTCTGAGTTTCACGGCAGCAAGATGAAACAAGGTCTAGCTTTACAGGATGGCTTCGTTTCCTTCACTAGGGAACCTGTCTTGAGTCCCATCTACGGCTTGCTATTAACAAAACAAAAAGAGAAAGGGAGGGAGGAAGGAAAGGAGGGGAGAAAGGAAAACACTCCTGGAAGAACACACAAGAATGGGAAGAGAAGGAGTAAGAAGATCTGTGGTCTGAGGAGTGGATCAGTGGTAGTGTTTACCTAGCATGTGCATGAAGCCCTGGATTCAAGTCTCAGCACCACAGCCAGACAGACAGGTGGATGGACAGACGGACACACACACACACACACACACACACACACACAAAACTGATTTTCACGGAACAGTACTGGGTATGATGTATTGTAGATAGTGGAAGGGATAGATACTTTCCAGAACTCTTTAGCAAAACCTCCCAAGTATAGGAGTTTAGGATTTTCCACAACAAATAAGAAACTTTGGGGTAAAAAATAGTCATGGAGACCCCAGATACCAGACTGGATGTTGGGGATATAAAGGTGAGTTAAAAATATGCCTGAGCCCTAGTGGAGCTATTTACAAGGGAAGATAAGAAGTCAAATCTTTATGGACTAGGTGGTGAAGGCCAGGACTGAGATAAACAACGTACCATCAAAGGGTCACAGGAGGCATTTGTTGTAACTAGCAGGACCAAGAAAGGCCACTCCAAGGAAGAGACATTTAAAGGAAGACGCAGGAGAGGGGAGAGAGCCAGCGATCCATCAGAAGGTGGGGGAGCCAGGTTTTGAGGACAGATGAGGGGAAGTCAAGCTCAGGGCATGGGGACAGGGGAGCTAGGTATGTTGCGGGAGGGAAGGTGGCTGTCATGCTTGGAGGCCAGTAAGTGGGTGGGGCAAGGTCAAGAGAAAACAAAGTCTGCTTGCTGGAGGACCCCAAAGCAGTAGGAGCAGCTGATCGCAAAGTGGTCAAGACCTCTAGAGACGTAGCCAGTGTACTTCTGAGTTGCCCGCCTTCCTTTCGCATTTGCTCCACTCTGCTCTGGGCACTAGGACATTTGGAGGAGCGGGGCCTCCAATCCTGTCAAGGGTGTTCGGCAGAACCTCCACGTCCACATGGTTGGCCCTGGACCACCTTATTTGCATTCACATAGACTGTGGATTCCCTCTATACTTTTTCAAGGAGGAGGAGGGGAAAGTATCTCCAATGAGATGCACTTTACTTGTGGAGGTGCAGTTTCTGCTACCTCCGGTTGGCTAACTTTTGAGACTGTCCAAGGCTCACAATTATGGGCACTCACCCGTGAAAGCACACACACTCCTTAATCTCTAAACAAAAGGCTCCATTCATCAGGAAGAGTAGCCGACCCGCTCTCTGTGTTTAGGCACTTGCCATTCTGGTCAGGAACCAGAGGCTGTGAGTAAAACCTCAGGCAGAGCAGGCAGAAGAAAGTGCCTATATGGGTCCCAGCACCTTTACCCGAAAACCACAAGTTCAGACCTCCTGTTCTCAGCCCAATGTCAACCTATCTGTGACAGGCACCAAGTGGCTGCATCAACTCAAAAATGGTGGCATCGCTAATGAAGAACATGTGAGACCCAAGTTATTCTTGGCGATGACCATAATTATGATTTACTGCCTGGGAACCTCATCTCGGTTCATCCCAGAACAGTTCATCTGCCAGAACTGTTCTAAAACACGCTGTGTCTCTCATGTTATAGGAAAAGAAATGAGGACTTGGAGGAGGTCAATGATCTGCCCCTACATGGCTAATCCACAGCTGACCAGAGCCAAATCCTGTTCCGTTTCCATGACACCGCTCTACTCACAGGAGTGAACACCTCAGGTCACCGTGCCAACAGAGGACACTAAGACTATTAAAAGGTTACCCTAGAGTTCTTTGGCTGCTTCTAATACTTTTGGGCCTGCTCCAATTTAGATACACCCTTTTACCAAATGTCATGCTGTAATGGCTCCTACTGTATTTCCAGTGACTGTTTTCTTTACAATATTGGCTGAATGTTGACTTTTATATGCCAGGCATTGTGCTATGGAAACTATGGTATATAAAGAGAAAACGTCTCTTTCCTCATGGAGCTTAGAGCATGACACATGTGGTTTTCAGGCAGTCAAATACAGACCAAAATATTTCATCACAAACCACGATATAACCGGTGAGAGTATATTATAGAAGAGACGATGACAGTCTATAAAGTCAGAAAATATGTGTTCAGTCTGCTTATATATAAGAATGCTCTCAAGGTTAGCAGCTGACTATTTCGTTGAAAACTTTAAAGCGTGTGCCTGCTGTCTAAATGATAAAACTTGAGTGTCCCATAAAACCCCGTCCCACCCACCCTTGGCTCACAGCAGTGGCCACAAAATTCCTCTGTCATTGTTTCCAAGGCCATAAGCAGCAGCAGTGGGAAAGAAGTTCAGCAGATTTCAGAGGGCAGTTTGGAGCTAGTCCTTCCTCTGTCTGCCACCATGACAGTAAACTCTGCTGTTCAGAAGAAAACATGGAAAAATCCAAAGAGGCGAATCTATGTAGCAAGCAGTTTTTTGAAACTACAAAAAGCTAAAGTGAACTAAAAGAACACCACTGGTTATGACGGTTTGTATTTATAGTGCTGTTGTGGGTACGTAGGGAGAATTCTGAGGTGTCACATACTTATCTCTTCAGCTTGGCTGTCATCCCTATTAGGATGGATGGATAAAATATTCCAAAGCTAGTCACTCCTCCCATCCCATCCTCCAAAGCCAGTCTTTGGCTTGAGGACATCCCTGAGTGAGTTCCCTGTAGGATGGGGTAATGAGGGAGAAAGAATGGTGGGCTGGGGTTGAGGGGTGAGAAGCTTAAGTGGGGAGAGGAAAAACTGGAAAGGAAACTTGGGGTGCTCATTATGGGCATCCCTGTTCGGGCTGTGATTTAAGCCCATAGTTTGGGATTTCCGCTCTCATTTTTGCTGCTGTGCAGGCCCCGGTCAGGCAGCTCCAACATGTTGGGGTGCACTGTGGAGCAGAGGAGGGAGCACAGAACAAGACTTGGGGACAGAATCTTGGCCTAGTCCGTCACCGTGTTGACCAGCAGGGTCACTGCCTGCCTGAGGACACAGACAACCTGGCTGCTCCACGGGCATGGGCGGGGTGACCGGGCCCCCAAGCTCTAAGATGCCTCTAAGCACGGAGTCTACACCCAGAGGTCTCCTCCTGAAATTGCTTCTCAAAACAAAATCCATTTCCTTGTGAGTTTGACTTAGGATCCATCTGTCCTAACCTGATTTCGCCTGCAGACTTTCAAGGTACCCGGCACTGTCTACGGAACACTGTATACACCTAACCTCACAGAACCCTCCCACACTCTATGAGGTAAGAGTTTTCTTTTCTAAGAAAACCCGTTCTGTATTTTAGCTTTGGCATTTCATTGTTTCCTCTGGAGTTTATAGGAACTATAAAAGAACTACAAAACCTTCCACAATCTCTAAACCACAGTCTTGTCTAAGTCAAAAGGAAAAAAAAAAAAAGTTTGGCCCAGAGCCCAAATCATTCTAGGTATTTGCCTAGCGGGGAGGCTAGCTGAAAAGTTACAGACTGGTTAAGAATTAAACTCCTTCCATTTGCCCATTAATCTCCAAGAGAAAATCTGTTTTGAATGGGGGAAGAGCAGCAGTGCAGGTGACTGGCATGGAGTAAGTACCTATGAATTTTGTTATTGTTATTGAAACCAAAACCAGTATGTGCCAGGGACTAACCTTGCGTACCATGTTTATATAAAAACTCATCATACCTGCTGGGCACAGTGGCACACACCTGCAATGCCAGCACTTTGGGAGACGGAGGCAAGAGGATCATGTGTTCACAGCTATCCTGGGCAACTTGGCAAGATGTTGTCAATAAATGAATGAGTGGAAGGGCTGGGAGAATAGCTCAGGGGTAGAATGTCCCTGGGTTTGATCCCCAGTAATGCAAACAAAACTTTTCATACCCTGGTAAGATGATAGATGGTATTATCTGCAACTCTAAATGATCTATAACTCAGACAGGTCAGATGTTGAATGCCACCTAGCTCTCGACTGCTAAGGCCCAAATCTGCATACCGGTCTGCCTTTCTAGTGCCTTCTGGGTAATCTTAAAGGCCCCACATATTGAGCTCTTGCCAAGGCACTACTGTGCTAAATTCTTTGGTCCTGTTTCATCTTTCTGACATCCCTTAAGCAGTAGATATTATTATCCCCAACTTACAGGAGGTCACAGGGCAGAAGTGGGTTTGGGAACATGCCCAAGGCCACAGTGCTGTTATGGCATAGGCATTGATTTCAAAGCCCCCGTTTAAAGCCTATCTTAATCACCTCTGAATTTTTGCAGCAGGCCTGGTACTTGGCACAATGGGCACAATTCTGATCTCACTGATTCTATTCCACTACCAGTATTACAGCTTGTTGACAACCCAACCCCTCTGACCCCTTCTCTTTCTGTCTAGAAGAGTAGTGACTCCATGATTAGGTAGCATCATACTAGTGTCTAGTTCTGAATTTCCACTTAAGTTCAGAGAGAAAGATACAAAACCTTCTCATTCAATCCACAGTATAACTGTGCTGAGTTTGGAGGTTCAGCTGCAAGTGGCTGGCTGGACCTAGACAGAAACTCTATTTTTTAACCAGTCTTCTCCCAAACACCGTACCAGGGACAACGGAGGATGGATACAAAAGTGACGTGAATGGTTCATGGCAGCCCTGTCACCAGCAGCCAGCACATACTGAAGTCCATAGAGCTTCAAAATCACCATGGCACAAGCGTCAGAATTGTAAGGAAAATATAGAATGAGGGCTTTATGGGCAGCTCACAGTAGTGCGCACAGAGTGAGCTCCAAGAATGGTCTTTGCATTGTTGTTCCTGAGAGCAGAAGGAGTGGACCACCCCGAACATCCACTAGTAGGGAAAGAGTTCTGCAAGCTGCGGTGCCTCTGGAAAATGGAGTACTGCACATCCACCAAAACCACGCGAGTGAATCCTAAAGCAGAAAGAGGCGTCTGCTGTCGTGTGGGATCACAAAAGGAGACAATTAAACACCTCTCATTCTTCAGAGGCTGCATGGTACAGTGCTCAAAATGAAGGGCAGAAGAGACATGCTTCCAGGTTCAAACCCAGGGATCGGATTCTCATCTGTACAGTGGGGTCTTACCTCCCGAGATGACATAAACAGTAAATAATAATACTATGAGTGGCTCATAGTATACGGTCAAGAAATACTTAGTCTTTTTAAAAATAAAATGTGCAAGCACTAACAGGGATATAAGAAACTCTGGAAAGCAACAAGAACTTAAGAGTGACTCTCTCTGCCTCATATTAACTTTTTTCTTCTACCCCTACTGTCTGCTTATCTGTATGTTCTATGTTTTCAAATAAAACATGTCCGTCTGTTTTCAACAAGTAAAAAAAAAAAAAAAATCACATTTTTTTTTTCTTCAAATCCTAAGTTCTGAAAAAGTCACCAAAACTTTTTTTTTTGGTACTGGGGATTGAACTCAAGACCTTGCACTTGTGAGGCAGGCATAGTGCCATTGAGCTAAATCCCCAGCCTGACCAAAACTTATTTCTCAAACAGGCTGAAAGGCTAGGGATGTAGCTCAGTGGCGGATCGTGGGTTCCAATCCTAATGTGTATATACACACATACACACACACACACGCACGCACACAGGTGCACACACACACACACACACACACATAGCTGTGGGTCAGACTGGGTAATCACAAAACCTGGAGTCTGGGGCAAGTACCTCATTGTTTCCCAGTTTCCAGGTCTTTTGCCACTTTGGTAGCCTAAAAGCAAGAAAGAATTTACACCCAGCACCTTGGTCCTGCAGAGTGTTATTAGGCAAGCAGGGCCGGGGAGAGGAAGGGAGCAGAGAGATGGGAGAACTGATTTCATTCGAGGCAATCCATTTAGATAAAATGTCAGGAAGTTTAGCGGATTAAGGGTATTAAGAGTCACTATTCATAAAGGTGTTTTGTTAGAACCTCCAAATAGCAATCTTATGAAATAAGCCTTGCGCAGCCTGAAATAAAAGCCTGTTACAGTACTCAAAGTTTCCTAGAGAAGGAAAAAGACCCTCAGGTATTAATTTACCCAAAGAGCAGCTGCCTGAAAGATACTGTAATGTATCCTATTGAGCTGATGCTCTGAAATAGGCCACCCATCAGAGCTGGGAGTCCAAGCCCACTTCCCTCGCTGGAAGAACAGCAATTAGCAGTAAGGAGAGGCAATCTGCATCCTGATAGGGGCTGTGCAGCTGAACATACAGGACAGCCTTGAATCCCTTCCACAAAACCCAAGGATATTTTTAAAGCTGCTGGGGTCCACAAGGCAGAAGGCACGTTTGGGTTTCAAAATTCACAAGTTACAATGAAGATTAGAGCTGCACATGTCTCTCGAATGTATCTGGGATGGGAAGGTCATGTCAGATTCAGGGGAGAGAAGAGGGGACAGGTCTTGTCTGCATGGCAGGCAATGCATGGAGTGGCTTGAGCCAATGGGTCTGAACTTTCTCATGGACGGTCTTCTAAATGAGATCTATATCAAATGTCTGCAACACAAATTCCATTCCCCCAATGTCTTCCTATGAGATCCCAGAAAGTGTTTCAGGAGAAAAGGTGCCTTTCCAGTTAGGAGAGGATGGGGCCAGAGCAGGCTCTTTCAGAGCGGAGAGGGTTGGGGATTGCAGAGTAGCAGGCAGGCAGTGGACTGGAGCTGTGTGAGGGAGCTCTTCTTTGGGCCTGGGGACCCAGGACATGGTGAGTATCACACATCCTTGCCTTTGAGGTTTTTAGGGTGCAGGTGAGCAGCAGGCATTTGTAATCAGCTGCATTTGGGGCTAGGAGCTTGATCTGGTCTTTGGAGGAGGGGTTGGAGATGGCTTCCTGGAGGGGGTGGATGACGGCTAATGAGGAGTTTTGGAGATGGAGGAGTTAGAAACACCAGGAGCTGAACCTAAGAGTTCAGCACAGAGTCTGACCTGGATACCAAGGGGGACCAGGAGCTCGCAGGCATCCACTGCTGCTGGAGAAGCCAGGGGCAGCTGGGATGTAGCTGTACCGGAAGAAAATCACCCCACTTGGCCGCCCAGCTCAGGAACCTCACTCTGTGGCTTGCATTTCTCCACTTTCTTTGAGAACCTGAGCCTTTATTTATTTATTTATTTATTTATTTATTTATTTATTTTTGGTACCAAGGATCGAACTCAGGACCTTGTGTTTGTGAGGCAGGCGGCGGCACCACTGAGCCAAATCCCCGGCTACCCCGAGCCTTTTAAAACTTATTACGTCCACCCCAAGGAGAGCTGGGAGTTACAACATTGTCTCGCTGTTCTCCCATTGCAGTCTTCAGACTCCCGGTTTGGAGAACACTGAGTTTAACGAGCCTCTGTCTCCCTGCACTTCGCTTTCAGCCACTGAACCCCAAATTTTACACAGAGGTTACCCTGGATGTTCAGACTGGGAAAGAAACTTGGGGGCCATTTGGCTGAATTCCTTGGGGAGCTCAGTGGGAAAGGAGGTACCTTGTCCAAGGATACAGGGTTTAGCGGTAGATTCAAGGTTGCACCTCAGTCTCCAACCCCGTGATACACGCCTTCGCTTTCTTTCCATGTCTCCTCTACAGAGCTGGAATTCCAAATTCCTGGACACCTATCCAGGCAGGTGAGGGTGTGAGGCTCATTCGTCAGTAAACGCTACAACAAGGAACAAAGAGGGTGGCTGGGCAGGGTGCGAGTGACAAGAAGGGGAAATAAAATTAAAAAATAAAGCCAGGTATGGGGGGAGCATCCTTGTAATCCCAGCTCTCAGGAGGCTGAGGCAGGAGCATATCTGCAAGTCTGAGGCCAGCCTGGGCTATGACGTGAGTTTGACACCAGCCTGAACTACAGACTGAGACCCTGTCTCACAAAACCAAAAAGAAGTAACAGCAGTAGAGGGACACACACACACACACACACACACACACACACACACACACACAGCTATTTAAGTAAAACACGCAGAGGTGATGAAAAATGCTTCCAGCACTATCCTACCCCACATGTTTATCAGATGCCAGGGAAATTAAGCATGTGCAGGCACACATACCACTCTGGGCAAAATAACCAGGGGACAGAAGAGATCTGAGGAACTTCGCTTTTCAACTGCCAAGTGGATCAAACACAGAAACAGCAGAAAAGACAGTGCATCAGGCTAAATTTAGTGCCGTCCCACCCTGGTGGCTTCCATGCGAGTCTCGCTGTCTCTCTGAGCAGAGCCCTGGGCTCCCACTGGTGAGTCTGGCTGTGGGCGTCCACTTGGGCTTGTGTCCCTACCGTCTCTGCGGGCTGTCTGCGCGTGGAAAGCTCTCTGGAGGTTTTGGATCCCGAGAAGTAGTCGAGGAGAGGAGAGGTGAGCGAGAAGAAGAGCAAAAGACACAAAGACAGATGAAGACACCCGTGTGCCCTGATGGATTTAGGCTTAAGTGGAGAGCGTGGAAACACGAGGTCTGCTTTGTTGCCTCCAGGCGCACGGGCTCGACGCCGGGCACCCTGCAAGACGGTGAGGCGTAATAATGCCTGTTTCCCGTTTTCTAGACATGAAAGATTCTGCAACCGTTGAACAACACCATAAGACAAAGGGCCCATGCTGAGGGGCCAGGGAAGGAGGAAGTGACCACAGGGCCACCCCAGCGAGGCGACCACGGTGCCTCTTGGTACGACTGTCCTCGGCTGTGTGGCAGCCGATGCGTGAGATCATACACCAGTCCAGGTGCAGGCTAATAATTAGCTTGACCTAACTTTCCAAGGAGAACTGATTCGTCACGGGCTGGCTTTGGTTCTTCAGACCCGACGTTTCCTGGTGAGTGGGTATGTCGCACATGACTACACCCTGCCAGCCCATGCGGACTCTGGCAGCCATCTCTAGCCTGTCCTTTCCACAGAAACAAGCAGATGAGTTTCTGCACTGAAAAGAATGCAGGCACCCCCATCCATGTGGAGACCGGGCCCCAGGGAACGGGAAGCTTCTCCCACACAGCCCTGTCCTGCAGAGCCAGAGAAAGTTCCCACCACGCATCCTGCGCAGAGAGAGAGGGTGAGACTTTTTTTTTCTTTGGGACGGAAAACAGGATCTTCACACTGAGCTGTATCCCTAGCACACTGCCCCCTCCTTTTATTAAATTTTGAGATATACTCTCACTAAGTTGCTGGGCTGCCTAACCTGCGCTTGAACCTGTGATCCTCCTGCCTCCGCCTCTTGAGTTCGTGTAGTGTACTACCATGCCCAGCTCAGTGAGGCTCACTTCAAACCTTCTGGGGGAAGAAAAGCCACGTTTTCCTTAACAAATAGTTCGTCCTGTTTGACACAGCTCCCTCTCCCTGCAGTCCTTACCAACGCTTTGTGGGACACAAGATGAAAATCTTCTTTGGCGCCAAAGGGCTCTAGGTTCTAGTCTGGCTCTGCCTCCAACTGTGTATAAATCACCTCATGTCTAAAAGCCAGACACCTACATTTCAATGAGTAAATGTAGGTAAAATGCCTACCTCAAAATGTGTACTACGTGGATGTTAGTTGCGGGTACTACTAGTACCATTACTACCATTGCTACTACTGCTGGTAGTACTACTGCTGCTGCTGCTGTTACTACCACTAGTACCACTACTACTGCAGCTGGGAGTAGTGTTGTCATTATCCCAGCTTCTCCAGGTGTCTGGCCTCAGGCGATTTTGTTTCTCTGAACCTCAGTTTAGTTTCCTAACAGGAAAAATAATAAAGGCCAGACTGACTTCGCAAGAGTTCAGCAGGCGGCACCCAAGCAAAGCACTTCAACTCTTTAGCTCGCTGCCTGGCACACTCTGAAAGTGCTCTGAAATGTCTGCTCCCTTTCCCGGTGTTCCTGCCATCTTTGAAAACCCCTCTCCTTCCTCACGGGACTCACTTCCCACTTGTTCTGCTTTTAAAGAACGATCAAAACTGAGCAGAACCGCTGGGGACTGCAATCACTGACAAACGTTTACTGACCTTGGGTCAGGTGACGGTTACTGCCAGCCCACGGTGTGTGAAGTGTTAAGACAGACAGCCAGGGCCTCTATTACCAGCAAGCTGGGAGAAAGTCTGGGAGGAGGAATCAGGAGACGCTTCCGTTCCTGACTGCCTGGGAGCTGAAGCTTCCTTCCCAACAGTAGGTATTATTTATTGGGATTACCACAGATAAGCCCTACACCACTACCAAGGAGGCTGCCTGCTGCCGCACTGATTTACCCCACGTCGTTCTGCTAGTTAGGGGCTGGGCATGGATTTGAGCTGAGCTCTATTCTACAGCCTTTACTTGCCCCAGCCCTTTGGTACTGGATATCGAAACCAGGGCCTTCGCACTGATCCATCCTCCACCTCAACCCTTTTCTTTAAAAACAGGCTCTTGCTAAGTCAACAAATTGCCCGGGCTAGACTCAAACTTGCACTCCTCTGCCTCAGGCTCCCACAGTGCTGGGATTACAGGTGTGCACGACCCACCCGATGAGTCCACCTTGAACCACTGTTATCCTGCCTTGGGTTCGCGGTTTTGCACCAAAAGAAGCGTTAGAAAGAAAGAAATGCAGGTGGAAAACCCCCGACTCCCAGCTGCATTCATCTGGTGGTGTCTGAACGTGAGGCGTGGCCAGCACACTCGGTGATCTGAAGAGCGACCCGGTGGATGGAGAAGCTGCCTCCTCTCAGCACCACTTTAAATTACATGGAGGCACCCTTGGCCACATCGGACTCACAAGACCAGACCTTCACATGTCCAGTTCATGGAAGGGGAAGCCCAGGCACCGAGAAAGTGTGGGTTATACCAGGACATCGATTCTGAAACTCAAGGCTCCTCCCGAGGAGGGTTAACCTTGCCCTTGCACCATGCTTCTTAACTGTCCTGGGGAACACACCAAAGAAGCAGGTTAAGGCTTCTGAGGGAACAGGAAGGGAAAAGCAGGGTCAATGTATCAACTGCTGCTGGAATTTGGGGACCCTGGGTGAGCTTCTGCATGGTCTGGGGGCATCTCGCTGCTGGAGCTCAGAGTCCTGGTGTTTTGGACCAGCTCTCGGGGCCGCTGGGGCTCACCTACAAGCCAGGCTGAGGGCTTGGTCAGACTGCGGATTCTCCATTATAAACATAATTCTCCAGTACTCCAGACCTCACCATTTGTACTCTCCAGTTGTAACTAGATATTACCACTAAGAGCACAACAAAACTAGAAGCTAGAAAAGCCAACCGGTGGAGGAATGGTTTTCTTGCTGAAGAACAGGAGCAGTGGATCCTAAGAATTCAAGATGGCAGAAAACAAGGAGTGGCTCTGTTCTGAGATTGGTTCTCAAGAGACAGAAGGAGGTGGGGACAGATAGAACCAGAGGGAATGTCTGTCCTACACCTAGCACCTTGAGTCACATGACCCCTGGATGTTGTTGAAGAAGAGTGTCATCACAGGAGATGATGAAGAGGGCCTGCATCGGAGGGTCAGAGGTGTGGGTTCTAGTCCTGTCTCTGGTCCTTCCTTGCTGTGTGATGCCAGACAAAGAAGCTAGCCTCTGATCAGCTGCCCCAAGTAACCTGAAAGTGGCGGTGGTGGTCTTTCCCTCAGAGGTGGGTGTGCTGATGAGATGGACCATCACAGAGATTTCAGTTAATCCCAGCCTCCTCCATTAGCACCAACTGTAGTTCCCAGCCTGGAATATGGCACTGAGTGGGCTGTGATATATAAGAATGTGCAGCCTATGTACGGTTCTGAGCATGAGGCGGGAGGCACAGTTATTCTCCACTCTCAGGGACCTCAGAGGCCTACCTTGCCCCTTTCTGATGACCTCTTCACTGAAGTAGAAGTCTGGGCCTGCTTTCCAGGCTCTGGCAGAAGGGCATGTTGCTTAGGAAGGAAAGCATGTCTCCGGCCTGGCTTCCTCCCACTCGCTGGACGGCTGCTGCGCTCTCTGGTTTACAGTCCACTGGTGGTGGTGCACCCTGATCACTGGATGTTTGTGCAGTGTTTAATCATTAGGAGGTGGCAGCTCCAACACTGTAAGCCCCAGGGCATCTCAGCCGTTTGCCCCTGTCTGTCAGTGACTGTTTGCAGAAGGCTTCTCTCCAAGGACACAGGGCTGAACCCTGACACAGCCAGCTCCCAGGGCACAGGGAAACCGGGTGGCTAGAGGCAGTGCTTTTAGCATCACAGTGGAGCCAAAGATGGGATTGCCAGACCCAGTAAACAAACTCCTGGCTTTTCTCTTTTCCTCCATCCTTTCCTACTACCTAGAACTCCCCCTTGTCTTCCAAGGTCAAGCAGAAAGTCTACCTCCTGCAGAAATCCTTTGGTCTGGCCTATGCCACAGAGCTCCCAGGCTGCCACCTGAATCTGAATGCTCTGCCACCCCGTCTGCACTGGCCCTCTCCCCAGCTGCCCACGACCTGACCTTTGATACACAGAGAGAGCGTCAGAGTCTTCGAAGAAAGCTTCGCTCCAGGCCCCCCGTGTCCCTGTACCGCGCTAGCACAGCATCTCATACATAGGAGGTCCCTGGTGTGTGCTATGCTTGATGACTGTTCTCGCCAAATTCCTGTTGAAATCTAAGCCTGGATATGGTGGTGTTTGGAGCTTGGGCCTTTGGAAAGTGTCTGTTGATCCTAATATGTTAACTTCATTAAGAAACGCCTAGCAGATTAGTAGAGCACATTCCTGGTCTGTCTGGGGGGTCAAGGAGAGGTGGTCTAGAGAACTATATCTGCTCCTTTGCCTGTTCTGCTTTGGCACTTTTTTCTTGTCTGACCTCCTGGCCACCAGGGACCAAGAATCATTGCTGAACCAGGCCCTTTCCACCATGATGTTCCTGCCTTGGAGCCAGCTGACCATGGACTAAAACTGAGACAAATTAAACCTCTCCTCCTTTAAGTTGTGGGTGTTGGTTCTGTGTTCAGCAACAGGAAAGAGATGAATACAGAAGGTGATTAGGACATGAGCAGAGCTTGTACGAATGAGGTTAGTGACCTGTAAGAAGGACCAAAAGTTGTTCTTGTCCTGTTTCTACCAGTGAGGATAGAAGTCAGCAATCTGGAAGATGGTCCTCCCCAGAATGAGCCAAGGTGGCACCCTGATGAGGGACTTTCGGTCCCCAGACCTGTGAGGACGGATGTCTGCTGTTTATAGGCCACTTACTATATGGGACTCTGTCGTAGCAGTTCACGCAGATTAGGACAGGTCAGACGGCCACACCCACAGCATCTCAGCAGGGCCTGCACCTGACTTTTATTGACGACCTGCTCTGTGTCACCCAATGTGCAAAGGGCTGCATCAGTGCTGCAAGTGAGAAAAGCATGTGGGCTTGGTGCAAAGCCAAGGCCTGTGGGTGGAGACCTAATTCATCCCGCTAGACCTGAAGTTCATTCAGTTCATTAAGTGCTGACCAAGCACCTACTATGGGCCAGACCCAGTAAATTAGGTTCTAGAATCCATGATAAATAAGATAGCCTCTGTTGGTAAGCTGAGCATAACAAAACTGGGAAAAAAATTAACATTTTTGGCTGGAAGTTAAAGGGTTGTGCAGGGACCTTTGGGAGCTGTGAGGATCCCGTGCAAGGGCACATCTGAGCAGAATGCAGTGAGAGGAGGACATGGTCCCTGGTGAAGCCAGGCCACACAGAGGCAATGTTATGGAAAAGCAGACCCACGCCACCCCAGGTATGGGGTCTGTGAAATGCTGGTGCCATCAGGGGGAGGCAGGCAGAGGCTGGTGTGGCAGGGCCCCGTCGGGAGGATGGCTCTTTGCAGCACTTTGCCCTCTCTGTGACGTGGAGCCGCAGTTCCAGCAGACCTGTGACACATCGGTCAGATCTGCACTGTAGAGTCACAGGCTGTGCTGGGGGGGGGGCAGGCTGAGAGACCAGGCAGTGGCACTGAGAACAGAGGGATGGTGACCAGAACTGCAGAGGCAGAGGCAGACAGGAGGACAAGCCACGCATGGTGGACAAGGAAGGGGGAGGAACAAGAGTCCCAGCTCTCAGTGGGCTTCAAGCAGAAGTCCCAGGGGAGGTGATCCTGGTGGCACCAGAGAGGCTGGGCCATTAGCATGATAAATGTCACTTAGGCCCCCATGGCAGACTTCCTGCTGGGACACTGGAGGTAGGCAGGGCCCCGGGAGTTCCTCCTGCTTGCTGGCCTTGCCCACTGCCCCTTTATTTCAGATCATTAAGAGCTCTGCTTCCTCCAGCCTTTGTCGGAGATGAGTAGCATGTCTTTTCATGGTCTCCGCCAGATGCCCCACTTCACCTTCCTGGGGCAGCTTCACCCCACAGCTTGTGTCTTGAAACCTAATCAGCGCCTGTACTGAGGCCCTCCTCAAATTATGGCTGTGATCTTGACTTCCAAAGCAGAGCTGGAATTATAGCTTGGCTCCCAGAGAGGTTCAAATCCACAGGGTCATAAATCCCTTTCATGTTCTGCTTCAAGACTTTGCAGGGGATTTTAACAGGTTGGCGCCTCGGCCGTGGTCACATGGTGCCGATTCCAAAGAGCGCACCCCCCTGCCTGCCAGGAGGCCGGGCCTGTTGATGACTTCGGCTTCTGCCACATACCCTGGGAGGCCTCAGGCCTTATATGACTTCCTTTCTGAAGTACAGAAGTAGGGGGCCAAGAGCTGAGACTCCCTCAGAGCAGCATCATGCAGAGAAGGATCTGGGGCTAAAAGGACCCACAGTGGAACCCTGGCTTCCTGACATGAGCCTATGGTCTCTGCCTCTCTTCTCACTTCGTGACAACAGCATTCTCATCCATTAGGGAATAATCACTGCCATGGATCGATTTGGGGGCAGGCACTGCTTTGCATCTACACAGCAGGACTCAGCACGGTCAAGTCCAGGACCTCTATCATGCATCTGGGAAACGGCAAAGCTTGAGGCTCAACCCGTGGGGTTCACAGGTTGAAAGAGTTTTTCCAAAAATGGTAGCGGGCTCGGTCAAACCCATCAGAGTCCTGCAAGGGGAGCTCCTAGGTGTCATAAAGCAGTTTTTGGAGGGCAGTTTGAAGCCGTGGCTGTTTCTGAGGACTGTGTGAGGACTGAGGGGTGGCTCACAGCAGGGGGGTCATAGCCTCATTCCGGTCAGCTGATGAGTGCATCACGCTGGTTTTGAGTACTCTGCACATCAGCCCTGTGAATGATGCATTTGTTCGCTCATTCGTTCATTCATGGTCTATGTAAGGAGCAGTCGCTCTGAGCCAGGCACTGTGCTAGGAGAGGGGATTCACTGATAAACAGAACTGACCCGGTTTTGGTGTTACTGATGTGTACAGTCTAGGAGGGAGACATGACAGACAAGGGAAAATTAACACAGAGGGAAACAAGGGATGTGAAATAAAAAGAGACGAAACAAAAAAGAAAATGGTCAGGGACAGCCTCTCTGAGGTGACACTGGAGCTGAGACGAGGACAATGAGCCAGCCTCTTAAAGAGAGAAGGAGACCGTGGGGGAGCACGTCCTAGGCAGAGGGAACAGCAGGTGCAAAGGTCCCAAGGGAGGGGAGGACTGGCGAGTTCAAGGAGCAGGAAGACATGATGGAGGAGGAGGAAGCAGGATGAGGTAAGGCCAGAGAGGTGGGTGGTGACACCCCTGAGCTTGGTGAGGTTCTGTAGTTCATTCTAGATGCAGTACAAATCCACGGAAGCGAAGTTTCAAACAGGGGCAGAGGGCATGTGACATGTGTGTTAGCAAGACTACAGTGGCTGCTGGGTGCAGAAGGTACCATCTGAAGGGCATAGCAGAGCCACTAAGGCAAGGAAGGCACATAGGAAATCCAATGAGAGACGACAGCAGCCTAGATTGCTGTGATAATGGGAGAGAGAGGAGACTGGTTTGAAGGGCGTACGCTAAGACTTGGATGGTAAAAGGAGAGAGAAGCTAAATATTCACTAAATCTTATTAACATCCATTCTCTAATTAAATACACAGCAAGCATCTTCTGCTTTAGATGGCAGGCTTCGAGCAGGCCTGAGAGAGCTGAGAACGGTGCCATACATATCCCTTCCTCTCAGCCTAGAAGGGAAGATGGCACCCGAAGCCTATGATCCCAAAGGTGTGGTTAGCACTACTCAAGAGCACAGCAAAGGTTCCGGGGACCCTGCATGGATGAGAGCCCTCATAGGACCCCACGTGGTAAGGGCAAGGGAGGAGCCCATCCTGGAGTCTGTCGGGTATCCTGAGAGAGCGGAAGGCAGGAGATTACTCTTGACTGTCCCGAGGGCAGCCTGGCGCATGGACTAACCCTGAGTCCTGCCTTCCCCTTTTAGAGACAAGCAGTGGGGCGTCTCCAATACAATGCTGGCTTTGGAGTCAGGCAGATCTTGCTTGGATCTCAAGCTCAGCTACCTACTGCCTAGGTAATTCCAAGCAAATCCCTCAGTTCTATGGGGGACATTAAGCAGTGCCCGAGGAACATGCGAATTTGGTGTCCCCAGAACTGCTACCACATTGATGATGGAAAAATCAGCCTTTCCCTGCATAGGACCTGGAGATCCACCCTCATGCCCCCGGTAGTGCTCAGTGCTCAGCCATTGCAGGACAGCCAAAAGGGTTTCTGCACCCTATAAAAGGCAACACCAGACTCCCACCCAAACCACAGTGCCTGGGGTTCTGCCGTAGATGTTCCCCAAGGCCTCGAGTACTGCATACTCACAAGGAACCCACAGACCATGTCCAGACAGTCCAAGTAAGCAGCTGGGGAGAATTCTTTTTTAACTTTCATTTTGCCACCAAAAAACCTTGCGGTTTTGAGTCCCACTCCCCAAATCTCAGGGTAAGCCACGAGGAGAGGCAATAGTGGGCTTCCTTGGGTTGAGTATTGAAGCTCACAGAGCCATGCAACCACCTCATTTCCCTCAGCCCCCATTTAATCTCCTCCACACTGTCATGCAGCAAAGTATCAGAGTCTCTCTTCAGATCTCATTTCAGGCCATTGTACAGCTCCGAGCACTGGGGATTAATGAGAGAGATAAATCAAAGTGCCCAGCAGAGGAGGTAGAACAACAGCTCTGCAGCCAGTGCACACAGGGCCACTGTGCTCCTCCTGCATTGCTGAGACACAAAAACGCTGGAGGGGTCCACGGCACAGGCCACTCCGGCAGATGACAACTGAAGGCAGACCCTGAGGTTCAGCTGGTGTGATTGACAGGACAGGTCACGTCCGAAGCCTTTGTTGGCAACACAACAGCTAAACATTCTTAAAGAGAACAATATTACAGTGGCAGCTTTGAGCATCCCGGTGTCCTTTTAGGTGAGGGGCAGGATTTCCTGGGTCACAGCAGGGGCCGGGCTGAGCATGAGCAGCAACTGGTCCTGACTTTTACAGAGCTCCCAAGTGGAAGAAATGGCACCTGGGAAGGAAGGAGACCGCTCCAGCAGTTCCGAGGCAGCGACCTGTCCAAGTGCCACAGTCGATGCCTGGCCCTTACAAGATGCATGCCAGTCACTCAGGTACTTCCAGGCGAGCTTTACTTTTTTTTGTGTGTGGGGGCAACAATGGGGCCTTTGAACAGAGATGGGGACAAGCACAAAGATCGAAAGCTGTGGTTTTGTGGCCGGAGAGATCTGAACTGAATGCTAACTTTGGCTCTTACGGCACCATGGCTTTGCGGAAGGAATGTCATCTTTCCGAGCCTTGGTTTCCCACTGAGTGAAACTTATTCTTTCCTTGTAGAACTTTCAAACTCATTCCAAGTGGCATCTTGCCCTCTGGGACTCTGGTGGACTAGGCAATGTGTCAAATGCATGAAAAGTCACAGCACAGGGAAGTCCTCCCAAGCCCCCTGGCTCTGCTGTTCCCAAGGCTGACCACCTGCTCCACTTGGGACAGGTCATGCCCACCGTGAGTACTGATTTGGGGAACAATGTACATCTAAGTCTAATCTAATCCTTCTTTTTAAATCTTCTGGTACCAGGCTCGAACTCAGGGCCTTGTACTTGCCAGGCAGGTGTAGCAATACTGAGCTATATCCCCTGCCCTCTAATTTAATCCTAAGGCAAAACACCCGATGAAACCAGTATAATTCGCTACTTATCAGTCACTTGGAATTTTGGAATCTCAATGAAAATAAAAACAATTCGAAGTCTTAATAAGATTTGGGTGAAGCGCCAGTAGAAACAGAATCCACTGCAACGCGTGACTGCAGATTTCCTCAGAAGGGACAGACGGCTCCAAGGGCCGGTACTGTCACCCACGGAGCTGTCTCCCTATATCCTCCTTGGAAGAGCCCCTTGTGGTCTCTCCCCCCTGGCATTCTTCTGTGCCTGCCATTAGCAGCAATCGCACCTGCTTCACAAATTCCTCAAAGAGAGGACACCTGGAGGCCTCGTCGCTGGAAGAGGTCACCTGTGCAAGCTAGGGGCCCCTCGGCAAGGCGGCTGTGGCACCACTCCTGTCTGGACACCTCAGGCGCCTCGGGCAAGCACCTGCTTCTAACTGAAACACCAGCGCAGGACGACACCTGTCACTGGAACTACGAGAGGGGCGAGTGTAAGGAATCCCCGTCCTGCCAGGATTAGATATTCCATGAACTCTGCCTTCTGGCTCCCTGGAGCTTGGAGACCCGAAAGCCCAGCCCAACCAAGCACACAGACAAGGAGGTGGGTACAGGCAGGGGATGCATCTCCCCTAAGATATTCACTGGAGGCAGAGCCAGGTCTAGCAAAGGTCTCGTGGCTCCCACTGTGCTCCTTCCCTTGTCACATGGCTTCATGCATTATCCTCAAATGCCATTTCTTAGAGTTCATGCCTCCAAACCCACATGGAGGTGGCCCTGTTCTCTGGAGCCTGGAGGACAAACAACCATTGTTGGGTCACTAGCAATCTCACTTTCCTCACTGGCAAAGTGAGAGGGTTATAGGTAATGACTGAGCAAACCCAGGCCTGGCACCGGGAGCGTCCAGGTGACATAACTGACTTGGGAGAGGCAGCCTGGGAAAAGACATCTGCATGCAAACATCTGCGTGCAAAAGGTCTGGCTCAGGGAAACGCTGGCAGGCCCAGCTGTGCAGGGGACAGTGTTAGGGCACAACGAACAAGAACACTTCTCAAAGGCTGCCTAAGGACTGCCTTATACACAGGGTTTGTTCCAGTCAGACCTTAATTTCAGCAACAGGAATTTTGGCCCGGCTGCTCTTTGAAAGTGACAAAGCATAGGAGAGAAAACAAAAAAGAAATCCCAGGTGGATAAGGAGATAAGTAGGCCTGTTTGATATTCAAGTAAAACAAACCTGCATATATTGGGAGAGCAGCAAGTGCCCAATACAAGGCCACAGTTAGCCCCGGCTCATGGCAAAGATCTCCAGATGTGGCACCACAAGAACTTAAGTTTCTGTTCCGCTTTGCCTGGTTGCACGTTTCTTGAGAGCAGAGACTACGTCCTCTCATCTTTGCGTGCCCCTGAGCTTTTCCTGAGCAGAGCCGGTGGTCAGAAAGTAAGAAACAATCACCAGCATTTTCTGGAAGTCTTCACATGTGAAAACTCAGTCAAGTGCTTTGCTGACGTACAGCTGACCCATAGCACAGGATGAAATCTTTAACCAATTCAGCTACCACATTGCTCATCTACCAAAAAGGCAACTATACCTGCTCCCTCTGGGACTGTGAGCTCAGGCTGCCACTCAAACCTAATAAAACAGCAATACGCCCTGGTGCACTTCACCAGGTGCCTTCTGTTCTCCTGCCAGGCACACGGTAGAGCTGTACTTTGCTTCACCTGTGGATTTAAGGGTAGTTGTAGGACTTCCTGTGGCCAATGCCAAGGGTGTGGAAGTTCTTGGGGTCATTTCCGGCTGAAACACTAAGAGACAATGAATGTGTGGCTTCTATGCTGTCTTTCTCCTGTGATGGGCCTGTCGGTGCTCTGGCACCTGGGTCCCAGAGTAAAAATGGGGTACAATATTATTTTCCTGACCCACAGTGGCCAGTGAGGATGGGTTTTTGGAGTCATTTGTTACACAGTATAACCCACCCTATCCTAACTGATACAAGGACTTCCCAGATACCTGGATTACAACCAGGAAGACATTTTATGTTGGAGGACACATTCTGAGTAGTGTTTGGGGCCTAGGCCTTGGATGGCTG
The DNA here is from genome assembly GCF_012274545.1 of Fukomys damarensis. Lineage (NCBI taxonomy): Eukaryota > Metazoa > Chordata > Mammalia > Rodentia > Bathyergidae > Fukomys > Fukomys damarensis. The sequence continues at coordinate 10,443,666 of NW_022900928.1, forward strand.
AGGAAGTAAACACAGAGGAAGGTTCCTCACTTGGCCTCTTCTCTTTGGCCTCTCCTTCTGGCTTTCATATTGCTTCACACCTTTTCGTCCATAGCTTAAGTCTACAAATGACCTCTAAACAACTATTGAGAAAGCACCACTTACAGAAGATGTTCTCTGGGGTGTGACTTTGTCCCCCACTCAGCGGGGCTACTAGTGTAAGTAGACTGTGGGATAAAGTTATGAGGTGGGCAACTCTAGACAGTGGGGCTGTCCCAAATGGCCTCCATCCTGCTTTTTTCCTTGTACACAGGAGACATGCTCCCTGAGGTGGTTACTTCTCTGCTCTTTGTGGCACCCCCAGAATGCCTCTGTGATTTAGGTGCAGGTGGTTGGCTTCCTGTTAGCCTCACCTCCTGCACGGCCCAGATGGGCCCTGCCCAGGGATCCAACATGCAGCAGCTCTGATTTGAAAACGAAGCCCATGGCCCAAGAAGAAAAGCAGCCCGGGAAAGGCCAGTGTGGTAAAAATGGAGCTGCCCCTGAAGCTCTTTGCAAGCTTTAAAATGTGACTTTTGCTATCTCCTACTGCACATAGTGAGGAGAGGGAAAGGGAAGGGGTTGGAAAGGAATGCTGGGCACTGTGCTGGGGTCAGCTCTTTATCCCAAGAGGAGTCTAAACTAAGCCTAGAACGCAGGACTAAGAAAAGGCTCCAGGACACTAATGGGTACCAAGAGGGGTCATGGGCCCTCAAGAGGAGGAGGCAAGGAGAAAAGAGGGAGAGGAAAACGTCAGCAGGAGAGGGGCAGAGAATGGGTGTACTCAAGGTCGCCTGGCAGACCCAAGCATGAGAGCATGAACAGTATGGGGCGGGGGTAAAAGCAAGACAAACTTCATTTTCACTTGGGCCACTAGGAAGCTCAATACTGAATAATCACTGAAAAACATAACCAGATAGGAGCTTTCTTTTTCCTTTTACAGTAAGTACTAAGAGCTGAAGCTGGGGCCTTCACACTGAACTACATCCCTAGCCCATTTATTATTTTGAGATGGACTCTTGCTAAGTCATGAAGATATCCACGCTGTGTGCGGTATTTTCTATTTTCTCTTTTTTCTACACATTACACCCTAACATATTTATCCTCCTGGTCCTAATGCTATATTCCTTTCATTTACAGTTGTTTTTTTTATTATATGTAGTCATTAGAGGAAGAAGAGAACGTAATCAGAAGTTAATTAATTAAGTCTGAAGGAAAATGAGTTCCAGGGAAGTAGAGCCCAGGTTGCCCCAAATGGGGCTTTCAGGACCTGGGAGGAGGGAAGAGCACTTATCTCAAGTGCTTTACAAAACACTCGCACCGCCTTGTCAGACCTTGTTTGAGGCAGGGATGAATGCCGTCCTCACTGCAGAGACAGAACCTCCAAAGTCAAGGGAGCTAAATGACCATCTGCAAACGGATGAGGACTGGCTCGGGCATGTTTACAGCAGACCCCACGTCTTCTCTGTAAGCCATGCTGCCCACTGTGACATAACTGGCACGCAAACCAGCGCAGCCCGGGAGGGTTTCTTCTGGAATGACAGAGCTGGTCCACGTCCGCTGTGTCCAACAAGGTAGCCACAGGCCAACTGCAAGTGCAATGCATTTGAAATGTGGCTAGTGTGACAAAGGAACTAAACTTTCAACTTTAGTTAATTTTCATTTCTTTGCAATTAGAGCCACATCTACAGTGGCTGTTACTGTGGAGAGCAGAGGTGCATACTCTCAGTGCTGTGACCCGGGAGCGGGGAAGTGTCTCAGATCTGCTCTAAATCCTGGCAGCTAGAGGGGGATTAATGGTCACAGAGCAGAGTCCCCTTGCTTTACTTGGTGGCAGTGGAAAGATTAGGGAGTCAGGGCACAGTATGCAAAGAGAGAGGCTGGGAAGGAGCAGGAGAAGATTTTTGGGGTCCCCTAGAATCAAGGTCCAGCCTCTGGGGCCATGCTGGTCAGCCGAGACCAGGGAGGGGATTTTCTGCATGACTGGAAAGTCTGCAGATCCTGGTGGCACTGGGTTTCCTAGGTCACTGAAAGGAAGCAGCGGTTTTGATCTGGGATCCTGAAGTGGTAGACTCCTCCTCCAAGGAACGACACAGCATTGTGGTCAGTGAGAATTCACAGGCAGGCAACCCTGCTCTGAACTCGCAAGGAGACCAAGCAGGACACGGCCCAGCTCTGTGCACAAGGGACTTCCCCCCAGATCTGAGGCCACTGATGTGACAAAGGGAAGGCAAAACCATCTGCAGTGTCTGTGTGCAAAAATCTGGGCTGAGACACACCAAGAAATATTCCCTTTCCCCTAAAGTGAGTGCTTTGCGTGGTCCTTCACTGCACTGAGTTCACCTCTCCGGCCACCTTGGTGCTGCTTGTATCTTTAGTGACCATGGGCTCACTTGATGGTAGGGGTAAGGGCTCAGATCATCGGAGCAATTAGGGTGGGGATAAGGTCAATGCCAGTCAGGCCTGGGTCTGCATCCCAGCTTGGATCCTTGTTAGCTGTGCAACCCTAGGTAAGTCTGCTCAGCCTCTCTGAGCACTTCTGCTGTAAGTCTACAGAGGCCTTTCACTGTGTCCTCTCAAAGACTCAGGGCCAGCTGCCAGGACCTAGTTTGTGTAAGGAGCTTAGCACAGTTCTGGGTCTGCAGCAATCCATCAGGACATGGGCTACTCTTATTATTTTAGCAGCTTTCTGATCCAAGTCTGTATTCTTTCTCTCTCTCTGTCTCTGTCTCTCTCTCTCTGTCTCTGTCTCTCTCTCTCTCTCTCTCTCTCTCTCTCTCTCTCTCTCTCTCTTTCTTTCATGGGCTACTCTTATTATTTTAGTAGCTTTCTGATCCAAGTCTGTATTCTCTCTCTCTCTCTCTCTCTCTCTCTCTCTCTCTCTCTTTCTTTTTAGTACCAGGGATCGAACTTGGTACCTGTGCTTTCAAGGTAGGTGGTGGAACTACTCAGCTAAATCCCTGGCCCCTTGTATTCAGTTTTTATTGCTGCCATAGCAACTTTTGCTACAAACAATACAAATGCACCACTTCCTAGTTCTGCCATGGCTCTGTGGGGTCAACAGGGCTGTGTTCACTTCTGAGGTCAGCTGCATTCTTTGGCTGCGGTCTTCTTTGTCTTCAGGACCAGCGCCAGCCAGCTTCCTTATCACCTCATGTCACTCTCACCTGTCTTCCGCATCCCTCTTCCCCTTTTCAGGACCTTGTGATCTCGTGGGGCCAAGGCAGTCTCCCTAGCTCAGTGTCAGCTGAGAAGCCACCTGCGCCTCCCCTTGCCATATAATATAACATAGCCATGGGTTCCAGAGACCTTTGGGGGATTATTACACCTTCCACAGGCTTAGAATGGAGAGTAAGGGGAGGCAACGCTTCTCCCTGGGGAAGTCACTGCCCAGCAGCAACCAGTCTTGAGAAAAACTTGCAGTGGGGACCTAGCATGTGCTCAAGGCTCCCCTCCCACTCTCTGTTTGGGGTGGGGACCGCTGGCCTGGATTAAACTCTCCATCAGATAGGGCCTGAATCCATGAATGCACTGCTCAGTGCCAGCAGGGCTGCTTTGTTTCAAAAAAATCACAAAGCCAAGCGGTGGGCTCCCAGAGCTCTTGTGACACTCTCAGCGGGGACAGGGGGCTGGGTTTGGCAGGCTGCTCAAATACCAGGTTGCATAGTTACTCCAGGAACTGCCTCCCGATTCAAGCTGTAACTAGGGTGGCTCTCAGGGGCCGGCCAGGCCCCAGGGCAGGCAGAGAAGTCTGTCCTACGACTCTGAATCTGTAACTGAAAGGGCCCCAGACGTTCCTTATCAGAAGGGCCAGTGTCACACGAAGGAAACAAAAGTCTCTCCTTTCTGTTTGGTGTGCTCCAGGGATGCAGGAGGGCAATTTTCACTTTGTTCAAGTCTCAGATCAACTTTGTACCATGTGGCTGTTACTCTTTGGTCTCTGGGAGATTTGAAGTGATATGGCTTCCCTGTCCGAGTGCCTAAGAGCCAATGCAATTCGATGAGCATTCAAAGACAGTCACCAAGCAGTTCTGACATTCTCCCTGCCCAGTTTTCACACCCAGCCCGACTTCCATCTCTCTGCTCTCTCAGTGCTGTGCAGCCGACCCTGGGGTGCACACAGGGGGACCAACTCCTTGCCTCTGCCCATCCTGTGCTAATACACGAGGTGGGTAAAGCCAGATGAGCACAGTGACACTTTGGAGTGACAGACAAGTGACCCCGATGTGGAAATTCCCCAGAGCTGAGCACTCTCGCTGGAGCTCAAGCACAACCTGCCGGAGTTGGGGGGCGACAGCGCAGGTAGGAGCTGGCGAGCGTTCCACAACCCTTCTACCGTCTGTGCCTGTGTCTCTCAGGCCCGCTTGTCACATTTCTTCTCCTCCTCAAGTGTGTTCATGTGCGCGTTATCTGAGACCTGTGCATCACAAGCACTTCCACTGTTCCTTTTGAACCCCACTTCTCAGCCGGCCGGCTCTGGCCTGCTGGAAGCAGCTCTTGATCACTATTGGGAAAGAGCTGGGCCGCCCATCCTGAAGAGTGATGGGAGATCAAGGGCAGATCGGGCATTTCCAGTTTGCTATCTTCATTTGTTATTTCTCACAAGCCGGCTGGTGACGCGCAAGATTCATAAACTGACGCGGTCTATCTCCTCGGCTCTGAAGGTACACACTGCTATCACTTGTTCTTAATAACCCTAAAGAGACCCTGGGCACATCCAGCTGGAAGTAGCCAAGGTCTGAGGGGAACCACTGCTGTCACCCTGTGCTGCAATGCTGGGGTTAATGATTTTCTCTTTCTTCTGCATGTCCTCCCCTTGCTGAGACCTAATGAGGTCTAATCTCTCTGTACTTTTCCTATTTCCTGGGAAGCAACAGTACCGGGCTTTCTTTTCATGTAGAACTTCCTGGAAATATTTTAGGCTTGGGAACCTCTTTTTTTTTTTTTTTTTTTCAGGTTAAAAGGAAAGGAAACAAAGAGTCTTCACTGATGGGCAGATTAGCAAAGTACAACAATCATTTCATAACTCTAAATACTGAGGAGCTTGGGTTATTTAGAAAATCCTCTATAAAATTGTGAATCTAATTGTGTAAAGAACATTTTTCCCATTACAGTGACAAGAACAGTATTATATAGGATCTAGTTATTGTAAGGGATTTCCAGAGTTTCATAGAAATATACACAGTACTACTTTACCTTAACCAGTGAGGAACCTTATTATGGTCTGTTCACAATGACTGTAGAGAGTGAAGACGTAAGCCTATTTTTTGGCGGGGGTACCGGGGATCAAACTGGGGTCCTTGTGCTTGAGAGGCAGGCACCGGAACCACTGAACTAAATCCCTAGCTTACGCATATTTTAGAACAAAGCAAATAGTTCCCTGTCTATAGGCTGAACTTCCATAAAACAAAAAGAAATTATCATCAATATTAAATACTATATTTTTTAAAAAGCCCTTGAGTTCTTCCTTCAAATCTTGGTCAACCATTCAATTTCAAATGATCACACCTGAGTGTGTGTGTGTGTGTGTGTGTGTGTGTGTGTGAAAAAGAGACTATTGTTGTTCATTTGGTTCAAATGCAACATAACAAATGTTACCCATCTTTCCAACCCTACCTCCAAATCTTCCATCTAGCTCAGCTGTGATCTGCAAATAATTCCATTAACCCTGAAATGAAACATTAAATTAAATGGCCCTGCTCAGATTCCCCTTTTGCTACAAGGAAGGGGAAATGTACCTTGTAAGGCCTGTTCTTAATAGATTTACTAACCAAACGCATGATTACAGGAGAACACAAATTAGCAAAATAATACAGCAGGTCTTGAATTCTCCAGGGGTGGTGTCACAGCAACTGATTCTTTTCCCCTGATAATATTTACTATGAAGGTTTTAGTTATGGAGATTTTAAGCCTTAAGAAGAGCACTTCTCAAATAGTTTGTGTTTCTATGCAATTTTCAAACCATTACTTTATTAACTTCAGGAGGGAAAAATGACAGCTCGAGGGAGAACCCTGGCAGAGAGTCTTCTGTTATTGCTGGTACAAATGGGCGCCCTGGACACGGGGACTCTAAGGAGGACATAGCACGTCCGTCCGTGGTAGACTGGGCCAGGTCCCATGTTCCTGACAACAAATCCAGTCCTCTCTCTACACCAGCCCAGGTTTTCTAGCCTTCCGCTCACCGTGCAAATGAGAAGACTCCTCTTCAGCAAATCCTTTTTCTGGGTATGATGTTAATGTCTGTCTCTTTAGCATGAAGTCCCCTAGCTCTTTGTAGAAAGCAGGTCTGCTGGAAGAGCAGCAGGAAGTCGTCCTGGGCTTTCTGATTCAAGAGTGAACACCCAAAAAGCACATGGGCTTTCCCCAGCGAGTCTCAGAGCTCACATCTAAGTTCTATGTTATGGCTCATCAATTCAGGAGTGGAAAGAAGTCAAGTATGCCCAGAGTATCAGAAGTCTGTACTGGAATCCAGTGTGTTAGAGCACACTGGAGCTGGATGGGATCTTAGAAATCATACAGTTCAAATCCCTCCTTCAGTAGGGGTTACCTGAGGTCACAGAATCAAGATGTCAGAGTCAGGACTACAAACTTGGAAGCCAGTCTTCTTTCTTTCTTTTTTTTCTTTATGCCGTACCGGGGGGATCGAATTCAAGACCTTGCGCCTGACCTTGAGCTAAAGCCCTGGCCCAACAGTCTTCTTTCTTGAATGTAATGTGTCTAAAGCTCTTTCTTCTCTGACTGTGGTAACAATGAAGGCTGATCGACCCCTCCTAGTGTCAACCACCCAGCATACGCGGTAGACACCTGCATCTTTCAACCCAGCCTCCTATGATCAGGCAACAGGAGACCTGGGTGAAGCCTGCTCAGCAGAGGCCAGAACGCCTTTCTGCACACAGACCTCCTGCGCATTGGGAAGTACAATGTCTAGAAAGCTGATTAATGAGACAGGAAGTTAGGCAGATCCCTGGGGCCTGCTGAACTGACAAAGATGCGGTAGCAACAGTCAAAACAACAACAGCAACTCTCCAAGCCTGAAGCGCCTGAGCTGGGGCTATCAGGAGCCTGACCTACACAGAAGCAGGGTGGAGAACAACAGCAGCTCTCTCCTGACTGCAGCACCAATCCTGGAACCCAGGGATGGCTGCAAAGCTACCTGGCCTCTCCTTGAGTAGAAGATACCCTGAGAGCCACTCTCCCAGTGGCATGACCCACACTTTTCAGCCAGCACCACAAGGGGAGCTCACCTGTCGGCGTCACCAAGGCCCAGGGAGGTATTTCGCTGCAGGGTCTCCCGCACCACTGCCATCCCGTCCGGGAGCCGGTTCAGGCGACGTGTGTAGAGGCCCAGTCCACCGTCGGTCATGTACCTTTAAAAGGAAAAGAGGATGGCACTCTGCACACAGCCTTGTCCCTGATCCAGGAAGCTCTGTGGGGGCTCCAGGGGGAAGGAGCTGAGGATTCCCTGAAGTTCTGCCACCAAGCACAGCCCCAGGGAAACTCCCGCTGCTGTGGATGCAGCCTAGACTGAGGCAGCCTAGACTAGAGGATCACCAGCTTGCTGGAGGAAAAAGACAAAAAAAAAAAAAAAAAAC
>NW_022900928.1:10451366-10482019 GCF_012274545.1 Fukomys damarensis
AAAAAAAAAAAAAAAAAACCAAACCAAAACAAAAAAACCTCAGCTTCATTATGCCCAACTCACAGGAATCTATGAAGCAGAAGGAAGCTCATGAATAAAATTAGGCATCGGATGCATTCATGACATACTTTTTAACGTCAGCAGCTATACAAGCAGGTGTTTTACCTCAGTCGTACAAATGGAGCTGACAAGTCATTAGCAAACCAGAGGCAAAAATCTTACAGTTAAGTGCGGGGAGGGTGGGGGGGCAGGTTTAAGAGGAAAGATGAAGGCTACAAGAGACCATTTACCATCAGAGGCAAATTGTGTCTCTATGTCCTGGGGTTTTTAATCAACTTTGGGAATATCACAGCCTGGGAAACGTGAGAGGATCACAAGGAGGGCATCAAAATAAGATAAATATGAAAGTGTCCTGCAATTTGTTTACGACAGTGGTGGTGGTACTGCAGATAGGTAAGTTAATTAGGTATCTTGTAGACAGACAGGGCCGGCCCTGAAGTAGCCAGTACAAAACACAATCAAGACGCATTCCCTGATGGTCAGCATTATAAAAAATAAAAAAAAGGGTGTTGCACTTACCTACTTCCCCTAGAGATGAACAGCAGTGATGGATATTCTAAGTAGACGTCCATCTCCCTAGCCCATTTCCTTTCCAGAAATTCCATGTTCATTTGTGTTGCTGCTTGCTGTGTGGCTTGTCTTCCCATTGGATCCCTATTTAATCAATACTACCTGGGTGAATGTACTTGCAATCTTATTGGTTGGTCATGGTTTTGTTCCACCTCATGCCTACCTTGTGAATTTCCACTGGATTTTATTAGTTTGCTACAGTTTTGTCCCACTTTATGCCTGCCCCACCTATTGGTTTTGTGACATGAAAACCCCACTTTCCAGTCCCCCTTCTGTCTCTCTTAAACAGAAGCTGTCTTTCTCTCAATAAATTTTTCCTACTCTTAGCCTCTGATGTTCCTAGAATTCTTTCTTTTCTTTTCTTTCTTTCTAGTACCAGGGATTGAACTCAGGACCTTGTGCCTGTGAGGCAGGTGGCAGCACCACTGAGCTAAATCCCCAGCCCTTCATTTTCTAATTTTAAGGAACATAAACTTACATTTTGGATATCTAGCAGGTTGAGAGTTATATTTCCTTTGTTTATATTATTTTTGCTTATTTGACTGTTTGCCCTATACGATTTTTTGGATTACTTGATACCCTCTATGAGTGGTGGTAGTGCGGACTGAACCTAAGCTTTTGCACTGAGCTACATCCCCAGCACTCCCTTATTTATATTTTTAAACTTTGGAGATAGGGTCTTATTAAGTTGCTAAGTTGCCCAGGGTGAGCTCGAACTTAGGATCTTCCTGACTCAGCCTCTCAGAGTGCTGGGATTACAGATGTGTGACACCTCTTTTGGCAAATAGCAGGCACTCTGTGGTTGTCATGGTCTTGAAGTGTCTACAAGGGTGAGCTTCACCTGCGGCACTGGTATCTTAAAGAGTTTGTCACAAAAGTCTGAGGACATCAGCAGATAAAAAGAAGGAGCAGTGTTTACAGACAGTGCAATACTGTGTCATAAAGATAAACTTGAGCCGTGAGTAGGAAAATGGACACATCTCCAGACCATAATGTTAAAAGGAATAAATGAGACACAGGTTTAAATATCACGTGGTTCCTCTCATATGAAAAAACTAAAGTATAAGGAAAGAGCAGAATAAAAGACAGATACTAGGCAATAGGGAGACAGATCTGTTGCAAAGGGGAAGGGGAGCAAGAGACGGAGGGAGGAGGGCGAGAGGAGAGGGAAGGGGATGAGAAGAGAATTAAGATGTGTGATGTGCTTGTGGCAACTGCAAAGCTGTGCTGCGAAGGAGCACTAATCGCAAACCCAAAGCCTGTGACAGCACTACTGCAACATGCTGTCCCGGGTCTGCGGGCAGCGCCCCCAGCTGTCTTCTGCAGGACCTCTGGACCTGTGTGAATAGGCAGAGGACGCGCACGCCGCCAGCCCAGCCCCTACGGAAGAGAGCCGCTGCGCGTTCTGTCTACCCGCTTCGCTTCCGTCCCTGCCTGGCTCCTCTCGGATCCCCCAACAAGGTATCCGGAAGCACAGCGTTTCGTATCCCAAATCCAGCAATATGGTGCCAAAGCACCAGCGTCCTGTCCCTGTCTTCTCCGCTGTGTCTGCAGAGCTGAGGCCTGGCTCCTGCGGGGCAGGTCTCCAGCATTCCCGAAGCTGCGGCCCCTCCCACCCGTGGCTGGGTCTTCGTGGGGATCTTGTCTTAGAAGAGCAGAAGTTCCAGAGGGAGGCTGTGTGAGGCTGCCAGAGGGAGCACAGCCAGAGAGAGGGCGGGAGGACACCTCAAGGGGCCGGGCTGCCTCTCCAGTGCGGCTCAGAGGAACTCCGGGGGCAGCTTCTGGAGACCAAGTCCCAGCTGAACATCCCTGTGCGCTCCCCTGTGCTCCCCTGCCCTCCCCTCGCTTTCTGACACTAGTGATCCCGGATGATTCAACGCCAACAGAGGGAAAAATCTGCTCCCGGAAGTCAAACCAAGTGTTGGTGGGTGTGCCAATAAAACAGAAGGGTAAGCTACGTTTTTCACACAATGGTACCATTTTAAAACAAAAATGCACTCTATCCCAAAACTGCTGAATTCTACACTTTATCATTGCTATTATTAATCACTATGGTCATTAACATTTTCATTATTATTATTTGCAGTACTGAGGATCGAAGCCAGGGCCTTCACATGCAACTACATCCCAATCCTTTTTAAAATTTCTTATTTAGAGACTGGATCTAAGATGCTAAGTTGCCCAAGCTGGGCTCAACTTGTCATCCTCCTGCATCAGCCTCCCAGAGTGCTGAGATTACAGGTGTGCACCACATCAAGCTGGAACTGTACTTTTATTTTGGGGGGGGTACTAGGGATCAAACTCAGGACCTTGTGCTTGCAAGTCAGGCAGCAATGCCACTGAGCTAAATTCCTGGCACCCAGAACTGTACATTTTAAAGTGGTGACTTTTTTTTTTTTTTGTACTGGGGATTGAAGTTGGGTCTTTGCATTTGCAAGGCAGGCCACCAAAGTGCTGAGCTAAATCCCAGGCCCAAAGTGGTGACTTTTATGGTACATAAATTATATCTCAATAAAACCTACAATACAAAAAATGCTGATTACAACTATAAGTAGGTAATTACCTGTATAATTGTATTTAGTGCTTCTCTTTCTCACACCTCCTGGAAAGCAAAGAGTCCCATATTTCGTTCAAATCTACATCCTACAGGTACAGCTGATTCTAAGTACTTACACTGTTTATGTGGGGTGAATGAACACATGGATGAAAGAAGCACGAAGACTTGGCCACAGGGCAAGGTTATGCAAAAAGTTTCTGTAAGAACAGTGACAAGAGGGTTTTCTTCTCTTAAATGTTGGCAAATCTGACAAATAAGATACACAGCTATTGCAGGCATGGTGGCACACACCTGTAATCCCAGCACTTGGGAGGCTGAGGCAGAAGGATCACCGTGAGTTTGAGGCCAGCCTGGGCTACATAATGAGTTCAAGGTCAGAGAAGAACACAGAGAGACACTATCTCAGAAGAAAGACACCAAGCAAGTCAAACCAAACTGTCTACTTGTCACTGTATTTATCATGCATCAATCTTTCCATCTGTCTGTCAAGCCACACACACACACACACAACCACACACACACACCCACCAATAGATGTAGTGAATCAGGGTACAGCAATGGCTGCTGCATCCAGCTCACAGCGCAAAGAGAGGAAGAAAAAGCAAAAACAAAAACTCTCCTTGAAAATGCCAGAGGCTGGACTCTTGAGATCCAACGTCCTTTCAAGGAGAATACAGCTCTTCAGAACACAATCTCATGGGCCATTAGGCATGGTAGTTACATTCTGACTTTAGCAAAGTCTGGCCAGCGAGTTAGATAAACAAAACTTTTTCGACTGGGGAGATCTTGTCAAAGGACAAACAGACTAATTTTAGCATTCATTTCCCTGCTGGATTTTTATTGCTGGGGGAACAACACATAGGGCTGGGTAATTACATGCACCTGGGCATGGAGAGAGGTGGCGGGTTGGGTGCATACAGACCCTGGCTCCCTCCTGAGGCCCAGGACAGAGACGGAAGAGGGAGGGCCCAGAGAGGTGGGACTGAACCTGCTGTGGGGACATCTGACTTTATGTGGCAGAGTGGAGGGAGAGATAAAGGAGAAACTGGGTCTTTCTGCCTTCGCAAATGTGCATCGAGAACGAAAGCCAGGGAGCTCAGTGCCTCTACTCTGACAGTGATACCAGCTGCAAGTACTTTTCTTCTGGTGTGGGTCCAGGAGCAAAGCAGGGGCCAGGAAAATGGGGACATTACTGCTTCATCCAGATGTTTATAAAAATATATTCAAATATATAAAAGTATATGTAATTTTTTTTTTTTTTTCAGACGGAGTCTTCAGTAGTTCAGGCTGGCCTTGAATTCACCCCAGGCTGGCTTCAAACACATGGAAATCTTGCTTCAGCCTCCTGAGTACAGGGATCCTAGGTATGAACCACTATGCCTGGCAACCATAGTTTTAATCGATGTCCTTCAAGATCGATTCTATCGTGTCTCTCCCTGGGAGACAGCTCACCATTGGAGACAGTTGTCATTAGAACCTGCCTCACCTTCAAGAACCCGATTTAAAATATTTATTTCTAAATTAGTATCTACCCATGACAATAGCTCAGTTTATGTTTTTAAGTAACTCTTCTGGTCCAGCGGAAAATGTGTTTTTTTGCACCTAAATTCAACTAGGGATTGGCTATTGAGCCACTGGCATAGGAAGAGTTTTAATCCTGAGGAAAGCACAACTTTCAGATAAAGCAGGTGTCTCCGACCCCGGAGCTCACCTTGGGTGGACAGGAGGCAACTTATCCTGAGGTCACAGCAAAGGACCCCAGTGATCCAGGACAAGACCCAGAGCACCAGGGTCACCCCTCCTCCTCAGGAGAGAAACAATCAGTGCTGGTGCCTAAGGAGGTGCTGGTGACTTTCTAATGCCTGAGCCCTAAGCCCTGAACAATTCCCACATTATCCCGGAGTTCTGCTGGGATGGAGGTGGGGGGCTCTGTTCCCTCCCCACAAAGCTTTCCCGGTGACTCCTGGGATAGAAATAATGGGAGCCTTCGCTCTGCTAAAGGGACAACAGGTGGCCCAGGAGCGCCAGGGTCTGGAAGGTGACTCTGCTAAGAAGGCTGAGGTTCAAACATACATTCTGCCTCTTGTAACGGAAGGCCCGTGTACACATACACCATGTTCGTGAGAGCCAGCTGTAGAGAATGCCTGCTGAGGACTGCGCTACGGGCGGTGCACGAATCACGGCTTCCAGACTTTGAACCTGTATTCCTGGGCTGGAGATGCAGATCGACTTCCTGCCCTGCCATAGCTCCAAATCTACTAGGGCCCAGACACACAAACGCCTTCTACGCTACGCACAGTGGCACAGCAGATGAATGTACCACAGGCTCTGAGGGCACGGGGGCAGGAGTCACAGCAGAGAGCTGTGTAAACCGCTCCTGAAGTGGCCCTGGAGCTTGCCAGGCCAAGGAGGGTCCACCTAGGCTCACGGGGAACACGTGCGAAGCAGGGAGAAACAGGACGAGTGAGTGTGTCGGGAGAGGGGCGTGCAGCTCCTTGTTGCTGGAAGACTGGGATACACAGAGGATCTGGGCTGCCTGGGGCCTGAGCACCCCGAGGAGGACAATGGGTACCAGGTGGGGTTGACACGGTGCCTGCATGCCAGGGAGATGAGAAGGTGCTACGCAGTGGTGACTGGCTCCAGCTTCCTCTGCAAATAGATCAGTGAGTTTTCCACGTTTCCATCATTTTGTACTCCATTCCTAGAGGACTTGTTCTCAATGATACTTCCTTCTAAGGATTTTTCAGAACACAGGGCTTGGAGTTCTGCCTGAGTCATCGCAGACCTTTGGGAGAAGAACAGGGTTAGAGGGCAGCCCTCATCACCCTCTAGCCAAGACAGACCTGTGAGGCTGACGTGCCTATTACAAGGAGCTTTCCACAAAACAGGCACCGAACTGACACTAGGTACAAAAAAGCTCTGCGATCCAATAGGACCTGTTAGATCAAATGCACAGGTGTTTGAGCCCAAGGCTTGGTGTAAGCGCAATGATGCAACAATGTGGCACCCAGTGAAACTGGCCTGTGAGACACCTGTGGAGGGAGGGAGAGGCGACTCTCACTCCTGAAGTTCACAAGCCGTGTGTAAGGAACACAGCCGACTAGCACTGATCTCCGCAGAAATTGTCTGTCCCCAGAAGTGGAAGAGGTCAGGAGGGAAAGAAATATGTACCAAATCACTCTCACTGGGCACATTTCTAATAGAGTGTGACATTAAGAAAAACAAAACAAAAACAAAAACCCTCTCACATGCTAGAAATGAAAGTAGAAAGGAAAAATACCCCATCAATCCTAGCTGATGGCTTTTCTTCAAAGACTCGTCAACCTGCCTGTATTTTTTTTTTTTTGGACCCACTTTTGGTTTAAACATGAACATAGCAAAGAAAAATGGAATAAAGCAATTAAGCCTCTGGAATACCTTGTGCCAATATCAACATAGATACAGGAGCATGGATATTAGCACACACTCTGTTCTGTAAGCTTGAAAACACTGAGGCGGCAGATGAAAAGCCCGAGTTGCTGCACATTTCAGCAACATCCAACCCCAGATGACGACGGGTGTTTTCAGAGCCCCGCGCGGTGGGACATCGATCTGCTTGGAGTTTATTAGGATGTAAATTGAGTTTCTAGACGAACCTCTAAAGGGATCCTTTAGGCTAGGACCTCTTAGAAGTCAGATGAATAAGCCCCACTCCCGGTCATAGAAGGACACAGGAGCAGCGGGTCTAGCAAAGCTGCTAAACCCCACTTTGAAGAGCGCCGAGCTTTACCAAAGAGACGCAGCTGCTACCCCGACTTCAGGGAGGAAGAAAATGCATATGAAGTGCCAACGTGACGGGGGAAAATGGGTCCAATTTTTCAGGGATGATTATAAAACTATGGCACTAAAACTCAGATGGCTTTTTAAAATTTTGCTTTGGAAAGCACTCTATCCTGAAAAGGCTCTTAAGACACGGATGTTGAGGCAAACGTGGCAGATTTCACCCAGCAAGCTCTCTCACTCCACACTGCAAATCCAGAGACACAGTACATACCCTACTCGCAGCACAGTCTTCTGTATTCTTTTTTTTTTCTTGGTACCGGGGATTGAACTCAGGACCTTGTGCTTGCGAGGCAGGTGGTGGAAACACTGAGCTAAATCCCCAGCCCGAGTCTTCTGTAAGTCAAGTAAAGGTGCATTCCAACCAAAGAACATGAAGATTTTTCTTGACTAGGGGCTACCCCAAAACTGACACAAGACACAGCAAAACCAAGGGCAGCCTCTGGAGAAAAAGTTCAAGGGAAGAATATCTTTCTCAGTGAGGTTCCCTGTGGTGGGTTACAGGACAACTACAAGTAAGTGACACAGACTGGACAACACACACGATCCAGACACCCGGAGCAGGGTGGTCGAGAAAGGCTCTCCCCTGTCATGGCCATACCGTACTGGCCAGTGCTTCTAGCACCTTGGCTCTCATTCGTGCCACTGGGGGAGCCCTTCCAGCCCTGCTGGGGTGTGGCAGAGGGGAGCAAGGACTTCAAACCCCCACTGTTCCCTACCTGTCTGCACTGTTTCCCACCGCTCCTGGGACTGCAGCTCTTCAGAGTGTCACGAAACTCCCATCTTTCATTTTGCTCTTTCTAGGAGCACAGGAGAGTTCAGTTTGCATCTCTAGCGAAATCCTCCCTTCTTCGCTCAATGCTAAAATAGTCATCTGTGGCTGTGCTGTGAGCCATCTCGACTCAGAGGACAAAACACGAGTGCAACAAATAGATGTCACTGCCCAGAAGTGTCTTCAATGGTCAGGAGTCAAGGGTGCTGGGAAGAGTCACAGTTCAAAGGGTGCCAGCCTCTTCCCTGGCTTTTCTCCATTTCCTTCCATCTCACGGAGCACTGGCTAAGGACTGCAGGTGACTGGGAGAGCCCAGCTCAACCTGCTGATTGCAGTGCAGCTGGAAGTCAAGGCTGCTGCAGAAGGAATGGCCCACAGGTCTGCAATGGACTCCTGCCGGCCCAAATCACTGGAGCAGAGCTCTCTGGGGAGCATCCAAGATGTTGCTAAGCTCCAGCAGGCCTTAGGGACAGAGGCCACAGCGGCAAAAGGCAGGGCCAAGTCAGGAGTTAAAGGAGTTAGAGGGTCCCCGGGGCCCCTGAAGCCTCACTGGGGGAAGCTGCTGTCCCAGACATGAGCCATTTCCATTCCCTAAAGCCAGGTGTGGAAGAGCAGCTTGGGAGAGAACAGAAGGCACACGGAGTCACACGCCTCAGCCTGCACTGCACACTCCGAGGATGACCCAAGACTAACAGCATCGGCCTCACCCGGCAGCTTTTGAGAAATGGAGTCATCTTAGCAGGGCATAGTAGTGCCAGCCTATAATCCAACCATTCTAAGAGGCTGAGGAGGGAGGATTTGCAAGTGTAAGCCCAGCCTGGACAATTTAGCAAGACTGTGTGTTAAAATAACTGAATTTTAAAATGGGCTGTAGCTCAGTAAAAGGCCCTGAGTTCAATCTCCAGAAAAGAGGAGAAGGAGAGAGAGAAACAGAGAGAGAGAGAGAGAGGAGCAAGGGGATAGCCAAGATGTGCCGAATCTGCTGATTCAGTCTCTGGATTTCAACAGGCTTCCCAGGGGATGTGGGACTCACATGGAACAAAGAGGAGCCTGGGTCTCAGGCAGTGGTCTCTGCAGGGGTGCACAAGATGACCCTCAGGAATGAAAACTCAAACTCAAGTGCTTCTGTTGGATTCCTTTGTATCACGTCCTTTTTGATTCCTGTGCTTTGCCTATGTTTTAAGAGTATGCATACTATTCCAATAACACGGCACAGAAGCCTTTTTAAAACAAATACAACCCCAAAAGGGTTAGAGACCACTATCTAAAGCAGAAATCCCTACAGTTCTTTGCAATGACGGAGCCCTCCGAAAAGCTAGTGAAAACTAAACTCCAGATCTTTTATATGTGCAAAAGGCGCATCCGGTTTGAGTCATCTCCCAGATCCCCAGGCTCTTGTTAGCAACACCTCTGCCGAAGCGGGGCTGGTGTGTAACCCCAGCTGAGCGGGCCTCCACACACTCTGCCAAGGTTTCCACACTAAAGGCCTTTGTTCGCTCGAAATGGACGTGCAGCATTGCTGTAATTCACAAGTCACCCCAAATTGCACAGTCTCCGTCTCGTCCCTGGTGGGCCTCGCTCTGGCCAAACTCCTGGAAAGGGAGTGACGGAGCCACCTGGAAAACTCCTGCGCCGTACTCAAGGCTGAGTGTTTTGCAAAACGCAATATGACTTTCTTCAAGTCTAACAGCAGTCTTTCTAACAGATTTTAATTTCAGCTCACCTAAGGATCTACACACATAACAATGCCATAAGGATTTTAATTTTCAAAAAGCCATAACTGTGCTAATAAATATGTACTTAAATAGAGAGCCAGGGATTATAACAGCAGTGCCCTGATGACCCTTACTTAAACAAGCATATGTAAAACTGTGATTTACTGTAATCCATGACTGCTTATTTAAAATGGGAGTTTGCATCGTTGCTACAGACTTTGGAGATGGACGGGGCCGTGCCTAGGCGTCGGTTTTGCCTGCATTCTCTTTCCTGTGGTTCCACTGTCACAGTGGGACTGGAGCAAGTATTTCTCACACTAGCAGGAAGCTTCCTGTCCACCCTCTGAAAGATGAAACACACCCTCACACACAGGAGACGGCTCCCTAGACAAAGCTCTTTTAAGCTCCTTCTTGGCACAAAACAGATGGCGAAAGAAGACGTCCGGAGATCCAGGAAGCCTCAACCTCAGAGCACATACAAAGCATCAGGGGAATCTGAGAAAAATCCATGTTCCCAGGCGCTGGCTTAATGGATATGCAGGCGATTGTTAGTGGGCTTCAAACAAACCCTGACAAAACAAGAATAAAATAAAGGGCTGGGTGTAGCTCAGTGGTTGGATGCTTGCTTACCATGCACAGGCCCTGGTTGTATCCCCAGCACCACAAAAATAAAGGAAGTGGATTTTATTTTTTTAAAATCATTTTGAGGCTAGGGGCTGGGGATTTAGCTCATTGGCAGTATACCTGCCTTGCAAGCACAAGGTCCTGAGTTTAATTCCCGGTACTGGGGAAAAAAAAAAAAAGAAAAAGCATTTTGAGGCTGATAAGAAAACTACAAAAAATGAAAAAAAAAAAAAAACAACAAAACAAAAACAACAAAGTTCCTTTATTTTCTCCAAACATTTGACCTTAACATTTTTCACTAATGTGGTGCCTTGTTACAATCAATGGACCAGTATTATTAACAAAAATCCATCATTTATAACACAATACCATTCACTCTGCATGGCACAGCTTTCCTTTTTTGGGGGGGTGGGGTACCAGGCATTGAACTCGGGACCTTGCACTTGCCAGGCAGGTGCTTCCTGCTGAGTTAAAATCCCTGGCCCTGTTTTTTTTTTTCTTTTTTTTAGAGACAGTCTCACCATATAGTCCATGTTGGCCTTGAACTAACTCTGTAGCTCAGGCTGGCCTCCAGTTCACTCGATTCTCCTGTCTCAGCCTCTTGAGAACTGGAATTACAGGCATGTGCCACCATGCCCGCCTTGTATTGTACAGCTCTATGGGTTTTGATAGATGCAAAAACATCATTGAATCCACCAGTACAGCGTCATAGACTACAACTCCACCCTCAAAATACCCTGTGTTCCAACTCTTCCTCAACCTACCTTTTAACCTTACCAATCTGCCCCTCAACCTACATTCTAAACACACATGTAAGTAATTCTCTCGCAGGGCAAAATTGACAACAATGCTGCCTTACAACTAGACTTGCCTCAGTTGCCCTAATAATTAGATGCCATAATGTGACTCTTGTAGCAGGGCAGTGTAAGGGGTCCCCTACCTAGCTTGAGGCTGATTCCTGATAACCCTTCTCTCCCTCAGATCAGGACTTTATACCAGCTATTACAACTCCCATGTTTTTTTTTCCTAAAATATCAATTAACTCACGATCTGCACATTAAAGTCTTTAAGCCTCAGAACAGTGCATGTGTTGGAAACCCACACAGCAAGTGAGGCCTCCAGTGAATGGTGCTAGGCAAATGAATTCAGGACATTGCGGACCATGCACGAGTAAGGGGCGGGGGCATTGTAATCACATGGCCTTAACCTGGAAAAGCCTTCTGCACTGTCAAAAAATCCCCAGGCATTTCTGCTACACAGAGACACATTTTCCAACCTTCTGTAGGCTGCTATGCCTTATTGTTCCCGGGTTATTTCTTCCTCTCCTTCTTTTTAGACAAGGTCTCACTACATAGTTCAGGCTGGCCTGGAACTCACAGCAATCCTCCTGCCTCAGCCTCATGAGTTCTGGGGATTACAGGCGTGCACCACCAGACCCAGCTTGACCCTGGGGTTTCTGACATAGCTCTATGACCCAAATCCCCGTTTCACACTAAGTTCATATTACACTGGCTCTGAGGATGGCTTGTTCCTTGTGTGAAGTGACTTCAGCCCTCAGGCACGGACCTGGACTTCTAGTGTCTCTTCCTCTGCTGGTTTCACACAGCCACCCCCAGGATAACCATGGTCTCCACCGTGTGGAGATGAACCTGCTCACATTCTGGATCAGGTTCAGACAACTTCCAGCTTGTCTTACCTAAACTGCACCTTGGAAGGCTCGGTTTACTGACCACAGATACAGTAAGAAGGTGAGTAATGGTTCCTTCTGCATAAAGAGGCAGAAAGCACAAAGGTTCTGGGATCCTGGCCCAATCCCAGCAAACACAAGATCACCCAGGGCCCCAGGACGCTGCAGGAAGGGCTCAGAGAGCCACTGCAGGTCTCTGCCCAGGCTGCAGGTGGGGAACACATCTGAAGCTGGAGGCATTTGTCCAGCAAGGATCCATGTAGCTCGACCGTGAACGGGCACGAATCTCTCTGTGCGTTGGAGAAGAATCAACTCCATCCCTGACCTTGGGTCCTCAGTGTGTGGCTGTGGGAAGCCAATGAGTCAGTGTTTGCAGGCGGCTCAGCAGGGCCAGGCAAGAAGAGGGCAGAAAGGGCTTCTCAGGAGAAGGAACCTCAATGGCACCCTGAACTGTGTGCCGGGCAGCCCTGGGTCGGAAAGGAGTCAGCTCCTGCAGACAAGTGAACGCTGAGTGAGAAGGACCTGCGTGGAAAAGGACTTCAGGGTGTGTCAGATGCTAACTTCTGCCCAGGGACATTCATCAAGGCTGTCGGTATGCCAGGCACTCGCTCTGAATGGGATTCCTTAAATGGACAGCTACAGAAAGATGCGGCTCTGGCCTTCACAGATAGAGGCTAAAGCCAGGTCTGGCGACTCCAGGCTGCTCAGATTACCTGCCTCCAGATTCAGCGAGAGACGTAGACAGGGCAGTGGAGTGTGCACCGAGCCTGGGCCCTTGCCACCTGTGCGACACGCAGCATCACCTCAGACACAGGGCCCAGGCAGCTGTCACACGCCTGCATCTCTGGGCCATGGGATTCGTGGGGCAAGGCTTGAAAGCATATTCAGTGTTACATATTTACTCTTTTATGGCACTGGGCCTTCAACTCAGGACCTCTGCACTGAGCTACAACCCCAGCCCTTTTTATTTTTCATTTTGAGACAGAGTCTTGCTAAGTTGCTCAGGCTGGCCTTGAACTTGTGATCCTCCTGCCTCACCTTCCAAGTCCTTGGTATTACTGGCGTGCACCGCTTTTCTGGGTAGATTTATCATTCTGAACAAACAAATAAAAAGGCCCATTTTTAAATGATCTATTTCATAGCTAGTGTTTCACAAAATTTTTGTTTGCACGAGGCTACGAACAACAGTGATTCTGAAAAGGCACCTCTATTCTTAGCCTTCCTCTCTGTGGGTCCTCCCTCCTCTGATGCTCCGCAAAATCAAGACTTAATATTGTTTAAGGGGGCATGAGCTTAAAAATAAAAAGTCTGGGTTCTGCCACCTGTCTTGCAAGCACAAGGTCCCGGGTTCGATCCCTAGTACCAAAAAAATAAAAAAATAAAATAATAAAATAAAATAAAAAGTCTGCTAACCGTTGAGCTGACACATATATAGCTAAGAAGCATTTTCTTCCCGGCAAGTCCAAACTCAGAACTAATGAGAACAAAGAATCACCACACCGACTTCTTGCCCCTGAATGGGCCGTACACCCGTGGAAGTGGGTGCAGGTTAGGTATGTGGGCATCAAGGCTCTGGCCGAGGTATCAGAGATGGGCTGATCCACTACACTATACAGGACGAGCAGATCTCACAGCCTCACGACGCTCCCAGCACGCACCCCAAGCCCGAAAGCCACACTGCTTTATCTGGGTAAGACAGGCTGTGGTAAACAGTCTCTGGCTGGGTGGCGAGGCGGGACTGGGGACTGAACCCAGGACATTTACATGGAGATACAGTTCAGCTCACACCGAAACCCAGACCACAGCGCTCAGGGACCAGACACCTGTTTCAAGCTTCATGCCGGTTCCCGCTCCCGGATCCGACTCACGAGACACACAGGAGGTCTGCCCTTTCCCCGCCACACAGAGGACACCAGACATGGAAGGTGACAGCTCTCGAAAAGGCTTAGAGCAGCAAGTAAAACGCCCGGGATGGCAGCATCATGGAACTACGGAATGTGAGATGGGGCGGGGGGAACTGACACCATTTCTTGGTCTCATGTTTTGTTTTTTTTTCAAACGTAGAAAGGAGACACAGAGAAGTCACTTGATTTGGCCAAGGAAATGCAACGCAAAGTGCTCACTCGTGAGTTTCCAATTTACTATATCTGTGTGTTCCGTAAATCCCTGTAACATAAGCCCCCCTTCTGTCTGTTAATGACAAAATTGAAGCTTGGTGCAGTTTTTTGTATTTATTACAGCTGCATGTCTACTTCCTTGCATCCTGGACACTCATCTGACAAGATCAGAAAAGACAGAGATGCCAGCGCTCAGGAGGCTGAGGCAGGAGAGTGGCTATGAGTTAGAGGCCAGCCTGGACGACATAGTGAAATCCTGTCTCAAAAAAAAGTGGAACTATCATTATCCTAATGTTGATGATGATGACGATTTGGAGATCATTATTATTGCTTTGATAACGCCAACCCCTAGAATAATGCCGGGCACTGTCAAGCCAGGCACTCAGGTGTTTCTGGATGGACTGAATGAGTGACTAAATGAAAGGTAAGAATCCAGTCGCTTATATGCTAGTGTACGTGCTACACATGTGGAGAAATGCGGTGTATCCTTGGATTTGCTTTAGACAAATAAGTCTGGCACTATCCTTTCAGTTTTAGTACACATGCTGCCAAAGCGAGCACAAGTCCAGTACTATCAACAGTAAGCAGGTCCTACTCCAGGACAGCCAGGCCTGAGCCCGTTCTCCAGGCTGGGAACAACTTTAGTGCTGTGCCTAACACACGCGTGGCACCCCAAACCCGAGCTGCAGGTCGCCTCGCCGTCCCAAGACGGGAATACAGTCAAACCACTAACGCAAGACTACGGTGAAGGCAGGGTGAAGCCCTCACTTGTCCTTTCGCGCGTGTACACCCGGGCTGGGGCTGGAACCAGCGCTGCAAGTGAGGTCCCCGAGGCAGGCCCAGCACCAGTACAGCCGCTGTGGGGGCTCTGGAGGGGACGTGGGCTGAGACACCCAGAAGCCAGCAGCTGAGCATCCAGGCAAACCCGGTGGCCTGCAGCAAGAGCGGCATAAACTGCGAGGGGAGGGGGAAACTGGCAGCCAGAGGAGCACGCAGGGGAAGGAAGACTAGAGAACAGGCTGGGACTCCAGGAGCAGAACCGAGCTGCAGCCAGTCGCCTACCAGACACTCAAATTACCTCTCAGCCATAACAGCTATCTGATGCTGCACAGACCAAAGGTGCCTGATGTTTCCTTTTCCTTCTAATCCTGGGGATTAGCGCCCCCTCCCGGGGCGGGGGGGCTTTGGTACTGAGCTACATCTCCAGCCCTTTTCATTGTTTTTTTGTTTGTTTGTTTAACTCTGAAAAAGGATCTTGGTAAGTCGCTGAGTTGCCCAGTTTGGGCTCACACCTGTGATCTCCCTGCCTCAGCTTCCCAGAGTAGCCAGATGACAGATGTGTGCCATCGTGCTCTTTGCTTCCCTCAATTTGTTCAAACACTTGCACTTGGACAGGCATGGTAGACGGATCAGCGGAAGGCGTAATTTAAATGCAGCTGGGGGCAAACCTGAAATCCACGGACTCTGCATAGCAAGACAGCACATTCGACACAGAAACATTTTTATGCTCTGCACCATCATCACCTGTCGCTGTCATGCTAGAAGCCACCGTAGCATCCGTGGAGTCTCGGCTAGTAAGTAGACAGTGAGTGTATCATGTTCCCATAGCCACTGTCCACTGTCTCCAAACCCCTCTATCCTCTGATCAGGATCTGGGCAGGAAGTAGGCACACAAGATTTTTATGTTAGGACAGGGCATGCATTAGAAAATCTTCAGAAGGACCAATTCTGGCCGATGTTTGACCCTACTCGCATGACCAGGAAACAACACACAAGTTTGTTGACAAGTTTGCTCTCTGTCCTCCCCTTGTGCAAGAATCCTGTATTCTCTGCCGTTTTCTAGAATCTGCTGAATCCACCCAGGAATCAGGAACAATAGCCTCAGATCCTTCGGAACAGCCCTGACCACATCCTAAAGGTCTGGCTTTCAGCACATGTTTTACTTATTTTGATTAATGGCCACCTCACTGTTTAGACTTTATTTTCTTTTGGTTCCAGGCACTGAACACAGGGCCTTGAGCTACACCACTCCCCAACCCAGTCCCTACTTTTTTGAGACAAAGTCTTGTTAAGTCACCTACACTAAGCTCGAACTTGCAGTCCTCCTGCCTCAGCCTCCTAGAGTGCTGGAACTGCAGGTGTGTGCCACCATCCCCAGCTTAGGTAATGACACATTTAGGTGTAACTTCCAGCTCTTCCTCAAGGTTGATCGTCTGGAATTTGTCCAAGTATTTTCCAGGCCACTCATAACTGGTTTCTACAAACATTTCTACTATGTTTTGGGTTTTGAACTCTGCAGGCTCATCAATACCTTTTCCTAAACAAACCTCTGCCTTTTTCCAAACTCTTTACAACCTGCCACGTAGAACAAACAGATCCTTGATAGTGTCCAACCAGCAGGTACTTATCACCTCCCATGTTGTTATTTGATTAATGTAGATGAAGTTTAGGCTTTGTCAGGGCTGTAAAACCCAGACAAATCCTCAATTCTTGGAGTGTAAAACCCAGCAGGCAGCAGCACGGGTCCTCAAGCCTGATAAGACTGGCTACACCCTTCAGAGGCTCCCAGCCTCAATTCCATGTCCCTAAGGGGGATCTTAACAAGTTCCAGGGCTCCCCATTCTGGTCCTTGAAAGGTGCCCGCCACAGGAAGGTCCTCAGGAGAGCACAGCAGCAGAAGCAGCACCACCCTCTTCCTGTCAGTCATGCTACCCCAAAGCAAGAAGACAGAATTGCCCTGGTCTGGGACAAAGTGGCCCAGGGAGGGGGCAGATGTTTATGCAAACAGATGGCAAGGAAGTGGCAGGAGCCACCTGGGAGGTGTCACAGGTGTTTGGGAGACCAGAGCAGACCCCTGAAGAACTGGGAAGGTGGGTGGATTAGACACAGAGACCCTTGTGAGGCTGCAGCGAAGTGAGACCAAGGACAGTGTTTGTGTCCCTGAGCAGCCAGAAACAGGATGGCTCTGCGGGCAGTGGATTGTTTATTAACCCCCCAGTGTGGTGCTAGTTACCTGCACGGCCCTAGGCACTGAGGACACAGCAGAGTGTGAGGAAGACAAGATCGGAGCTTCTCTGGAGCCACAGTGTGGGCACCTCAGAGGGATGGCCGTGTGTCGTGGTGGGCATCACAGGAGGAGAGACTATTTCCCCCCAAGATGGAAGCTCTCCTCCATGGAAGGGTGGGACGTACGCTCCCTGCTCTTGGACCTGGGGGGTGTGAGATTGCTATGGCCACTACAGTGTGACAGCTGTGATGCTGACTTCCAGGGCTCCACAAAAAAAGGCGACACAGGGCCAGGGATTCAGCTCAGTGGTGCCACTGCCTGCCTTGTAAATGCAAAGTCCTGAATTCGATCCCCAGTACCAAAAACATAAAAAATAAAAAGAAAGAAAGAAAAGGCGACAGCCAGCATTAATAACAACGTCGAACCACCGAGGAAGGGCAAGCAGACAGCCCAACCACAAGTGCACCTCGAAAGTGGCCCTCACCTATGTGTCCATGCAGGATGGGATCAGAGGCAGGAGAACCAGCAAGGGTGGGAGGCATTACCTGGGCGAGAAACAGAAAGAGAAAACCAGAACAGCAGTGCTTGACAGGCACGGCGACTGTGCCCAGGGACAAGGAAGAGTCTGGGGTTCGCTCTGAGTTCTCCCCGTGGAAGAAAACTGGAGGTGGGAACCCAGGAGGAGAGACAGGTCTCAGGGAGGAGAGGAGTCGGACGTCAGGCGTTGTACAGCTCCGTGAGGCCTGAGGTGAGTGGCCAAGCCAGCGTCTGCCCCTGAGTGCAGCTTCCCTAGCTCAGCAGCTCTGGGGCCTGGGCTAGGGGAGAGATGCTCTTCAGGTCCCCATCTTCGTGTGGAGAGAGGGAAGCAGGGTTCTGACGCCACAGAGATCACAGCGAGGATGACAGGAGAGAAGGGACACAGAGCTGCATGCACCATGACTCGTGGGCGTGTTCGGTCAACAGTAGGCGCCATCCTCGGTATTCTGACCGGGAGCGTTATTGACGACCGTGTGTGCTTGGTCCCAGGCTGGGCGGGTCTTTGTTCCCAGGGCGTGGGGCGTCAGGGCATTACACGAAGGCTGTTCCCATGGAGCCCCGCACACATGCACCCCTGCAGTGCGGCTTAGTCAACTGAGAAGTCCATGTGGACCGTGTCAATAGCTTCAGGAGATCCAGGCTGTGTCTGGCCTCGGTCTCCTCCCCTCGATGGCTGAGTGGTTTTAATTAACAACTCCCACAGAGGAAGCCAAAAGCCACTTGATTAATAAAGCTCTGACCGTCTGTGCACGGCTCAGTGGTCTCAGGGTGGCACTGAGCTTATAATTGTGGGTTTGGCTCGGGTTGCCATAGCTGGGGGGATCAGGGGAGTTGAATTTCCTGGGAGAAACTCGGGGATCACAGCTGTCCAGGCACGAGTGACAGCAGCGCCACCTGGTGGGTGACGATTCACAGCAGGGCGCCCACCGCGGGAGGCACAGCAGTGAGCAGAGGCTGTGAGGACTTGGCTGCTCTGGGCAGCCCCTGGGTTTCCATTTCCATCCAGCACACACACAGCCCATTTGGGCTGCATCCACTTTCTGCACGAGTGCCCAGGGAATGTTGACACAAGTGTTTCTAGCACGGCGGCGAAGACCTGCGACCCTGGCTAATTGAAATGAAATGGTCAGAATGCTTTGGAGGCAGAGACTTGGCCCACCTTTGCCCACTGCCAGCCTCCAGGGCCTTCACCCAAGCCTCTTCCCAGCTACTAAGATGCTGTACAGCCCGGCACCCTGAGCCTCTCCCTCTGAACACAGCCTACCAGCTCCATCGCATGCTAACGCTGCACAAAGTGCCTTGGGGCTTCCTGGGTCAGGGGTGCACATGCTCCTGTATGCACTGAGCACACGTCCAGCCAGTGTCCTCACTACAGTGGGCCTGGGGACGTGGACTTGGGCTTTGAATGCAGCCCACTGAACACTTGGTTCTGCTGTTTCCGCCTGTGACACCCAGCCGGAAACCTAACCTCTTCGAGCTTTGGTCCGCTCGGTGGTCTCCTCTATCTCCAAGAACTGGCGATGTGAAGAGCAGGCGAGGCAGCATGTGCAGGGGATCCACACAGAGCGAGGCACACAGAAAGGCTCCAGAGCAGCTGAGCTGCTGGGAATCACAGCGCCACCTCCGCGGGACTGGCGCAGGCACCTGCTCACAGGCACTGGAGGCCCCTGCTCTGTGGCCTTCCACCTTCACCAGAGAGCCAGTGCCACAGTCATCTGTGCTGTTTCTGATAACTTGACTTGGCTTCACTCTTGAAACATTGTCACTGCTCCACAGCGGGAGATGTCTCGTATCAGGACAGGGAACCAGGCGGCCACAGACACAGAGCTCTGGGAACTGGGACACAGCTGCCACCGTGGAGATGCCCGAAGAGCCCCGTCTCCCTCTTTCCTCAAGATCGAGGAGTAGATGCAGGCTTGATTTATAGCAGGGAGGCTCTGGAGACAGTCGGGGGCTGCTCTCAGCCTGCGAATCTGATCTCCCTGATCTCGAAAGTCAGCAGCCCCACCAGAGGTGTCCACGTCAGAGTCTGCCTCACCTGGTGATCATTCCAAGATTAAGAGGAAAGGTCAAAACCTCCATCTCCCAGGGAGATTTCTTACCAGGACCCTGGGGACCCGGGCAGAAATGCAACGATTCTTCTAAGAATGCTTGATCTGTGGTCCTACCGGAGACCGGACACATCCGCTTTGAGGCCGCCCTCACAGGTGTTTATCCACATGGCTGTGTTTTGCTTGCTGTCTCTGGGCCTCAGGTGAGCACCCTGCTTTCTCAGATGTCTCCTTGCCACTGGCCACACAGCAAGCCCAGCTGAAGACTGGGAAGGGTGACTTTATGCGCAGCGCAGCTAAGGCCACGATATCCAAACACTCAGACTGGATGCTGTTATGCGTGATTTTTAAAAATGAAATTAACATTTACATCAGTAGAGCCTGAATGAAGTAGGTTATGTCTGTAATGTGGGTGGCGCATGGGTCTCATCTGATCAGCTAAAGACTAAGAAAAACAGAGCAGTGGTTTCCTCTCAGGAGGAGGAGATCCTGCCCGCAGGCTGCCTCTGGATGTCTCTTCCCCAGGTCTTCAGCTTCGCACCTCCCCTGAAGATGCTGGATTTGCCAGTCTCCCCCGATGCCTTACAATTCATTCATCTCTCTCCCCACTGCTTCTGTTTCTCTGGAGAACCTGAACTCAGGTACAGACCAGCTGTGATCCAGCCAGCACCTGGTCGTTACGCTTGAGAAGAGGAAGCTGGGTGACATCATCTCAGGAAATGTGCTCAGTAGGAGAGCAGATTAAAAAGATGAAAGGAATGCTGCCCCATTCCAAGGGTGCCACATGCTTTATTTTTTAAAAATTTTTTGGTTTTTTGTTCTTTTGCGACAGGGTCTCACTATGTAGTTGAGACTGACCTGGAACTCACTGTGTAGCCCAGGCTGGCCTTGAACTCACAGAGATCCTCCTGCCTCATCTTCCCAAGTGCTGGGATTACAGGCATGCGCCACCAAGCCTGGCCGCCATATGCTTTAAACTTCGGTCGCCTCTGCACTTTATCACACACCTGCGAGTCAGGTTACTAAGGAAACCACGGGAAGCAGGCTCAGAAGAGGAAGCGATTCCCCCAAAAAAGAACGCAGGTCCGCTACTCCCATCAGCAGTGTCTTCCCTGACACCAGGCCTCCAGGAAACATGATGCTCAGGAGGCCCCAACACGATTTCAGTTCCTTATCTTGATCTGAGCCCAGGCACACGGGGCCTTTTTGAGTCTTTCAGCATGGCTTACTGTCCCAGGGCCAAGATACGCCCAACCTCCTCCAAATGTTTCATCTTCACCTCACCTCGAACTTGGTGTTCTCCCACCCTGCCATCATAAATCTGTTGAGCCCCTCTAGCTGCTGGCCCTTGGAAAACTAACTGGGAGGGAAGGGTCAAACTGGGTGATACAAACAAACAGGGACTGGGTTGTGTCTCTACACGAGAGCTACGCAAACACTTTCTGCAGGAAAATGGCGCTCAGAGATGACCCGCAACCCTTCGGCTCTCTCTGCTTACAGTACATGGGAGAGAAAGGAGATGCAACAAAACGGGAGGTCACCTTTTTGCTTCTTCCGAGGGCTTAAAACAACTGCGTACCCTGGATCTTTATTTTCCTTTTTCTAAAATGAAGACGACACCATATAAAGCAGAATCTGGGAGCCATGTAAGATTCCCAGCACTCCAGAGGGTGCAATGCCCAGGAGCCCTGGCTCCCCACCATCCAGCAGGTCTGGAAGGTGTTTCTCCTGCGTGAGAGAACAGCCTGGCCAGTCGGTCAGCATGAGCCTCGGGCTCCTGGCTGTAATGCAGTGAGGAGCTCAAAGGGTCAAATGCTGGTGCAAAAAGCAAGGAGTACAAGATGGCCCAGGCTCAGCAGCAAATCATGGCCTGCCTCCTCTTGCCCGTCATGCTCCGGGGCACAGCCAGGTGCTGAGAGACACCGCTGACACCCGTGGGTTGGAATGAGCTGGAAGGCAACCTCTGCAGTGCTGTCGAAGGGACCCAGGCCAATCTGGGCAATCCAGATGCGGATGTGGGCTTCTTGGATGTTCATCAAACAAGAGCCCTGAGAAGGGAGGGCATCTGTGCTGGGAGACGGCGGGCAGGAAGGAAGGGACCCTCGCAGGCATCACGAGCCGTGGCTGGGCTCTAACCCAGCATGGTGGCCATTGGTGCAGGGCTTGGATATCCCACAGGACTCGTGGTTATGGCTGTGTCTCAACCCCTTATCTATAAAGAGCGACCTCACTGGCTTCTGCCAACCTGGGTCTGGGGATGAGCCAGGGCAGGAGCGGATGAGCTGTATGGAGTGCTCTTCCCCTGCCCGCTGCATCTCACCTTCTGGCGTCATCACTGAGCGGATGGCTTGAAGGAGGGGTCGCCACGGCCCGGGCACTGTGCCTCCTTCTGTGGGCAGGGCAGCCCCAGGCATCACTGCTTGCATTTGCAGATGAGGGTCCCCGGCTTCCAGAAGCGGGGCCCCCACAGAACCACGCTATCTCCAGACCTACCCTAGAGCATCCTCCTGTCGCCTCCGAATACTAACCCGTGTGGTCAGCCCCTGACAACAGGACCGGGCCCGGGGCTTCTCCAGGCCACGACTGGAAGCCTGTGAGGTCGGGGTTTTCCTAAAGCCCAGGTCCTATCCTCCAGGTGGCCACTTAGGCTGGTTCAGCGCAGCCAGCCCCAGATGAAAGAAATATCCAGCTGTCAGCAGGCAAGGAGTGGGGGCAGAGGAGGGTGCTGAGGACGAACGGCGGCCACCTGCTAACGCGGGCTGGGGCCCGAGGCTGCCTTTCCCTTCTCTGGCTTCTTCACAGCCCTACGCGGCACAGGCCTCCCACTGCAGATCTCCCACTCGCCCCTGCGCGGCTCCCAAGGTCACACGCTGGGGCCCGACCGTGTCTGCATTTCAGTGAGGCCCGGCTCACGCGTCCTGCAGCTGCTGGTGCCGGCCCCACGGCAGACGCGGTGACAGGAACCTGTGCTGCCTGCTTAGCGTGTGCCTGCTGGGTGCTGTGCCGAGAGCCACACACAAGAGTCCCTGAAGCTTTGTGCCAGTGTCCCCGGGTTGGTGTCCTCGCGGAGGACACGTGCTGCAGAGAAGCCCTCACTCTGAGCTCCGTCCCCACTCTGGGTGAGGTCTTTATGTCCCAGCAGAATCCACCGCTCCCTCACGGCCCCGGTGGCTCGCGTCTCAGACTGACCCATGCTGGCCTGCTCCACGACCTCCCTCTGTAACACTGCGATCTTAGCTACTGTGTCTGCTCCCTTCCTGTGGATGCTGTGTCTTCGGCACAAGCTGCAGCACTCAATAAACCCAGAGCCACATGTGGAATGGGATTTCACCACCTGTGCACGGAGCTTTGCAAGTCAGGAAGCAGAGGGAAGGTTTCTGGGTTCCCACCCCAGGAGCCTGGAAAGTCTCAGACTTGGAGGATGGAGGTGGGTGGAGGGAAGACGGGGCAGGTTTCAGGAAAGGCCTGAGGGTAACATCCTTGTCCCACTTCTGTTTCCCTCTCCTCTTCCTGCCCTGCAGGATACAGGAGGGAGGTGGGCAGGACACAAACCCGAACCAAACCAGGAAACTCCCAAGCACATCCTGAAAAAAACACAACATCTTTTTTCTCTCTTCCCCATAAATTAGCAAGCCAACATTTGCCACTAGACCAGGGTGACATGCTGGGCTGCCTGGGTCAAGGCCGAATCACACTTCATTTCTCCACAGGACTGTTCTCCAGGAAATATGTTCTTAATCCCAGACCCTGCCTGCCAAACCTGTCCAGTGATGGACACAACAGGCTTGGAAACGCCAGGGAAGGCTCTCCGTCCAGCTGGCAGGGAGCTCGACCATTCTTTCTCCTCTGGGAACATGGCCTGCCGGCTGCCGATAAGGCTCACAGAATCCCCGAGCTCAGTAAAGTTGGAGGGTCCAGGAGAAGAAGCACACGTGTGCCTCCCCAGCTGGTGGGATGGGAGATACAGCCACCCGGGCCATCGGTCAGGTGAACGCCCCATGACAGGACATCCAGCCCTGCCCTCCTCGGCTGCCATAACTGGTGATCTAATCAATGTCGCCAACCTACTGAATCTGCCCCCAAATCTCTCACCTATGGGCCACTCACTGCCTCTGGCCTCCCTGGTCAGCTCAGGCCAGAGTGAGTCTCCACCTTCCACGGTCATCTGTGATCCCACCAACACCGGCCCGGGGGCCAGGTGGCAGCCTGCGCCTCTGAGCCTCCCCAAAGCCTGCAAACTGGGGTCATTTCAGCAGGATCAGCCCAGAGACACAAGAACCTCTCCTCTTCCGTCAGAGATGCTGCCACACCCGGCTGGAACCTGCCGTGAATCAGGGCAGGGCCTATCAGGACAGCCTCTCCCGAGTCCTGCCTCGGCCCCAAAGTGCACTGTGGCTTCCTCTCCTATCAGTTTGCTGGGAACAACAGTCTGGCAGGGACACCTAGGGTCACCTGCAAAGCCAGTGGGGAAAAGTCGTCAGACTAGAAAAAGCCTTTCTTTCACGAGTACAGCGCACCATTTTGCCACCCGCTGTGTTCGGTGGTGACTTGGCATGGCAGGGCAGTCAGCTTTCTGAGAAAACCAACTTAAATGAAGAAAGATTATTTTGGCCACAGTTTCAGAGGTCCCAGTCCATGGTCACCTGGGTCTGTGAACCCATGGTGAGATAAAACATCATGGTGAGGAGCATGTAGTGGGGCAAACGGGCTCATCTCCTGGTGGTCAGGAGAGGGGGAGGGGGAAGGGGAGGGAGAGACCAGAATCCCCAGTCACCCTTCAAGGCCACGCCCCCACACCCTACTTCCTGTAAGTAGGCCCCTCTTCTGGAAGTCCCCACCTGTCACCACGCTCTGCAGTGCCACCAGCTGCGACCAGTCTTCCACACAGGAGCCTCTGAAGACATTCCAGGTGCAAACCACTTAGTGAGAAAAATCTGTTCCACTATCCTGAGTGGAGGAAGGAAAGGCAGAAGGGGAGCCTCTGTCCTCCACCGTCCCACCCAGCAATGGCCCGCAGTGCTCCGAGCAGTCTCTTTCCTGACTGCTACTGTCAGGTTCATGGGGAGAGAGGGAGTGGCACAGTGCAAAACCGGCCAAGGAGGAGGAACACCGCATGGCTGGCGCCTCCAGTCCACGGGCTCCCAGCTCAGTGCTTCTCCATCGAGAGATAAGGCTGCTCTTGCCACATTTAGGGTCAGCGTCTCTTACAGCACCAGTCACCACGCAGCAGATGCAGCGACCGCATCCTGGGCCAGGCACTGTGCCAGCCAGTGATGGCGCACAGACACTCAGGACAGACGTGGCCCTAGCCTGCAGCGTGGGCGGCAGGTGTGGATCTTCTCCCTTTCACACTCATACACGTGTGTGTATGTACATGTACAACGCACACACAGTAATTCTGATGTAGTGCTTTCAGCGCTGTTGTAGACAAAGCAAGTATCAGGGGATCCCAGAGGAAAAAAAAAAGTCACCACCTCTGCTTGGAAGGGGTCAGAGGAGGCTTCAGAGAGGAGGTGACCCGGCTGGCAATGCAGGAAAAGCTCAGGGTGACACCTGTAAATGATGCTTAGATACAGGCGGCATCCTGCTGTGTCCCCCTCACCTTCACACACAGAAGCCCTGTAGGAGGGACCTTCAGGAGGTAATCAATCAGGTTTAGGTGAGACTGCAAGGAGATCATGTCCTTAAAAGAAGAGGAAACCATGCAAGCACTTGCTCTCTCCCCCATGCAGGGCCACAGTGGGAAGGTGCCACACACGAGCCTCCAAGCCCCACCACCTCCAGCTCTTCTGTTTAACCCGCCGAGAGGCTGAGGGTACTTAGTGACAGCAGCCTGCGCTCTGACCTATGTATGGAGCTACAGGTGATTCTGCAGGGCTGGGATCGCGGAGCTGAGTCCCTCAGCTGTGCCCACATCTGCCCAGATGGACTAATCCACTCCCGCTGTAACTGCTCACCCTGCTTTCTCTCTAATGTACGAGGCTATTGGCCAGGCATTTAAAGTCAAGGTCCTTACCCTTGAGCTACAGAAGCGAGAGACATTAGCCAAAGGCTTTTGTAATCCAAAGCAACAGAAATCACAGCAGCATATCCTGCGTTGGCCACTAGAGGGCACCATAGGCTGAGTTGATTCTCTCCAAGTGTTCCACAAATAAATAGAACCACTGCGATTTACAGCTGGTGGTGGCAAGTTATAAAAGCCCAAGGTTCTGCCAGGATGAGCCCCAAGAATATGAATATCTACTATATCTTACACTCTGAGCTTGCGAAAATACTGAGCGTAGTTTGCCTTCTAGGAGGGGAGTCCCAGTAGGGAAAAGAAAGACAGACAGACCCACGCTCACACTCTGAGCAGCCTAGATTCTTTACAAAGCGCCAATCTCTAACTATAGCTTCTTTCTTTCTTGCTTTCTTTCTGTACTGGGGATTAAACTTGGGACCTTGCGCTTATGAGGCAGGTGCAGCACCAACTAGCCACATCCACGGCCCCTCTATCTCTAATTTTCAAAGGTTAAAGAACTTGTTCTAGCTCACCTGGCAAGCAGGATCATTCTCTTTGTCCCTTAAGACCACACTGTCTGTCTGACTCTCTCACCCTTCACACGGAAAGCAAGAGGCTGAGACACTGTTTCAGCATAAACTACGACCACCAGACGCCCTGCACACAGGGGGACATCAAGGCAGGTGCTGTTATCTCCAGGGGCTGGGCTCCCCGGGACAGGAGCTCTAGGGAGAAAGCAGCAGGCCCCAGTGTGGGGCTCTGCCTCTGGGACTGGCAGGTGGCTGGGGGCAGCAGAGGGCAGAGAGGAGATGGTGAGGGAACATGGAGGCCGGACGAGCCCATGAGGAGCCTCCCTGCTAGGCCAAGGGGTTCACATCTGCTCCCGAAGGCCTTCAAAGGGTCTGGAGAAAACTTCTGATGTTAAATTTAAATGATCGTTTTTTGCCTTGAAGGGGGATGTATATTTATATATTGGAAGATTATACAATTCTGTGCTCTCTGTGAAAAGAAAAAAAATATCCAAACACATGGATGCTAAATCTATCCCTTTAATTTCATTCTGTACCATATGGCACTCTGAGCTTAGAATATGAGCACAGGATTGAATTCAGGGATCAAAACTCAATAATAAGAGACATCTTTGTCTGTCATTTTCATTTATTTTTCACCACAGCCCACGCCCAAGTTACCAACCTAATGAAGTGAAGCGGTGAGCTCACATGACAACTTGTGAAGTTGACACGCCTGGCCTGGCACGAGCTCAGCGCAGCGCACGGGTTTGATCACGCACACACACGCACACACGCACACACGCAAGGGCACGACAAGAACATTTCCCAGCAAGCCCTAGCTGAACTCCACGGTGACAAAGCAATCTCAGCCCCACCCTGGGAGAACTGCAGGATCCACAACCAGGGACAAACACGAAGCACAGACATCGCAAAACAGCTGCTGCACCAACCCAAGGCGGTGCCATTTTACAAAAGCAAAGGCCCGGGGTTTGCAGAATCGAGCATTTACTTCCACGTTAGGGCTCCGACCTGCATGACCTTTGCTGGAAGTTTCCCCATTGACCCATGGCGCACACATCAGGGCTAGGTTTTCATTAAGCCAAATCAACACCCGTATGCAAACGCTCAGCATTTCACAGTTCCCAGGTGCCCGGGTGTCTGAGGTCCGTATGAGATGTAGACCCCGGCTGAAATGCTGTGTCTGTCAAACAGCTGTCACTAATCAGATACAACCTCCCCCTTCTAGGTATCTTCCTGAGGGAATTAAAGACATCACAGTACGGTGATACATGCATACCCATAGCGGCCCAATTCATGATTGCTTAGTCTTGGAAGCAGCCTATACAGCCAGATGAATGGGTAAAGTGAATGTGGTGTTTATATACAATGGAGTACTACTCAGCTACAAAGAAGGCTGAACTTTAGTATTTACAGGTAAAGGGATGCATCTTGAGACCATAATGTTAAGTGAAATAAGCCAGACACACAAGCTTAAACACAGCATGATTTCTCATATATAAGAAATCCAAAGTATAAATAATTTAAAGAGCAAAATAATAGGTAGGTAACAGGACACAGGGAGGCAGATCTTTCCCAAGTGAGAAGGGGATCAAGGGATGGGGAGGGGCGGAAGGGGACATAGAAAGTGTTAGAATGGTTCCATGCCTGAACCAGCTCTCTGCAACGTACGTAATCCTGTGTCCTGCAAACATGGGCTAGTAAAAATCAAAATTAAAAACATATCTAGTACGACCGCAAAGAGAAATCTTGACAGAGCAGGTTAGGACCCACATAGAGCGCTTCAAGGCTCCGGGAAGGCAGATGATACACTTGGTGTCTCATTCTCCTTCTAGCAGATTCTGAGGCGCGGAGGAAGCGCTCGCCTTTCCATATGTACAGCCTCCGGGTCCTCCGGCCTCCCAACAGGCACTGGGGCCTTTCACAGCCGGAGACAAGAGTTCCAGAATGTTCGGAGCAGGAATGTCATTAAATGACACCCGGCACTCCTCACTTAAAGGTAAATGTTCACAGTAAAAAGGAACAAGGGAGGAAAAACCAGACCGAAGTTCTCCAGGTTCAGTAACTGAGTGGTCTGCTTACATTTCTGCTCTTTTATCTGCACTTGCTCCAAGCGCTATCTTACACGCCAAACATGTCAGCTTTGCAAAGCGGACACTGAAATGTAAACGCGCAGCTGAGCTCAGTCCGGGAGCCAAAGCAACCAGCAGCTTCAGACTCTCGAGTTTGGCGCGTCCCAGTGTCTCCACCTTGTGGTCACTATCGGCGCTACAGCAACAATTAATTCCCCGACCGTCTACCTATGCAGATAGTTCAAAGATGGACCCAACAATACAATAAATTCTTTATTACAGGATAAAAAAGCTTCCAAATAACCACACTCAGGGATAGTATATTGAAGTGAGGATTGGTAATGATAGACTTGAGGTCATTCTGGATACCAGCAGTCTTCTAAACACTAAAGATTTGATGATGTGCAATTCACTCTTAGCAACAGGCGGTTATTACTATTTCTTAGGTTTGGGGGAGACTATAAACACAAAAGTATGCTCTAATTTGATCAGATAGTTTAATTTATGGATGCCTTAGCTTTTGCAGACATTCTGGAGAGCAGAAATTGTTGTATTGTGAGCATTCAGTGGCTCCTGTTTTCCAAGACTTTATGACCCAAAATGGTTCTAAGTGATAGGCAGAAAACCAAGCCACCTGTACATTTGCACTTTTAGTTAAATAATAGAACACGTTTAAATTGGGTGTGGCGGCACACACCTGTAATCCCAGTAGTCTCAGAGGCTGAGGCAGGAGGATTCCAAATTCATACACAGCCTGGGCAATTTAGCAAGACCTTGGCTCAAAGGAGAAAAAAACAAAAAAAAAAACAAACTAAAATAGGGCTAGGGATGCAGCTCAGCATGAAGGCCCTCAGTTCAAGCTCCAGCACTGACAAAAACAGACAGGCGAAAAATGTCTAGAGCTATGCAAAATTAAAATGATTTTGAAATAACCTCCAGTAGCTGTGCTATTGTAGTGCAGCAGTAAGATGTTGGCCAAGATGGAGCTGGGGGAAGTAAGGACTCATTAGCTTGGGGCTCTGCCTCCTACCAGCTGCATGGCCCTGGGGAAGCTAAGTCACCTTCCTGGGCTGCGGGGGTTATGATTTTCTCTGTCTCACAGAGCTGCCTTCAGGCCAGAGCAAGACTCTGCCTGTCAAGTTGGGGCACAGCGCTAGGCACAGGGTAGGGAAGTCGGCTAGTGTTGCAATTAGGAAAAGACCAACTCATACCCCCCAGCCCGAGCGCCTGACCACCGCTTTCCCAAGGAACAGGGGACTGATTATTAGTCCGGATTTTTCACGTGTGTGATTTTCACTGCTAGAGCATTAGCAGTGCAAAAGACTTGGGAAAACTTCTGGGCAAATCACGATGGAGGTAAAGAAGTCTCAGTAAGCGGAACAGAGATGCGGCTTCGTCCACACAGTGCTCTAAAGGAAGCTGACCCCAGAAGCCAGGCCTCGGGCTACACGAAGGCTCAGCCCAGCTCACTGCCCTTCCACCTTCCCCGCGAACAAATCGAGAGACGGGGTCGGGTGTGTGGCTTCCTCCACACAACCCTCCACATGTTCACCACTTCAGAGACAGTCGTAGGCTCCTGTTATGCACCTCACTCTGGGGATTCCGTGGGGAACAAGCAAAGCTGCCTTCTGGCTCCACGGTGCTCCTGCTGCGAGCCAGGAGCAGGGCGGGAGATGATAAAACATGAGTGTAGAATCAGGACAATTTTAAACAGCGATAAGCTTTCAAAAGAGCCTGACACTGTGCGATAAGGGTGACTCAGCCGGAGCAGGACACAAACTGCTTCAATCTGATGTTTTCTGTATCGGCTAAGGAGCAGGAGGGAACTGCCCAGGCAAGGATCTAGGGTAGAAGCTAGGTCCAGAAAGAGAGTGCAAAGGCCCTGGGGTCAGAAGGCGCTCCGGGAGACTGCAGGACAGGAAGGACAGCTTGGTGAGGAAGTGAGGCAGGGGTGAGATCCAAGGGGCAGGGCAGGGCCAGGTCCCGCGGGACCAGGTGGGCTCCATCCCCAGCGTGAGGTTGGTTATGTGCCGGACGCAGAAGCTTCATTTCCCTGTGTCACTCTGGCCCCTGGCGGGACATCACGGCCACCTGCCAAGCCTGAACACCCGGGGCTCCTGAGTCCCAGCCCCGTGCTGTTTCCTATGGAAGGAATCTGATTTCTGGAGATGTTGGGGAAGCTGGGGACCAATCGGCTCCCCACGCCTCCCGAGGGTGGAGGCCGGCACTCACCCGCTGGTGATGTCGTCGGTCCGCACGTTCTTGCTCAGGACGTCCCCGTCGCTCATGTAGCCAGGGGCGTCCATGCTGATGCCTTCCAGATCCACCTCGTCCCCTGCCTTGTCGGAGACGTCCATGTGGCAGACGCTGCTGCCCCGGGAGGCCAGCTGCCTTCGCAGAGGTGCTGAGTACACATAGCGGCCCGGCTCGGCGCTGATGAACCGGCTGGCATTGGCTCGAGGCGGGTACCCGTTGCCCATGGACGGGGCGTCTCCCGCCTGGAGCCGGGGGCTGGACTGGCCGAGTCGCCAGGA
>NW_022900928.1:10482455-10494390 GCF_012274545.1 Fukomys damarensis
GGCTGGACTGGCCGAGTCGCCAGGACAGAGGGGTGGGTCTCCCGGCTAAGCTGAGGATACTGCGGCCGCTGATCTCCGTGGTGACATTGGTGTCAAACGTGGTTTCCAATGTGCTGAAAACATAAAAGCAGCCTGGTCAGACAGGAATCGGCGGACTCACAGAGAAGGGGCGTGAAGGTGGCCCTGTCCATGTGCTCAGGGCACCAGGACACTCCTCGCTCTAAGGGCAGGGTGCCCCAACCGCCCCGGGGTTCCTAGTGTTCACCCTACGTCCGCAGCTCCCCCTAGCTGGTCAGGCCGGAGAGCTCCAATCTGCTAACCCTTCATGTCTGTTTCCCCCAAACTTTTGCTGCTTCTACATTTTGTCCAAAAAGACCAGAAAGCCCGGTAGCTGCCCAGCTTGAACACCCAGAGATATGAGGTGACATGGACCCCAATCCGCCGGGAGACTGAGCTCATCTGTGGGCATCAGTGAGACTCTGGGATCTCATCATCTTGGCGGCCCTGCAGGCTCCCCGGCACAGTGGAGCTGGACACCTGCACTGCCTTAGAACAGCACAAGGCTTTGCTAACCCGGCCAAGAGAGCTTCCGTCCTGCAGGAGAAAACAACCATGCTTTTCCTCCTGTCATAATTACCATCTTAGTCTAAGCCAAGGAACCCATCAAGAAATGACGCATCGACATTAAGTCAGTTTGGGGGTTTATGGGTGCGTCTTGCCTCATCAAGGCAGCACAGGGCCCAGCGTCCTACAGCTCCATCTCTCTCAGATACCTGACACTTGGCAGAGCCCCACCCCAAGGCCCCAGGCTCCCTCTCCTCAGGAACAGCCTCTAGCTGTTTTCCCTCCCCCTACTCAAGCCCGGAAGTAGCTTCATTCTCTGCATACTGAGCCCCTCGGCCCAGCTGAGGACAGAACCCACAGTGGTGCTGCTGGATCTGCGGACCGGCTGATATGGGGGAGCCGGGTCTCCTTCCTGTACTGATTCATCAGAGAAACTGAAACTGGAGAAGCCTTGGAGATCCCTTGGAAGTGCAGCAGGGGTGACCAGCACTTCTCTCTGATTTCCAAGGCCAAACAGAAATTGTTAAACCCTGCCCTGGCCCAAATCACAGAGGACAGCTCCAGGCCTCATCCTCTTCAGCTTCTGGCTGAACAATGCCTACAACTGATCAACATTTCTCACGTAACCCTGTGCCACTAAATTGGAGCTCAAACATGATCCCAAGTGTTCATAGACATTTCCTTCCGTGTTTTACGCATGTGCATGACCAACAATATTACAAGGTGTTGGGTATCAGAAGACTGGGTAGGAATTCAAGTTATTCACTTTATCGCATGGGTCAAGCACAGTTCACCTGTTCTTTGCAATAGCGTGATATGGTTTTGGAAAATGCTGGTGAAGTGAAATTTAAATGGAGCTGTTCCACAATATCCTCTGTGGAAGGAATCTAGCAAGCGTGTGCTTTGCGGAGGAGTCGGTCCACGCTGATATCTGCGCACTATGCTTCTCTCCTGCTAGTTTGCTGGCAGTCCTGTGCATTCTAGCCCTTTGGGGAGTGAGTGAGTTTATTCTACTATTCACCAACTCTCTTTGAGGGCGGCACAGGAGAAGCAGCGAAAATCAAGTTCCCAGCTGGTTGGGCAGAGCAATCTGTGCAGCAGATACCTGTGTGTCACCTGAGTTCCCCGTAAGCTGGACATCGTCTCCTCCAAATTCTGCCGCAGATCAGCGATGTTCTTCACCGTCCGCAGCCGCCGAGCCTCGGGGTCTTCCCCTGCAGACAAGAGGGCAGAGGCTACTTTAACCCTTCGCTAGATGCGAGGTTCCTGAAAGCAATGGGCAATCGTGACCACGGACCCAGCAGGCCAGCTAGCTCCTGGCTTGCTGTGGCTGCTTTATCAGGGCGTGAGGACCAGTGAATGGCTGAATGGATGGCTCGAGAGAGGCAGGGGACGGATAAAATCCACGGAGTTCTCCCTCCGGGTCCCCGATGAGTGGGGAGGTCTAGCAGCAGAGTGCCTAGTCTGAATGCAAACACACTTTCATAGCCTCTCCACTGACGGCAGGCACAGGTCAGGTCTGCCGCCACCAACGTATGCACGATGCGCTTTTCCTCCCCTAGTGGCGATGCAGCCCAACTGAGAAAAAGAGCTTGCGGCGGCTACAAGACCTCCACTTGTACACCAGCCATGATTCGGCAGAGGGAAATCTGCACAGTGCCCACGGCAGGTACTCAGCGCAACCCCGTGGTGCCGTGGAGCACCAGGAGCCAGACCACAGCCTTCCATTCTGGGCAAGATATTCCCTGAGACCCTTGGCCGAGCAGAGTTCGAGCTGGTGTGAGCTCACCATGAGAAATATGCTGCCCACAAGCAGAAGGCACACGTCCCTCAGCCTTGCTTTGGGGTTCCTGGAGACTCTGCTCCATTTGGCCTCACAAGGGAATAGGAGAAGGGAAATAACTATAACAACGATTAAAGGGATCAAACCTTCCCCTCTTCGGAGTAATTTCAGGGAGGGCTGAGCAGACTGAGGAACCACAATCAAGGGTTTTTGAAAGTTCATGACTTTTCAGGTACAGGCCAACATTGGTAAAGAAATCTCACAGAACAGTACACCAGGGCAGAGGCCCAGGGGCTTACAGGAGACACTGAGGGGAATCCAACAGCTCTCACTCAGAGAACCATAGGCACTGAAGAAAAGTCACAGCATTAAACTTCTCTTCTGAGATCTATAACAACAGGCAGTGTTCTGCTGCCTGCTGCCTCACATGCACAAGGTCCTGAGTTCGATCCCCAGCATTAAAAAAAAAAAGGCAAACTAAAAAAAAAAGAAAGAGAGAGAGAGCTTTTTGGGGACTTGGCTCAGGGGTTCTACTGCCTGCCTTGAAAGCGTAAGGGCCCGAGTTCAATCCCCGTACCAAAACAAAAAGAGAACCAAAACCAAAAACAGGCACAACAGCCCCTGGAGGCCATTTGACACAGGGGATCGAACTC
Organism: Fukomys damarensis; assembly: GCF_012274545.1. Lineage (NCBI taxonomy): Eukaryota > Metazoa > Chordata > Mammalia > Rodentia > Bathyergidae > Fukomys > Fukomys damarensis. The sequence continues at coordinate 10,485,456 of NW_022900928.1, forward strand.
AGGACCTTGCATCTGCGGAGCAAGCAGCGGAATCACTGAGCTAAATTCCCAGCCCGATAACCATTTGATTTTTATGGAGGAAACTGACAGTGGCAAACTCTCTAATCTTGAAAGTACCAGTGTTTTTAATTTTCTACCCCCTTTTAACCCAGAGCAACTTGGGAGGCACTTTTAACTCAACAGTGCTCAAACTGCGGGTCCCAACCAAGTGTGTATACTACGTAGATGCATGTATGGAGTTTGTCAAGGAAGCAGCGATAAAGGTCTAGTTTACCTTCTCCTAATGAATTGGGGGGATGTAATAGCATCTACCTTTGGGGCCATTAATTAAATCTCCTTTACTGCCAGTTTGGCCATACGTTATCTGTGTAAGCTGCTGAAAAGGTACCGATCCTTAGGTAACTCTAGACCCCGGCAGTGGCCATTTCTTAGGAAACTAAGTATAGGTACTGGTTTTCAGATCACCCCCATTAATCACAGGCAAAAGCATATTTACTCATCCATGTTGTGGCCAGTAATGTATTTGCCTGACTTAATTCTCCTTTAGAAATCAAAGACGGGGTGATCAGAGTCTGTGCTAGGTACGTGTGAGGGCCTAGGGCTCACCAGCCAACGCCAAACAACAAAAGAAATTCAAAGACCTTCGAGTTGGGGAGCTCCCACCTTTACTTTTGGCAACCCCCACCCCCAGCTTCCAGTGCGTAAATTATACTTGTTGCCTGGCATGGGTTTGGTCAGCATGGGGCTTGGCAGAAAAGCACAGGCTTTGCAGTCGAGTGGAGATGTGAACCATGCTGGTCCTGCCTATCAGCACTTTGACTTCAGCCAAGGTGCTCACCTGCAAAGTGGGGATAAAGCAAGTTGTCCACCCCCACCCCCTAAAGAGCTCCACACTGGCACGAATCCCCTTGGTGACACAGAAACACAGCAGGGGTCCACCAGATGTACTTAGGAGACCACATCTCTATCTGCACCTCCTCAGACAACATCTGCTATGTGAGACTCCCACCATCTGGGGCCTGAGCGCTACGGCTCCCGTCTAGAGGTCCCCCAGGCACAGGTGGGCTTTGTGGAGGTGGCTGGATCTAGGGTGTGTGATGCTGGGATTAAGGGTGTGAGTGCTGCCTGCCCTCAGGGTAGGTAGCTTGGATAAAATGTAAGAGACAGAAAGGGGCTGCTGCTCACTGCTTCCTGCTTTGCCATGGACGGCCTCTCCTCTGCGATGCCGCTCTGTCTTGGAACCAGCTGACTACTCCCTGAAATTTCTACAGACTATGAGCTAAATCAACCTTTCCTCCTTTAACTTTGGGCGTCAGGTATTTTGTCTCAGCAACGAGAAAAAAGTAACTTAGACACTGAGCAAAGTATAATCATGGCTAAGCTCTTGGGGAGGTAGGCAGGCCCGTTCAACTCCTTCAGAGAGCTGAACAAATCGAGGAAGAGAGCCCTGTCCACCCACAGCAACCTTGATTTGTCACGGAAAGCTCCCTGCAAGCCACCGGCTGTGACCAAGAAATCACTGCATTCTGACCGCACTGGCCGAGTGTACAGAGGGATCCAGAAAGGACCCAGGGTTTTGACTTGGACACAGAAAGCTTGAAGAACATGTTGCTACATGGAAAAGCACGGAAATTGTCTGTGGGCTGCGGCAGGGACTGGAAATGTCCGAATAAAGAACTCTATTATTTGCTAAAGCCAACAACAACAATCAAAAATGAATAGGCTGCCTTAGAAAGGAGTAACTGTTCTGTCACAGAAATATGCAAGTAAAGGCTGAACAATGACACAAGAAAAGGTGGTGCGAGTGGCTCCTCCTAACTCTATAATCCAAGATGCGTGACCGTATGCACTGCGAAAGCCCACCCACCTGCCCCAATAAGGGGAAGAGCTAAGCTACTGGTTAAATGGTCTCATAAATGCCCCTGTCTAAGTGCACCACTGTTGGCTCTCATTGTAAAGGAAGGGCTGTGGGATTTAATCTTGTGCTGTCCAGTGTCCTCATAAAAAAGATCCACAGCAGGGTCATACACACCCTCTTTACTGCTCCAACGTGGAGACGTGTCGCCCTGGCTTAAGGAATTCTCATTCCACACAATACTGAAAAGCACATGATCAGGCACACCCCGCCCACAGCCTGCTGCTGGAAAACACTAGTGAGTCAGTTCCAGGACCTAGGAGACCCGGGAAGGGCAAGAGAAATGAGTGTAAGAGCACAGGCTGCAGTCATCACTCTGAAATCTAAGCGATATCCGGGGTGGCTCTGCCGAGACTCATTGTGGGAGAGGCGCCCACACCGCTCCAGGGGCCACTGCCGACCTGCTGGGCATTTGCTCTGGAGGTGGAGGCGTGCATGGCCATCGCGAAGACAAGAGCAGTCACACCGACTCTGCATCCTCTTCCCTCTGGCGGGGTTCCTAGCTCCCTATCCAGACATCCTAGGTGAGGGAGGCACAAACGGAGAAAGAAGAACCCCAAATGTGGGGCCCTGAGCCGTTCTGAGATGGATCGCATAGCCGCGCCCAGCCAGTGGAACCAGAAGGAACCAGAATCCCCAGATCCTTTGAAATTAATAGTCAGAGTTCACGGGGAGGCGGGGACGATCCAAACACGGGGTGTGGAGGGGGGTCGTGCGGAGCAATTCCACAGCTGCAGTTCGGCTGTTACACTGGGGTGGTCACGGGCATTTAGTCCAATAAATGGGTCTTACACGCGGATTCAGTCCCTCCTGCACCCTGGAAGTGGTGAGACAGGAGGTGCGGGACAGAGCCACTGCTAATCAGTGCTTTGCTGCTCGCCTCGCTGATTGGAAGCTGCAGGAGTGCGGGGTGCAGAGGATGTGGAAGGAGGCAGGGAAAGTGGTGCTTGGAACCCACTAATAGGAGTTCTAAGGCACAGCTAGAGTGTAGCTCAGTTGTAGAGCACAGGCTTAGCACGCAGGAGGACCTGAGTTTAATGCACAGTGGGTGCGCACACACGCACACACGCACACACACACACACTCACACACACACACACACAAGCACACGCTCCTTCAGGTCTTATCTGTCCCCTCTGAGAATGTTTCCATGTAACATCAATCCATCTATGGAGTTAGCAATATGACAGCTAGGTTTGATGTTTTGTTTTGTTTTTTGCAGTCCTGGGGATTGAACTCAGGGCCTTCCCACTGACTGGCACCCCCAGCCCTTTTTATTTATTTACTTTTTAATTTTTGAGATGGGGTCTCACTAAATCACTAAGTTGCTTGGGCTAGGCTTGAGTTTGTGATCTTTCTGCCTCATCCTCCCAGAGTCCTGGGGCTACAGGCATGTGGCACCACACCAGGCATGGATTTTATGTTTTCATATAGCTTAATTTCCCCATAATCACCATTGCTGTGGTTATAGCTAAGTCAAATGTAGAATTTTTTGGTTTTTAGTAGAAGCAGCCTACTCCAGTCTTCTTTCCAATGAATAGAAAATTCTACAAGTACATTTTAAATCTGTGCTTCTATAAGGGATGGGAAAACCCTCCAGCATTTTAGGGTTCCAAATCTTGGTGAAAAGCAATTAAGAGTAAACATGAAGAGTCAAAGTACCGGAGCAGTCCAGGGTCCAGAAATGAATGAAATGGAACTTATCTTAAACATCAAACTTGCAAACAGGTTAGAGACAGGTTTATGACCCGGAAGAGGAGGAGGAGGAGGAGGAGGTGGTGGCACAAGGAGACTGCGAGAGAGAAATGGGAAGCGAGGAAGGAAAATATACATCCAGGGAAGGGCGATGTGGCGGCTGGGAGGTCTCGTCACCCACCAGTGGAGTCCCCAGGGCTCTGGACTCACCCGTGCGCTCCTCCAGGGCAGGCTGTCCACTCTTGGTGTAGTGGCCGGGCTCTGTGCTCACCCCTGCGGGGCTGGACTCGGCAGGGACATTCCCCTCGGTGTCCGTCTGGGACCTTTGGGCACAAACCAAAGCACACACACTTGTCACGAGAGGCCACCACCACATCTGGACCACTGCGGCGGGCCACTCGCCATCGCCTCCTTCAGTGGGAAGCTCGGGAACACAGCAGTCTGATGCTTAATAACTCAAGAGCCACGGGCGGAGCAAGGTCCTGGGAACAGAGAGCCGTTGGACTGGAAAAGATGAAGTACTCATCCCGAGCAGAGGCTGTGCAACCCCGTATGGGGAAGGCACTTTAGGGAGCTGCCCCTGGGCAGACACATGCTGGGTGCTTTGGATCATTTAGCCCGTGCCAAAGAGCAATTCTTAAGCAATTAGCGAGGCCAGCAAGTCAAGCGTGAAGACGACTTCACCGACCAGCCCCTGAGGCCTTCCTGAAGTGGCCCTCTCTGGAAGGTGACTATAAGCCCAGTAGGGAGTGGGTGCCAAGCAGCCGTGTCGGCCTTCCTGGCCTCTGACTCAGAGCTCAGACCTTCTCACACGAAGCACCTCACTGGTCATTACTTCAACACCTGACGGAACTCTGTACTTCCCCAAACCGTCCCCATGCCCTTATTTGCCAAGCACACCGAGGCAATGGCTCCTTGAGATGTTTTCCTGCCCCAGCTATGCCAGCACAGCATGCAGCATGTAATTATGCTCAAAGGTGTTGCTGACAAGCCGCATTACTGCCCAGTTAGCATCCCAGACAGATTCAGTGAGCTATCACTAGGAATGTAGAAAATGAATTCTATTTTTTCAGTGCTGGGGAATGAACCCAGGGCCTTGTGCACACTAAACCTGTACTCCGACCACCCCTAACCCCCAAGAAAATGTTTGACAAGTGCGTAGTCGGGCTACAGGGGAGGGGCTGAAAAACTTCAAGCCACCCACCAATTTTTCCCTCCTTCAGAGGCAATTCCTTTCCAATTTCTGTAATCAACATGTTTAAAAGGTTCTCATAATTCCAGTTTTCCTTTGTACCCCCACAGTTGTAGGCAAAAGCACCTTGAAACTACCCTGCTTCTAGCCCGGAGGCTACAATGGGCAGCCAGGTATAGGGATGAGCCCACAGATGTATCCTTCTTGGTCTGCACAATATTTTAAAGTTTTAAAATTAGCCCAACACTTAAACATTGGGATACTTGCCATTTAAAAATGAGAGAATTACATGAAATTCTCCTAAGTAAAAAGAAGGAAGTCTGAAGAGACTGGGCTTGCGCTCTTGTAGGGCGCCACCTGCTGGTGACAAGAATAGCTGTTCCCTCTGTCTCTGCCCAGCTCGCCCTAGGCGGCCCTTCTTCACCTAATTTAGGTCTTTGGTAAGACTTAGGCGGGCCAGGGATTTAGCTCAGTGGTGCTGCGCCTGCCTTGCAAGTGCAAGGTCCTGAGCTTGGTCCTCGGCACCAAAACACTGGCCACTCCCCTTACAGCAAGCACTCCTGATCTGTGCATGCTGGTGCAATACCATCCCCCTCAGATTAAAGCCCCCCCATCTGATGCCACGCCCACCCTCACGCACAGCTTCTCCCCTCTGCTCTGCGCATGCGTTGGCTTTTCTCCATTCCTGGATCATAACCTGCAGTTACTGTGATGTCCTCGTTCCTCCTTACACCACTCCCTGGACCCTGCCTGACTGTCAGTGCTGCCTTTTTGGGTTTCTACTGCATTCTTTTTTCTCCGGGTGCCTACTGATTACAGTGTGATCCAACCGATACCTCTTCCCTCAGCGAGATCCAGAGGTCTCTGGGGCCGAAGGTCAGTTCAAGTTTAGTACTGAACAGGTAATCCACAAGGGAGTACTGATGGATAAGTGAGAATGATTCAAGTCTAGAAAGATGCTGCGAAGAACACTGGACTTGGGGTGTGCGCATGCAGCTGCAGGTCCAAGTCCCACAACTCAGTAGCCATGCAAATTAAGTCACTCACAGCCCTCATCTGCATAATGGCAAAAACAAGGGCAACCTCTCTCCGGTGACAAAAATCAAACATGATATAACCCAAAAATTCATAGTCAAGGGATCCATGTGTCTGTCATTACTTCTGAGTTGATAAATACAAGAGATCTTGAGTGGCTTTTAGAAATGACTCCCCCCACACACTTTAACACAGAGAGGTTGGGGGGAAGCCCTGGAAGGTATAGGGGGAGTCATAAATACGAGAAAGAAAGTGTAAGCCTCTTTTAAAATCCTCTAATCTGCTGTAATCTCACTCGAAGACAATGAAACTCAGAGAGACAAGGTGATTTAGAGTCAGGACAATACAGTGACTCAGAGCCCGGTGCCGCTCTTAGATTCCAGCTAAACATGAGCTCTCTTAGTACAGCTCTATGGCTTGAAGCAAGTGATTTAGCTAGTGTAAGTAATCTTCGGTTTGCACACCTGTAAAATGCAGATTTTAAAAGTAAGCTAGCTCATGGGGGGGCGGGTTCTTCAAGGAAAGACGTGGAAAGCACTTATTTCAATTTTTGGACATAGTCAGCGCACACATTGTTAATGCAGCCAGTGACTGAGACCACGGAGGACAGCTTGAGCTGATAAAGGACAGGGCACATGTGCTGTCTCCTGTCCCAGTGCTGTTCTTCCTCTGGAGAGGACCCAGGAGCATAACTCAGGGTGAGCATCACAGGAAAAGGGAACCTGCAGCTACCTGCTCATCCCAGAAGTTCCCTCCCTCCTGTTCTGCAGGCACTTGGTGTTACCACAAGTGTTTTCTCCCAAAGAAAAGCTGGAGAGAATAGGAATAAGGATGCGAAATGTTTTACACCTTTGAAGTGGTTACAGTCAAACAGAAAAGAGGGGAGAAGGATGAGTGGTGATTGCAGACTGTCAGGTATTTTAATTTTGAAAACGCAAATCATGGGTCAGTGAGTGGCAGTTTGCATATGTATTACCACAAGACTATCAATGCTATGGGAATTGTAAAACTTTCCTGGGGAGCAATTCAGTTGTCTCTACGCTTCAGAGAACACTTGTATTAAAAGTCGTGCATGTGACAAGTCGAGCCATTGTCCAAGACTTGTCCCCAGTAGTGAAGCCGATGACTTGATTTAATAAAATGATGACCATCTTGCAATTAAAAAAAAAAAAGCTGTGTGAGCCTTATGGAAGTGGACAACCAGAAGAAAATGAAGGAGGAACCAGGTGAAGCCTGAAATTCCTCCCCTGGCTGGTCGCTGGGCTGGCGAGCTTTACTCTGAAAGTGCTACTGGCAGGAAGTGGGGCGGAGCTTACCAGAGCACAACTCAGACAGGGAGAGAGGGAACATTTGGGAACCACAGACACGGGAGCTGACAGTGTGCGTGTGAGTGCATGTGCATTTCGTATGGGAAAGTGTACTTGTGTCCCTACTTCTGCATGACTGTCCACGTGTGTCCATAGTTATGTGTGCACTTAGAGCAAGAGCTGCAAAACACCTGCACAGAGCATGACATTCAACCACTTTTGCTGTGCACAGGTATTGGTCATGGTCCAGCCATGCGGCATGGCCAAATGCACTACATATCTCCAGCACTGGACTGACTTGAGAGCTCTGTGAGCAAAAGCCATGAGCTCGCTCAGGAGCACAGACGGGAGCCTGCACCTGCCTGGAGCGCGCACCCGCAGACAGCGTGGAGACCTGGACCCGGGAGGGCTCATCCAGCAAAGGCACATGGTATGGGCTGAGCAGCCAGGGCTTCTCATGGGCAGGACCACATGGCTCCCCACGGACTCCGGGGTCCTAAGGATGCACCACCAGAGAGATGGGGGTGGTTGCATAGGCGACAGAAAAGCGGCGGCAGGCTTATCTTCCCAATACAACATGGGTTCTGCGGGTCTGCGTGCTACCGCTGCTTCTGAGATGCTGCGGTCCCACAAGATGGTGAACCCCTGCCCAGCCTGGGACCAGCTCAGCCCTCACCTCCCATGAACCTCACCAAGCTGCAGGGCTGCGTGCCCAAGCACACTGCGCATGCCTCTACCGAGAGCCACATGGCGCCTCAGCGGGCCCAGATCCCACCCTCCCAGGCCCAGGCGCCAACAGCCCAGGAGCACAGCGGGCTCTCCTACCTGTACAGGAAGGGTGCGACCGTGGCAGTGTTGGGATGGTTGTATTGCTGCTGAGGCTGAGGTAGCTGAACACTGACAGTATTGCTTCCCGTGGTCTGGGTGCTCCCGACGGACCCACTCACGGTCTGGCTGCTAATGCTATGGTTCAGGGTGGCCCCGCCCGGGCCTTTTCCCTCTGAGGACGCCAGGCTGGAGGAGGAGCTGGAGTGGCGGCCTTCGAGCTGGGGCTTCTGCAGAGGGAGTCCCGAGCCCGGCTTCCCGCTCCGGCTGCGCTCCCCGTCCTTGGGAGGCGCGGGGGCACTCGGGGACTTCCCGGATGCGCTCTTCGTCCCCGGCTTGGGGATGCCACTGTGGGAAGGGGCGGGGGCCTCCTTCTTGGCACTGCTTAGCTTCCCCCCTTTGGGGATGAAGCTGGCGATCTTGGAGGACTTTTTTGGCATCTCTGGCATGGCCAGGGCGCTGGGCTCTTCCTTGGGCTCCTCCTTGAAGTCCGGTCTTTCAGTCACCGAGGCTCTCTTGGTCAGGTCCTTGCCTTTCTCCTTGTCTTTCTCCCGCTGCTGTTTTTCCTTCTCTTTCTCGTTTCCTTTGGGGGAGCTCTTCTTGTTGGTCAGGGCCCGGCTGAAAGTCCGCTGGGCGATGCCCTTGAGGGCGATCTTGGGGCTGCTGGACGCGGGACCCGCGCTGGGCAGCGTGCGGCACGCCGGCTCCAGCTCCTCGTTCTCCTCAAAGCTGGGCAGGATCTCCAGGCGCTCGCAGCTCGCGTCTCGGGACCCCGGACCCTCGCCCGCCTTGGAGGCTCCTTTACTGTTGAAGAGTTTTAGCTTTTCCAGCATGGACTTCTGATTGTTGGGTGCCGGCTTCATGGCTTCGGGCGCGGACCTGGGGGCCTCGGGCGCTGGCGGCTTGACGCTGAGCATGGCGGAGGTGGCGCTGTGCTTCACGCTGAGCGACTTGCTGCGCCAGGGC
>NW_022900928.1:10495026-10499954 GCF_012274545.1 Fukomys damarensis
CTCTGTGCTCACCCCTGCGGGGCTGGACTCGGCAGGGACATTCCCCTCGGTGTCCGTCTGGGACCTTTGGGCACAAACCAAAGCACACACACTTGTCACGAGAGGCCACCACCACATCTGGACCACTGCGGCGGGCCACTCGCCATCGCCTCCTTCAGTGGGAAGCTCGGGAACACAGCAGTCTGATGCTTAATAACTCAAGAGCCACGGGCGGAGCAAGGTCCTGGGAACAGAGAGCCGTTGGACTGGAAAAGATGAAGTACTCATCCCGAGCAGAGGCTGTGCAACCCCGTATGGGGAAGGCACTTTAGGGAGCTGCCCCTGGGCAGACACATGCTGGGTGCTTTGGATCATTTAGCCCGTGCCAAAGAGCAATTCTTAAGCAATTAGCGAGGCCAGCAAGTCAAGCGTGAAGACGACTTCACCGACCAGCCCCTGAGGCCTTCCTGAAGTGGCCCTCTCTGGAAGGTGACTATAAGCCCAGTAGGGAGTGGGTGCCAAGCAGCCGTGTCGGCCTTCCTGGCCTCTGACTCAGAGCTCAGACCTTCTCACACGAAGCACCTCACTGGTCATTACTTCAACACCTGACGGAACTCTGTACTTCCCCAAACCGTCCCCATGCCCTTATTTGCCAAGCACACCGAGGCAATGGCTCCTTGAGATGTTTTCCTGCCCCAGCTATGCCAGCACAGCATGCAGCATGTAATTATGCTCAAAGGTGTTGCTGACAAGCCGCATTACTGCCCAGTTAGCATCCCAGACAGATTCAGTGAGCTATCACTAGGAATGTAGAAAATGAATTCTATTTTTTCAGTGCTGGGGAATGAACCCAGGGCCTTGTGCACACTAAACCTGTACTCCGACCACCCCTAACCCCCAAGAAAATGTTTGACAAGTGCGTAGTCGGGCTACAGGGGAGGGGCTGAAAAACTTCAAGCCACCCACCAATTTTTCCCTCCTTCAGAGGCAATTCCTTTCCAATTTCTGTAATCAACATGTTTAAAAGGTTCTCATAATTCCAGTTTTCCTTTGTACCCCCACAGTTGTAGGCAAAAGCACCTTGAAACTACCCTGCTTCTAGCCCGGAGGCTACAATGGGCAGCCAGGTATAGGGATGAGCCCACAGATGTATCCTTCTTGGTCTGCACAATATTTTAAAGTTTTAAAATTAGCCCAACACTTAAACATTGGGATACTTGCCATTTAAAAATGAGAGAATTACATGAAATTCTCCTAAGTAAAAAGAAGGAAGTCTGAAGAGACTGGGCTTGCGCTCTTGTAGGGCGCCACCTGCTGGTGACAAGAATAGCTGTTCCCTCTGTCTCTGCCCAGCTCGCCCTAGGCGGCCCTTCTTCACCTAATTTAGGTCTTTGGTAAGACTTAGGCGGGCCAGGGATTTAGCTCAGTGGTGCTGCGCCTGCCTTGCAAGTGCAAGGTCCTGAGCTTGGTCCTCGGCACCAAAACACTGGCCACTCCCCTTACAGCAAGCACTCCTGATCTGTGCATGCTGGTGCAATACCATCCCCCTCAGATTAAAGCCCCCCCATCTGATGCCACGCCCACCCTCACGCACAGCTTCTCCCCTCTGCTCTGCGCATGCGTTGGCTTTTCTCCATTCCTGGATCATAACCTGCAGTTACTGTGATGTCCTCGTTCCTCCTTACACCACTCCCTGGACCCTGCCTGACTGTCAGTGCTGCCTTTTTGGGTTTCTACTGCATTCTTTTTTCTCCGGGTGCCTACTGATTACAGTGTGATCCAACCGATACCTCTTCCCTCAGCGAGATCCAGAGGTCTCTGGGGCCGAAGGTCAGTTCAAGTTTAGTACTGAACAGGTAATCCACAAGGGAGTACTGATGGATAAGTGAGAATGATTCAAGTCTAGAAAGATGCTGCGAAGAACACTGGACTTGGGGTGTGCGCATGCAGCTGCAGGTCCAAGTCCCACAACTCAGTAGCCATGCAAATTAAGTCACTCACAGCCCTCATCTGCATAATGGCAAAAACAAGGGCAACCTCTCTCCGGTGACAAAAATCAAACATGATATAACCCAAAAATTCATAGTCAAGGGATCCATGTGTCTGTCATTACTTCTGAGTTGATAAATACAAGAGATCTTGAGTGGCTTTTAGAAATGACTCCCCCCACACACTTTAACACAGAGAGGTTGGGGGGAAGCCCTGGAAGGTATAGGGGGAGTCATAAATACGAGAAAGAAAGTGTAAGCCTCTTTTAAAATCCTCTAATCTGCTGTAATCTCACTCGAAGACAATGAAACTCAGAGAGACAAGGTGATTTAGAGTCAGGACAATACAGTGACTCAGAGCCCGGTGCCGCTCTTAGATTCCAGCTAAACATGAGCTCTCTTAGTACAGCTCTATGGCTTGAAGCAAGTGATTTAGCTAGTGTAAGTAATCTTCGGTTTGCACACCTGTAAAATGCAGATTTTAAAAGTAAGCTAGCTCATGGGGGGGCGGGTTCTTCAAGGAAAGACGTGGAAAGCACTTATTTCAATTTTTGGACATAGTCAGCGCACACATTGTTAATGCAGCCAGTGACTGAGACCACGGAGGACAGCTTGAGCTGATAAAGGACAGGGCACATGTGCTGTCTCCTGTCCCAGTGCTGTTCTTCCTCTGGAGAGGACCCAGGAGCATAACTCAGGGTGAGCATCACAGGAAAAGGGAACCTGCAGCTACCTGCTCATCCCAGAAGTTCCCTCCCTCCTGTTCTGCAGGCACTTGGTGTTACCACAAGTGTTTTCTCCCAAAGAAAAGCTGGAGAGAATAGGAATAAGGATGCGAAATGTTTTACACCTTTGAAGTGGTTACAGTCAAACAGAAAAGAGGGGAGAAGGATGAGTGGTGATTGCAGACTGTCAGGTATTTTAATTTTGAAAACGCAAATCATGGGTCAGTGAGTGGCAGTTTGCATATGTATTACCACAAGACTATCAATGCTATGGGAATTGTAAAACTTTCCTGGGGAGCAATTCAGTTGTCTCTACGCTTCAGAGAACACTTGTATTAAAAGTCGTGCATGTGACAAGTCGAGCCATTGTCCAAGACTTGTCCCCAGTAGTGAAGCCGATGACTTGATTTAATAAAATGATGACCATCTTGCAATTAAAAAAAAAAAAGCTGTGTGAGCCTTATGGAAGTGGACAACCAGAAGAAAATGAAGGAGGAACCAGGTGAAGCCTGAAATTCCTCCCCTGGCTGGTCGCTGGGCTGGCGAGCTTTACTCTGAAAGTGCTACTGGCAGGAAGTGGGGCGGAGCTTACCAGAGCACAACTCAGACAGGGAGAGAGGGAACATTTGGGAACCACAGACACGGGAGCTGACAGTGTGCGTGTGAGTGCATGTGCATTTCGTATGGGAAAGTGTACTTGTGTCCCTACTTCTGCATGACTGTCCACGTGTGTCCATAGTTATGTGTGCACTTAGAGCAAGAGCTGCAAAACACCTGCACAGAGCATGACATTCAACCACTTTTGCTGTGCACAGGTATTGGTCATGGTCCAGCCATGCGGCATGGCCAAATGCACTACATATCTCCAGCACTGGACTGACTTGAGAGCTCTGTGAGCAAAAGCCATGAGCTCGCTCAGGAGCACAGACGGGAGCCTGCACCTGCCTGGAGCGCGCACCCGCAGACAGCGTGGAGACCTGGACCCGGGAGGGCTCATCCAGCAAAGGCACATGGTATGGGCTGAGCAGCCAGGGCTTCTCATGGGCAGGACCACATGGCTCCCCACGGACTCCGGGGTCCTAAGGATGCACCACCAGAGAGATGGGGGTGGTTGCATAGGCGACAGAAAAGCGGCGGCAGGCTTATCTTCCCAATACAACATGGGTTCTGCGGGTCTGCGTGCTACCGCTGCTTCTGAGATGCTGCGGTCCCACAAGATGGTGAACCCCTGCCCAGCCTGGGACCAGCTCAGCCCTCACCTCCCATGAACCTCACCAAGCTGCAGGGCTGCGTGCCCAAGCACACTGCGCATGCCTCTACCGAGAGCCACATGGCGCCTCAGCGGGCCCAGATCCCACCCTCCCAGGCCCAGGCGCCAACAGCCCAGGAGCACAGCGGGCTCTCCTACCTGTACAGGAAGGGTGCGACCGTGGCAGTGTTGGGATGGTTGTATTGCTGCTGAGGCTGAGGTAGCTGAACACTGACAGTATTGCTTCCCGTGGTCTGGGTGCTCCCGACGGACCCACTCACGGTCTGGCTGCTAATGCTATGGTTCAGGGTGGCCCCGCCCGGGCCTTTTCCCTCTGAGGACGCCAGGCTGGAGGAGGAGCTGGAGTGGCGGCCTTCGAGCTGGGGCTTCTGCAGAGGGAGTCCCGAGCCCGGCTTCCCGCTCCGGCTGCGCTCCCCGTCCTTGGGAGGCGCGGGGGCACTCGGGGACTTCCCGGATGCGCTCTTCGTCCCCGGCTTGGGGATGCCACTGTGGGAAGGGGCGGGGGGCTCCTTCTTGGCACTGCTTAGCTTCCCCCCTTTGGGGATGAAGCTGGCGATCTTGGAGGACTTTTTTGGCATCTCTGGCATGGCCAGGGCGCTGGGCTCTTCCTTGGGCTCCTCCTTGAAGTCCGGTCTTTCAGTCACCGAGGCTCTCTTGGTCAGGTCCTTGCCTTTCTCCTTGTCTTTCTCCCGCTGCTGTTTTTCCTTCTCTTTCTCGTTTCCTTTGGGGGAGCTCTTCTTGTTGGTCAGGGCCCGGCTGAAAGTCCGCTGGGCGATGCCCTTGAGGGCGATCTTGGGGCTGCTGGACGCGGGACCCGCGCTGGGCAGCGTGCGGCACGCCGGCTCCAGCTCCTCGTTCTCCTCAAAGCTGGGCAGGATCTCCAGGCGCTCGCAGCTCGCGTCTCGGGACCCCGGACCCTCGCCCGCCTTGGAGGCTCCTTTACTGTTGAAGAGTTTTAGCTTTTCC
>NW_022900928.1:10500069-10515137 GCF_012274545.1 Fukomys damarensis
CGGCCGCGGGCTGCGGGATGGCGGAGGAGGCGCTGCAGTTAGCGGGCGCCGCGGGGCTGCTGGTGTCCGAGGGAGCAGGTGCACTTTCGCTCATGCCGGGGTAGGAAGAGGCTGAGCTCGTGGGTGGTTCTGCAGAGACAGAAAACAGGGAAAGGACGGGTAGCTGCAGTTACATTCGCTGACCCGCCCTGGGGTTGAGGGAGGGCTGGCCTTGCTACACAGCCAATGGCCCCAGGCCCAAATGCCCCGCAGCCCCATTGCCTACTTTAGGGGTTACCTGTGTTCAGATTTAAATCACAGAACAACTGCCTCCCCGTCTTCAGCATGCATAGTTCATACCTCCCTCCCCCAGCCCCATCCCATTTTGGCGGGCTGCGCTGTCCAAATGCACACCGGTCTTACCAGCGACAGCAGGATCGAGACTGTCAGTCTACGGAAAAACAAATCTTGGGCGGTGGAAGAAAGGTGCAGGAGACAGCCATTGCTTTACATTATTTAACCTACAGTTCCATTTCCCAACAGAGATAAGAATCAAGATTTATCCACCCTTTATGGAAACTATGTAGCAGAGACATTAAAATACAGTAGACAAAAAATTTAAAAAGGAGGAAAAGACAAGAAAAATCTTCAGAGGAGAATAATTACCCACAAAAGTTGCTAAATCCCATCAAAGCATGTAAGTTATTCCTACACTGGCACTCTTAAAGACTTACAAAAATTATTCAGGCTTGACTTTTAAAAAAAGCAAAACTTTTTTCTTTCTTCTCTGCTGAAGAATGTAATCTGCGCACACGGCTTCCCCAAGGGTGGGTGGGGGAAGCAAAATCCCCACAGGTTATCTGAGAGTCAAGGCTTCCCCTTGGCACTCAGCGAGTGTTTCCCTGGCCAGATTCTTTGCTCCGAAATGCCTGGAAATATTTCCAAATAAAAGCCAGCATTATTCTGGGAAGTGGGGGCTCCCAGCCACAGCCACCAGGGTGGCCACCAGTGTCAAGGAATGGCAGCCACAGCCTGCTCTTCAGGCAGCACTGGGACGGCCGGCTCTGCCTCCTGAGGAGGGACAGCTGCTGGACCAAGTGGCAGGGAGATGGGGAAGGCACAGCCTGCAGCCTGGTGCCCACCATGCCCTGCTTCCCAAGTGCAGAGCAGGCAGGGTGCACCCCGTCCACGCCCACGGTTTTTCGCGCCTGCAAAGGCAGTGACCTGACTTACCTAGCGGCAGCCACTTTCTCCTGCAACGATTCCCTAGGAAAATTTCCCCAAGCAGAAACGCTGTCCTTCCAGTTGTCACAAGTGTTTTCAGTTAAACTGCTCATGTTTCTAATTAACTTTTGTCATCCACAACTACTCCAGTGCCCAGAAGCCCGGCGGGATTAACGGCCGATTCCCTCTCTCTCTCTCTCTCTCTCTCTCTCTCTCTCTCTCTCTCTCTCTCCACTTCCTAATACCTATGTTCCGCTGCCTTCTAGCAACAGAGTAAACTGTATACAGAGCGGCTTTTTATGATTTAAAAGTCAACGGCCACAGAGGCTGAGTGAAGGCGGCAGGGAGAGCCCCACGCCCGAGGAGAGGAGCTGCTTCCCTGAGCGGGGAAGCCGAGGCTCAGGCTGATCCAAAGCAGACCTCTCAGTGTTTTAAAACACATCCATCTTCCTGACTTACTGGGGATTTGGGTTTGGAGGGGAGGGTGCTACCGCACGATCCTCCCAAAAGAAACTCACAGGCGTTGCTGGATCCTTTCCTGGGGAGAGCCAGAGACCAGCGTGGAGACGGGCTTGGGAACCCACCCACACCATCAGCCCGTGAGAGGGGCTGCGAGGTCAGGAGGCCCAGGGCCAGCGCATGTGAACATGGGGACCTCACCCCCATTCTGCGAGACAGGGAACTGACACTAGGTGGAGCGACTGAGCAACCGTAGGAAGGGGTGCACCTGAAATCTGAACTGGGGTCTCCAGATAGCACCACGCTGCCTCCCTTGATAAGGAACATGTGTCAATAGCAGCCACTCAAATGACTAGTGGGCTTTTCGGGTACCGTCTTTTCTCCTAGCATGTATGTGGATGCATGTCATGTATGTTGATGACATCCACGGCAGGCACAAATCAGCTCAGCCACTTCACAGGAAGCAGCCTCAGGAGGCTCTGGGGCCAAAATAATTGTGGCTCTCCAAGCCTGAGTGCTACCTCTCTTAGGACAACCACCTTTCCCTTTTAGCTGGGATCAGATCTGGGGAGGGGTGAAGCACTCATTCATTCAACATGTCTGTTCATACCAATATCTGCTCATTCATCCAGCACCTAATTACACTAGACACTGCTCTAGGTACCCGGGACACATCCATTCCAAAGCAAAAGCTCTGCCTTTGTGGCATTTATAGTCCAGCCAAAGGGAACAGGCAATGAGTAATTTTATCACTTAATTATATCCTATGTAAGAAAATAAGTGCTAAAGAAAAGGAGGACTCAGGGACAAGTGGCAAGACTGTCCTTGAAGGAATTGTGAGATCATGTTTGGAGGTGCGTCCCTCTTTCTGGAAGAAGTTTTGGGCATTGCCTGTGTACATAGACCAACATGACGTCCCTTCTTGGAGCTGTTACAGAGCTTTCTCAGAAACAGCTTAGACAAGAAACACCCCTTCCTACCATTTCTAAATATATTTTCTAACACAATTGTAGCTAGAAGTTACTTGACAGAAAACTAGCTAACAGATGACCCAGGAGAACACAGGGAGTTTGTTGTCTCTGTGAAATGGCCAGACTCACTGAAAATGTGTGTCCTTTGGGAAAAGGTGGTGAGGACAGGGAAGGGGCTGTCACTTGTGTAAGGACAATGGTCATGCCTACTCATTTCTCAGGTCGTGTCATGATGGCTCCCAGGAAATCTCTCCTGTCACACCCCAGTTCAATGCCACTTCCTCTGCCAAGCCATGTGAGATCCTCCAGCTGCCTGGTTTGCACCCTAGGATATTTTTACAAACCCTGTGCTTCCCAAGGTCTCTGTCCACGTGTCCCTCGTCCAAGGGTGTGTGGAGGCCCATTCGCTGTCCACTGCACTTTTGGGACACAGAGGTGAATGACACAGGGCTGGTGCCCTCTAGCAACACACCAGCAAGGGATGTGACAGACCTCAGAACAAGCCAAGAGAGTAAGGTAGAGCAGCAGAGGGTCCTCCAGGCACTCTGAGATCAGAGGTGGTGCTAGCTACAGGCTTCCCTTTGGGAAACTTTCATGGAGGAGGTGACCCTTGAGATACCATCCTATGGAGCCTCTGCTACGGGTCAGTTTGTGACTCCATCGGTCCAGATGTCCTCCAGGGGGAATCCTATCCCCGTGCCTCTTCCCACATCTGTGGTGGGTAGGTAGCCTTCACGTTTAAAAACTGCATTTAAGGCAGCAGAGATGTAGGATTTGTCACTAGGGTTTTACTACAACCTAAGCTCTCAGTGGAGGGGGAAAAAAAAAACAGATCAAAATGCAGAGCTTCAGAATTTCCCCCTGGCACTTAGCCTGGGTCCCTCTGCTTCTGGAGTCGCTGGGATGCTTTTAAACTATTCATCACAACCACAAGAACCTGGATGCTTCTGGGCTTCGTTTCTGGAGTGGAATATTCTGAGCAGGGCTGGAGTGTACCAGGGCATCAAAGGATCAGGTCATTGAAACTTTATACTCATATCAGAGCCAGAAGTCCCTTCCACAGTGAAAATGGCTTCGGGTCACAAGCAGTTTTGCCCAGGGTAATGTGACCCATTTCTGTCATTTCTAGGGTATCAACTGAGGGATTTCACATCTCGGCTGAGTGGCTGCTGGAGGTCAGATCCTCTTTCTTTGAAAGAAGCCATTTCTATTGCCAGTGTCCTCTGACTCCTAGCACAAGACTTTTCTTACAAGGCTTCTGAGGCAGTGAGATAAATTCGGGAGAGGTGTGAGAGGGCAGGCCAAGGCTCAAGTGTTGTCACTCACTAAGAGTAGGATCCTAGAGAGGTCATTTGACCTCTCTGGGCCTCCGTCACTACATTTGTAAGAAACAAGAGAAGCTATTTCTCAGAAGTCCTCTTGGCTCTGCTCCTACTAAAAATCCCAGCGGGTCTCCAAGAGACCTTATAGGGCTGAGCCATGGCTTGTTCCATGGGAATTCCTGCACGCAGCACCCACTCATGACTTCCTATCAGGATTCTGTTCAGCCACATGCAGGGAGTTTCTTTATCTTCAAATTCACTCTCCAGTGTTCTGGACATTGCCCACTCATAGATGGAGAGAGCTGGCTTGGTGAGGCCAGTCAGCCTTGGAGGGGTCTCCTTCTGAAATCAGAAATGCTGGTGTCTTAGAAACAAGCCCAGGGAAGACAGGGAGGAGGGCAGGGTGAGTAGTTTAAAAATTCTTACAACTTTGTTGCCTGATAACTAACAGTTCTTGTTTCTTTTCTCATGTGTATGAATCTTTGTTAGAGCAAAGGAATCTAAGAGAGAGAAGGGAGGAAAGCATAAAAGAATGTTCTGAGCAACATATTCCCCGAGTGGCGGTACAGGGGCCAAAGAGGTGAGCTGCTTCAGAGGGCACATGGATGAATATTTTTATCATTTCAGAGTTATATACTTAGTTGGGTGTGGTGGCGGATGCCTGTAATCCTAGCACTCTGACAGGGTGAGGCAGAAGAATGGCAGGTTCAAGCCCAGTCTGGACAATTTAGCAAGATCTTTCCTCAAAATTTATGTATTTATCTGTTGTTGCTGTTGTTGCTGTTTTTGCCTCAAAATTTAAAAAAGCAAAAGGGCCGTGGATATAGCCCCACGCAAAGACCCTGGGTTCAATCTCTAATACACAAAAATAAAAGAATGAATGGATGGATGGATGAATAAAATCTACTTAGCTGGGTGTGGAGACATGGGCTGGGCTGTAATCTCAGCTTTCTGAGAGACTAAGGCAAGACTAGCAGAAGTTCAAGCTCAGCTGAAACAATTTAGTGCGATTCTCTTAAAATAAAAATGAAGTGAAATGGGCTGGAGATGCAGCTCCTTGCGAAGGCCCTGGGTTCAGTCCCCAAGTACTGTCCCCTGTCCCGCCCCAAATATATATATTTAAGAGTGAGGGGAGAGAGGGTGGCTCATCAGAAAAAAATAACTAGCCCATGTATAAAGGAACATTCATGGATAATAAATAGAGATTTGAAATTTGAGCTGATTGAAGAAAAAAATGAAATGAAAAACCACAAGTAGTTCACAGATTTGCCAAAAATCATGCAGAAGGTTTGTGGGAGATGCAAGTCGGGGAAACACTGTTATATTAGTTCAGGACATACTTATTTTATATTAAATCTATGCTTTTGGAAGATATATGATCAAGAAGAAATCAAATCAGAAAGCTCATCTAAGTACTAGATTCAAATCTCATCTGAAACAGCTACATTTTACAGACTGATTTATTTACATGTACCCATTCAACATGTGATATTGTGCTGAGAAGGGGCAGATCTGCAACACGACTTGGCCTTGATGAGCCAGAGATAACTTTAAAATAATGGCTTTCACAATTTTCTGACCATTAAACAGCACAGTACGTGATGATCCAGTAAACGCTCAGATATCCCTGTGTAAAACTGAAAAATATGACGTACATTACGTACAACAAATCCTGCCTTTTCAACCCTCGGCTAATGCAGTCCGTGGTGGACTGCCAGGCAGTCTGAACTTTTTGGCCCTAAAACGCCAGCTCACAAGGTTCACCCACCACCAACTGACAAACCGCCACAAGGAAAAGTCTCCCTTGAAACAGTGCAGACAGGATGCCTTTGAAGAGAAGAAAAGCCTTTTTTGAAATGTATTTTGGGTTTAGCGAGAACATTAATCCTCTAATAGGGAGGGAAAAACTTTGGTGTTTCTGGCAACCAGCCTTCACCTTCCCTAACAGGAACTGAAAATACTAAATGAAAATATCATGGAAAGCAGATAAACGAGCATTTCTTCCCCTCTCTTGCTGCAAGGATGAACCCCGGCCGCAGTCTCCTCTGTCCCCAGCTTTGCAGTGAAGGAGACGTTGGTGGTCTGGCCCCAGTGCCAAGAGGCACAAAGGGAGAGTGTCCGGGGCTGGCCAATCCCAGCTCATGTCACTGCTGCTGTGATTTTAAACCTGCCCTGGGGAGGCTTCCGGCTTAAATCCTCTCCAAAGCCTTTGGGGAAAAGACCTAATAATTGGGCCTGGGAAAGTGTGTGCCATTTCCTATCGTTTGTCAAGGTGTCCATCTCGAGCACTCAGATTTGTTAGGACAATTAAAACTAGCTTTTTTTTTTTCTTTGAAGTATGCTTTCAAAGCTGCTCAAGCCAGGTTCTGTGGACCCCTGTTAACTACGAGAGGGCCACGGAGGGGCATGGGGGTCTGACCCACTCATTCAGTTCTGCAGGATTCTGGAGTTGGCCGGCGGGACCCTGTGCACTGTCGCGTCCATGTCTAGTTCAAGGCTATGCCCTTAAATGCAGTCTTCTCTCTGGCTCTTTCTTGGGGAAGCTCTCAGAAGACAGAGAAAGTAGGCAAAAAAGGCAAGAGTATGAGTAGGAAAGTGAGAAAGCATGGGGTTGGGGGTGCTTTCCAAGGATCTTACTGTAGCTATGATTCCACAGGCTCCTAGAATGTCCAACCTAAAGGGTCTGATCTACTTAACCAAATATATTTAAAAAGCTACTTTGTTAATGCAAATCCGATTACAGGCCTAATGGCATCTTTTGTAGAAATAGAGAACTCCATCCTAAAATTCAAAATATGAAGTTGATTTCCTGCCTTACACCATGTACAACACTGAACTCAAAATGGATCAAAGACTTAAATGTCTCAAAGTGAATCAGAGATATAAACAAAACAGCGAAAACTATGAAACTCTTAAAGGAAAACATAGGAAAAAGGGTTCATGACATTGGCATTAAGTTCTTAGGTTTTATACCAAAAGAATAGGCAACAAAAGAATAAAACGAAGTAAGTTGGATTCCGGCAAGATTAAAAAAGGACACCATCATCCAATGAAAAGATGAACCAGGAAGTAGAACAGAATGTTTACTAATCATATAAGGAGTGAGTGTCTAGAATATATAGAGTTCTTACAAGCCAATAACAAGGAACAAGATCAAGCGAAGGACTTGAACTGTCATTTCTCGAAAGAGAGACAAATGGTGAGCAAAAACATGGAAAGACATTCAAGATCATGAATCATTAGAGAGTGCCAATCAAAATCACAAACAGCTATCACGTCACACCCTTGGGATGGCTGTTCCTTAAAAAACAGACAGAAAGTGCCCCTAACACTTGTTAACCTGCATTGTGGTTAGTAGCAGCCTGACTTAGAAGAATGGCTGATGTCCTATTTGGTGCCTACATACGATTGTTCCCACTAAATCAATAAAAAACCAGAAATGAGCCCACAGTGGATCCTCCATATGGCTCGAAATTAAAATCAGGAGTACCCGACTGTCCCCTCCTGCCTAATCATGTCCAACAGTTGTTCTTTCTGAAGCTGAGTAAATTCAAATGACTAGAACTCTTGGCGATGTTTTTAATGTATTTTCAGTTGGGAATTTTGCTATGCTGGGTCACGTAACATTTCCTGTACAAATACTCCAGTATCTTGTGGTGGTGTGACCAAAAATCAGTGTGTATTATGTGAAGGTACAGTATCCTATTAGATGAAGCCTTCTCTGTCCTGTGTGAGCCATGAATTTCCTACTTTTACTAGGTGAATTTCTCCTTCCCCAGGAAAGAGAAGAGGCACCCCACCACTGGAGCAAACATATATAGTTGTATTTCTTTTAAATATATGACAAGGTCATTCCTTTCCTTCAGTGCCTTATTTTGGATAAAACCAAGCAAAACTATGGGTAATGCAGTCATGTTTTTTGCTGGTAACTCAAACACAGTAAAAGAAAGCAAGGAAGTGCTGTACATTTTTAAAAGTAGTTTTTACTACCTTTTCTCCAAAGCATTTCATAAGGCATGTTTTAGAATCCTAGTCACATAAAACACTGGCAGAGATAAATGAAGGTTAACTTGCTAAAAAGATTTGTTTGCAGTTGGGCTTATGTTTGACCCTGTGATGATACCTTAAAAAACAGTAAATTCTTGAAATCTCTCTCACATTCACACACCCTTTACATCAAAAGGTGTCCCACACGCAAATGTTTCATATCCTTCTACTCTTCTGGATAAAGAAGACAAGTCGTTTGGCTCCTGGCATTTGAAGAAAGATATATTTAAAACTAAGAGATATTCACCTTTCATTTCTTGAACCCATAGCACCCTCCAAGCACACCCCTTCTCTCTTGAACTTATTTGTTCAAAATCCCAAGGAGAAAACTTCTGCTTTCACTGGTCAAGCCATTTCTCTATCCTGTACCTTATATGGTTATGAGAAAGTACAAAACTGGCCACAGAAAGCCTTCTCCCTCCCTCTCTTAAGGGTGCATGAAGTTTCATAGGGCGACAAGAAACACTTTACAGGGGGAAAAATCCCGTTATTTGAGCAGGTCACTGTATACCATCAGTAGCCTTTTTGGCAGAGTGAAACAGATTGTGCATGGTTATGAATATGTCCCTCTGTCACAGAGTTGCACAAGGAATCCTGCACTCCCTCTCTTCCTGCTCTCTCTTCGGGCTCCCTCAAACAGTGTTAATTCAGAGTTCTTTGCACTGAACAATACAAACTGGCAGCAACAGAGAGACAAGGTCCACAGTCAGGGAAGTTGAAAAACAGAGGGCTAAATACTAGTCCAATGGCTTTCTTGTCTACAGGGTTCCTCAGGTCCTTTACTGTGTTTACTAGTGCTGGGAATCCAAATGTTCGTTTAACAGGTTGGTGTGATTCCTAAATGCATTTTTGCCATGGAACTGATTTTGTGGACTAGCTTAAAGAACAAGCCTATCAGGGGATGGATTTTGGTAAACACTTTTCTAATAAAGGAACCAAAATGTGTGCACAACCCAAACTAGAGAAGGCAGCAGTCTACAGGCAACAGGTGGCAACCAGGGGGTTGGGCAGGCAGAAATCACATGCACCCGTATTTCCCGTGACCTTACCCCTTAACTCAGAGTGGAGTTCTCTCATGGTACACATCTGAAGAATTAAATATCCCTGAATAGGTACCTGCTATCTCTCATTTCAAAAGAATTTGTATAAGGCTCTGAGCAAAGGCCACAGAGCCACATGGGAGAAGCATTTCTATCACCAGTTGGGCTTACAGTGATTCATCACCGGGACAGGGCTGTTGAGAGACCCAGTGGGGCCTTGTCTACACTGACACAGTAACATCAAGTACAAGGAAGGCAAGGATCTTCCCAGCTGCTCAAAACCAGGACTACAGCTCGAAAGGTGAAAGCTTAGAACCAAGGACCTGGAAAGGCTTCTTAGAGATACACTACTTGAAGGCCCTCTTTGCCCTAAAAGAGGGTTAAAGACTTGGGCAGTAATGGCGTCTCCAAGGTCTCACATTTGGTGAGTGACACCACTGTTGCTGAACTCAGGACCCTGGTGTTTGTTATGTAACACAGCTACATGGCCTCCCTGTAATGTACCAAATCAGGGCATGAACCCAAGAAGGTCAGAAGCCAGGCATGAGAGGCCAGGTGTTGTGGAGGAACTGTGGTTCTCCCAGGATGAGGACCAGAGTGAGCCCCCCCTCCCCCAGGGCCTCCTCAAACTCAGAGGGGAGGGGAATCAGGCAAATATGGAGAGAACTCTAGGAACAAAGGCTAAAGCAGCACGTGTCCGAGCAGGCCCGTGACATGGACAGCCAGACTCCTCACAGCCCCAGGGCCGCAGAGCTTTCTTTGGGGCACTGAGGCACACAGGGCGGGGAGTATCTGCAGCTATTGTGGAAAAAGTGAGTTGAGCCAACCTGATTTTATGAGTTCTCTGCTCCGCTTCTGAGCAGTCCATTTTGCATATAGGATTTTATTTGACAAAAAGTTTCCATGGCAAATGTATACATGTAATATTAATATTAATAATGTTAGACATGAAGAATAACAGCCAACCTTTACTGCATACGTACTTTGTGCCAGGTCCTTTTATTCTGTTGACATTTTTCATTTGTGTTATGAATCCAGTGGGGTAGCTAATCACTACTGCAGTTCACCAAGAAGGACACTGAGGAATAGGCCAGAGGTAAGGAACCCACAACCCAACAGAGCAGAGCCAGAGCCAGGTACCAGTAAATCTGCACATGTTAGCTGCATTGCTGGTCTACCCCACCGACAGAGGCGACACAAACTGGGCTCTCAAAGCTGGTGCTGTTCTGTTACAAGATACAGTGTTTTCACCAAGTCTTTAACAGCTTTTAGAGACTCGACGGCAAAATGTGTTGAACTTTAACTTCTTCCTTGAGGAAAAGGAGTTTTTTTTTTGTTTTTTTTTTGTTTTTTTTTTAACCCCAGGAGGCTCTCTTTAAAAATGGGACTGGCAAACCATTTGCAATAATTTAAGTATGATTTTTGCTCTTCACACTGGAGGATGCTGGCAAGATGCAATCTTTCTGCTGTTATTTTTCCTGTCAATCAAAGTCAGAAGCCAACCAAAGAACTAGCTTATTGTGTTTCTCAGGGGGAATCGGTGCAGAAACTGAGAGCTGAATTGGACCATTATTCACTATCTGTGATTGTATTATGGCAAATGTGCAGGAACAGAAGAAAAAAGGCAGTCATTTATCCTCATTCTGCCAAGTGTGCAGACACCAGGTATCAGATAGATCAAATAATTTCAGGGACTCATGGATGTTACTGACCCACACATAGCCCTTCCAGACTTCTGAGCCTTTTCACCTGACAGTTGTCTTCTTAATGGAAACACAGAACCCTTCTTCTGAAAAAATGAAATACGCAGAGGTAGAAAATGCCCCTAGAGACAGCTCCCTGCCTTTACTCACCCAAACTGGGAAGCGATTTCCTCCAGGTTGTCTGTTTTGCTTTATGCAACAGGCCTGGCTGTGACCAGCTGGCAGGGGGGATGAGGTTTTGAAATAGAGCACATGTGCAGCCGAAGCCTAGTAACATGGTGTAACACTCAGGCGGCTCTGACAAATCAGACAATCAGGATGAGGGACCGAGAATGCCAAGGTAGCCATGTCACTGCGCTCGGTGCTGCTCAGACCCTTGAGAGTTGTGCAAGCCTTGAACTTTGTGGACGAATTCAATGTCGTAACTTAATGACCCTGAGTTGCTTCATCTGGCTACGCTCCCACTTCTCCAGAAGGAAAGCTAAATGCAATACCAATAACTACCACTTATCGAGTGGCACGGTACTAAGACACTGAGCTAAGGGTCTGAAATAATTTCATGGAATAAACTTACTTAAAATAATGGCTTCATTGATTCCCATGAGTAGTTTATGAAATAGACTCGCTGCAGATCAGAGATGTTAGCAGTTCGCCCCAAATCACAACTCATCAGTGGTAGGGCAAGGATTTGTATGCTAAGAGCCCACTCTCTTCTTGGTCAGCACCACCCACTCCAGGAGACGGGGACCAGAGCTCTTTTATTTTCGCCTTGGGGAGCAGAGGCAGAGATGTGAACACAGACTATAAACTGCGAGAAGTTCTGCACGTAGACTAGTTTTCACTCCCCCTACTAACACTGGGCTTTTTAAAAGTAAGGCTGAGCTGTACAGAATTTTACTGGAACTGTTGTCTTTCATAAGCACAATAAAATGAGGGGGTGCCGAGAAACCCTCTAGCCAAACTCTGCAGAAGAAGAGAGAGGTGCCCTTCCAGCCCACTCATGCAATCAGAAGGACCCAGAGCTTCCAGGTGGCTGGCCCTGGGCTCATCCCCTCACCAGGCTCCGCGGCAGCCCAGTTACACGCAGCCCACTGCCTGGAGTGGTGACTCAGCCACTCCTGGCAGCATCTGTTCTGCTTCTGTGAGACTCAAAGGGGCCCCTCCCATGGAGGAGGGAAAAGGAGGATGCAAGGGGCTTCTCCCCCCGCACACCTGGCTGCCAGACAGAGTGTGGAAACTTGGTTCCCTCACGAACCAGGGTGGAGCTTCTAATTCTAACTCACATATACCTAAGCTTTTTAAATGCTCTTTCAGAGGATCTTTGTCACCATGAGTGACAAACTCTGGATGCATGGTCACCTGGGAGATGACGAGGGCTCCACATTCTTTGGTCAAGTTTCTCCTTGGAATCTTCCGTCCACTGTCCTATCAACTGTGATTTTTGGGTTTTTTGGTTTGTTCATTTGTTTTGCATGCTCCTTTTGTTGCAGGTACTTTCCCGGGTATCAAGGGAAGAGCAATGAATCTACAGTTTATACTTTCAAGGGGTTCCAAGTAGACCACAAAACAAAAGGAAGAAGAAGCCACTGATACTGAGGTATGGGGATGAAACTGCGGGACACAAAATGTGGTCTGGGAGCCAGAGAAAGTCAAGAGAGTCATTTAAGTCATTTTTACTGACCCTGCACGGAACTTGTAGAACCACATTCTTTACAAAGCAGCAAAAGGAAATTAGTGTCCAGGCACTGATGCCTCATGACTAAAATCAAACTCAGGAGAACAAAATACAGACTCTGCACTTAATCAGGGTAAAATCTGGCCAGCCAAATATATTCATGATATTAATCACAAGCAGGGATTCCAGGGGCATATCCATTCCACCCAAGCACAGCAAAAAATGGGACAAATAGCTTAGTCAGACTGTTCTTCCCTGCACACCCAGCATGCAGAGGCTCTCTCCATTCAGTTGCATGCGCTGAATTGGTCTCAACAACGAAGAACCCGGACAAGTCCCAGCCCAGGCTAGGAAACAAAACAAAACAAGTACACAGACTTCGCTCTCTCATTTTTCCCTAAATGTAGACAAGCTAGAAGCAAAGTTGATGGTTTCAAACAATATCAAACTGACCTTGGCCCAGTCCGTCCCAGCTGTTGATCTGCATACCCTGAGTTTCAGGCACACGACCACACTTCCTGTATCGTCAATCATATTCTGAACTAAAGATGTAAATGAGTGACAGAAACCCAAAGGTGATTTTATCTTCCCAATGTGAGACTTAAAGGAGGAAATGAAGGCAGGAGAGACACTAGCTTTGGCCCCACAGTGACTGAGATCAAGGTTCTCTTCCTCATAGGGTGCTCTCAGGCCTGTTTCACAGAGGAGTGAATTCTAGCAGCGGGAGGTTGAGTCATGGGCCTGATGTCGCCCAGCTGGAGAATGCAGAGATGGGATCCAAGCCCAGGTCTGTCCATCATGGAGGCTACAGACGGGGCCTCAGGCTTCTCCTCCTCGGTAAAAATGAACAGATCCATGACCACAGCTCCAGAGTGAGGAGGACTCGTCGTGGAAGAGGGTAACAGAGTATTTTAGGGAGGCCCTATTATTAGGATAAAGAGTGACAGCATTTCAGCGAGGGGGGAGAGGTGGCCGGTAGGAACACCCATGACAAGGCCCTGGGGCCAGCCAGCTGCATACCTAGGGACTGGCAGCCATGCTGCAGAAGGTATCACCAAAGATGTACGTAGGCAGCATTCCCTCTGTGACACTCCAGTCCGGCCCACCAGCCATCTGGAGGACAGGTAGTCCTGACAGGTATCTGGGCTCACTGGCACTGGTCTAGGACAGCTGATCTCCTAGTTATTCCAGCACTGCCCCTTCCACAGACAGGGCCACCACGCGCTAACCTGTCTCTCCCTGTAGCGGCCGTGGCCAACACCTCCTTCCCCTCTCTTGGCTCCCCAACCTCTGCCCTTCATAGACCAGAGCCCTTTGGCCTCAGTACTTGCCTAGTATAGACTGAGCTTACTGTTCTAAGACACAGATCGCTAAACCAGGGCCGGAAGGACAAATTCTGCCCACTGCCTATTTGTTTGTTCATTTGTTTGTGGTACTGGGGACTGACCTAAGGCCTTCTCACTAAGGTACGTCCATAGCTCCCCCCAAAAAAATTTTTTTTAAATTTTTGAGACAGTGACTCCCTAAGTCGTTAAATTGCCAGGCTGGGCTTGAACTTGTGATCCTCCTGCCTCAGCCTCCAATGATGCTAAGAGTATAGAAGCATACTAACAGGCCATTGCAAAGTTTTCTTGGAACACAGTTATGCTCATTCACTTACTTAAAGGCTATAGCTGCTTTCTCACTACAATGGCAGAACTGAGTAGTTGCAACAGAGACCCTGATGCCTTCCAACCCTAAAATAATTGCTATCTGGAGATTTATTAGAAAGTTTAGCAACTCTTACTCTAAAATATTAATCTCTTGACTTCAAGTCCTATTTCATTCCTCTGTTCTTTCTCTGGTACCTGGCACAGAATAAATGTTTCTGGAGTAAGTGGGTGAATGTAGGCATGAGGGTTAGATAGACATCATTAGATCAACTGAACAGGGCAAAGATACTAATTGGCAAAGCTTTAAACAATGGAGAAGAATGTTCTAGGTTGAGTGTATCTTCCATTTTAGCCAGCTAATATAGGATTGCCCATGTCTTAATGCACACTGAATTGGCTTTTTCTCCTCAAAAGCATGGCATTCCATTTCTCTTCTTTGTCCCTCACAGATACAGCTTTGGAAATTATTTGGAAGCAGGATAATTCATCTTCATGTTACATGCTGGAAGGAACTGTCTTTTGGTACATACGTCAAAAATATCCTTTTCCCATCATCTGCTATTTCCGATTTGAATCAGTAATAACAGCTCAATAATGTGTTAAGCACATATTGAAAGGCTCTCATGCAAAGTACTTTACTGGCAGTACCTAATCTACCCTCTCACAATAATCCCATAAACTAGGTACTGCCACATTCTGTTATGGATGAGAAAACTGAGGCTGGAAGAGATTAAGCAGCCTGTCTGATGTCCAAGGGCAGGCATACATCTGTCCAATTCCAGGGTCACAACTGTAAATAACTGCTATACAGCTCATTAATTTATCTACTCTATCAACAAATACAAGGTACAGTGTGACCTCGGTTCACGAATGCTTTTGTTGGCAAACAGTTTGGTTCATATACAAAAGTGTTTGAAAATTTTTGCTTCTCTTTACAAACTCTGTGGTTTCTTTCTTTCTTTCATTTTTTTTTTTTTTTTTTTTTTTTTTTTTGGG
>NW_022900928.1:10515208-10554217 GCF_012274545.1 Fukomys damarensis
TTTTTTTTTTTTTTTTTTGTACTGGGGATCAAACTTGGGACCTTGTGCTTGTGAGGCAGGTGGCAGAACCACTGAGCTAAATCCCCAGCCCTTGTTTACAAATTCTGCATCAGGTGACAAACATGACTGTCCTTCCCACACAAACTCAAATGTGGTCATCGTTCCCAAAATTGTAAAACAAATTAAGTTTGTGAACCAAGGTACCACTGTATTTTATTAGTCTTTTACAAATAGTGTACTATTACAATGTCTTTACAACAGCTGCGCATGGTGGCACACACCTGTAATCCAGCATTCTGGGAGGTTCAGAAAGGAGGAAAACAAATTCCAGACCAGCCTGAACCATTTAGTAACTTAGTGAGACTCTGCCTCAACCAACCAAAGGACAGGGGATGTAGCATAGTGTCAAGGCCCTGAGTTCATTATCCAGTACCACAACAAATGAATGAATGAATGAATGAATAAGATATCTGCATACCAAGCTCTGCAATGGTACTGGACAGAGATGAGAAATCATTTCTGACCTGAAGGTGCTTACCCGCTCAGGAAGGGCAGATGGGTGGAGTACAGGACTGGAGAATTAGTACAGAGATTGGTACAGTGTGCTGTGGGAACTCAGGGACGGGCTTCAAACTCAAGTCTCCAGAGGCCAGGGGATTTTGGAAACAAAATCTGAGACGTAAGCCATGAATGAGTTCAAACTCAGGGGAGAGGGAAGGAGGATGAAGCCAGCGGGAAGCATTTCCAAAGGAGAACAGCGCTGACCCAGGACAGATATGAAAGCTGCCTGCACGACATCATAAACTACCAGAGAGAGCGCAAGTTCAGGTGGGAGGGTAAAGGGACAGCAGGGAAAGGGCCGGATCACAGGGTCTTGTGGGACGTGGTGAGTCTCCAGATGCCAGGCAGATAGATAGACAGATAGACAATGATTACATGACCCAAGTTCCACATCACAGAAGTTCACTTGCCACAGCTTCCTGTGAGAGAGGAGTATTGCTCATAGGATGAAGATACATCATGGTCTACAAATTCAAGTTCAGCAAAACAGGCACAAGGAACAACAACAACAAAAATGACTAATAGTAATGTAACCTCATCCTCCTCTCAACAAATCAAAATAAGCAAAGCAAAATACTATTAGAAAGATTAGGAAAGTCACTCTCATGCCTAAATGGGAGAATCAGTGCCACTGGAATCTCAACAGGACAGGGCAGGGCAGGGCAGGGCAGAGCTGGGCTGGGCTGGGCTGGGCTACTGGCCCAGGTGTAATCAATGACTCTCTTAAGAAAACAAGGAAACAAAGTTCAGGTTTATAGTGTTTGCCTATTTCTGTGGTGTAAAGACTCTAGCTGTGGCAGATTTCAAGCCACGAACAGGCATCAGTGGGCTGGAAACACCTGGTTTTCAGGAGCTGGTACAGGCTGGATCCTGCATATCACAGGCTCAGAGAGTGCAATGAGCTAGGTTGGAGGTAGTGGATTTAGTCTTTGTTTTGGCTTTGCAGGGAAAAGATTGTATTCAGAGTTACAGTAGCTTTGCAAACTGACTGAGAGGAGAGCAGGGAAGGCAAGGGATATAAATGTACAAGGCAATCACGACCCGTCAGGTACAGAGCAGAAAATCGGCCCTTGAGATCAGTCAGTGTGATGGCAGAATCAGGCCCAGCAGACAGTTACTGCCCAAGCTCACTCCTTCTGTGAGTCCCGTGTCTGGTACTCTGGGCTGGGGCTGCCCTCTGGCCTCACCTTCTCAGGCTGAGGTAGACCACACCCGAGGCTCACGAGTGGGCAGGAGTACACACAGGTGCTGCCAGCTAAGTTTCACAGCTACCTTGCAACCTGCAGACTTTCTGACTCTACGTGAAGGGAGCACTCTGCCATGGGAAGGTGCGAGCTCCTGAAAGCCAGCAGGGATCCGGTGACAGAAAGAGAAGGTCCCACCGGGAAGGCCCACATGTCTACAAAAAGAAGGCTCAAGGATGCTGTGGCTGGACACGCGGGCTGATGGGATATTCCTGGTGAGGAGAGGCTTCCCACTCCCATGTTAATCAGCAGGAAATAGGAGGGGCAGGCAGGGAGGCCTTTTTATGTTCTTAATAAAGCCCCAAACACAAAAATACACAATGTACCGGGGCCATGTCTCCCTTTCATTGAAAACAAGCTCTAATTAGGCATCCTAAATGATTTTCAAATGATTTTTGGCCTGGTTATGTTATACAAAACAGGGCCGAGTGATTCAAACCTGCTGTCAATACAGAGGAGAGGAAAGAAAAATGCCAGCTATTCTGCAGCTGTATGACCAGAACATCGGCAGAGCTGCTTTCAAGAAAACCTGGATGCACAGACACAAGCCAAACTCCCCAAGCAGGAGTTAAACCAAATAAACCCGCGGGTATCATTTCAGGAGGGGATTCTTAAAATAGCAGCCAGGAATGCAGGGGTTCTTTTGGACAACTCAGATTCCACGCCTGTCCCTGATTTTGGTGAAACTATGCACTAAGAGTCTTGCTTTATCTAGTTTCTCTCTCAGTTGCCAGAAAGTTTCCCGCTCATGGAAGCAAGACTGTAAGCAAACACGCTGTGCAAGCCTAATGTGTACGGTGATGTTCCTTGCAGGGGCAGATGGAAATAATGAACACTGTGAAGCCCCAGGAGATTTATTCCAGGGTTAGAAAAAATATATCCACAGGGACAGGTTCAAAAGTGGGGAGTTTTCCGGTTACAGGACAGTCTTGTGCACAAGGGTGCAGCCAGCGGTGCACCTGTAACTCCAGTTACTCGGGAGACTGAGGCAGGAGGACTGCAAGTTCAAAGGCTAGTCTGGGCAATTTAGTGAGACCCTGTCTTAAACTAAAAAAAAAAAAATTAAAAAGGGTTGGGATGTAAGTCTGTGCTCCCTGTGGTTAACTCCCAGCAAAATACACACACACACACATACACGTCTTTATGGCTATGGTCATTTCAAAGAGATTCTGAAGGACAGGGACACAAATCTAAGCAGAGACACATCTCATGGGGATAGATAAAGCTTCAAGCATTCGAATCATTTTTTTTTTCTCTTTTTAAAATTATTTAACATTCAGCAAACAGCAGCACAGACACCAAAGTCCAAGTGTGCTTATGCGGAGTGTAAACATTTGCAGGTATCTGAAAGCGGAGTAGTCTTCTTCCAAAGACCCAGAAACACAAGAATCACTTGTGCGCACTTACTCTGCAAGCGAAGAGTCAAAATCTTACCAAGAGGAGTCCAGATGTAAATTCCATTTCCATTTCTCCTATTTCAAAATGTTGGCCCTAGCTCTTCTTGTTTTTGACAGTTCACTAATCTTTATTTAATGAGATGAAGAGCTTACTACCAAACATGGACATTTTACTTAAAGATTAGAATGTAAGTGCACGAAGAACTTACTCAGACCCGATCTGACCCAGTGGAGATTCGGTGATGAAATCTCTGGTCCAGCACCTTCCACTAGACTTGCTGCCATGGCTGTGGAAGTCACCTGTGCCCTGTACTAAGACCTTGAAACTTACTGGGATTGGGCCAGCCTGGGGCTTCACAGTGCAGAGCTCTCTAGGGCCGTGGTGTCTACAAACCTGTCACAGGATCAAGATGTCCTCTGCCCGCTGCCAGAAGCCAACCAGGGAGCTGCGTGGCAGGGGCAGAGCTTTCTGTCTCTCCACCCTGGTGTCGCTCTGCTCCCTGAGCTGTGAGCATTCACAGCCCTATGAAGTTGATTTCCGTCCCAGCTGACCTATGTGGCCACACAAGGTCATCCATCCACAGCCCAAGGTCACTGGAAAGTGATTAAGAGTTGTCAGGGCGGTGAGGAGAAAACCTGAGCTCTCATTTCCCTTTGGGCCCTCGTCTTCTTAGTTCTTCGAAAGAGCATTTATGGAACACACAGGCATGCTGTCCTCTGAGGAGGGAGAGTAAAACAGCAACACACTGGGCAGAAGTTGGAAGTCACAGCGCTGCTTCATGCAGTCTCGACTGGGTTTTGGACATGTTGCCCCCTTGTCCAGAATACCCTTTCATGCTTCTATGCACATCTTTTGACTTAGAAGTTGCTTCTTCCAGGATCTGCCTTGATGCCTTCCCCTCCCGGGTTAGCTTCTCATGGACACTTATCACAGCCTACAGCTTGTATCTATGGCCCCTGCTATACCTCAAGCCCTTTGGAGCGGCAGCTGTCCCTTGCTCATTGTGCCCCATCCTGTCGCCCTGCTCCAAGCACAGCAAGTGTCTGGCACCCACTGAGATTTCAGGGACCACACTGTCAGTAGAGTTGAATACAGACAGACACCTCCAGCTCGCAAATATTTTCTGATCCCTGTCATTTCTCTTAGAGAAATTGAGGTCAAAAATGTGTTGGTAAAATAAAGAAACTGAAAACCAACGAGATGGGGATTATAATGCGCATGCAGTGGGTGAACCGGTAACAACTCTTGCAAAAATGAATTCAAATGATCATGATCTT
Source organism: Fukomys damarensis (assembly GCF_012274545.1). Taxonomy (NCBI): domain Eukaryota; kingdom Metazoa; phylum Chordata; class Mammalia; order Rodentia; family Bathyergidae; genus Fukomys; species Fukomys damarensis. The sequence goes on from NW_022900928.1 coordinate 10,519,689, forward strand.
AGGTTGGAGCATAGCTCACTTGTGCCATGCATGCCAACCATGTGCAAAGCCCTGGGCCTGATCTCTAGCACCACACTAAGAAAATATAAATAAAAATTTAAAAATTGAAGTTGCCAACCTTTCTTGACATGCGTTTGTTTTCTAAAACATTGATATATGAGAACACAAACTCTCATGTAGATTTAGAGTGTGCCTATACAGTTCCAGGAAAGCCACATGCTTCCTTCAAGCCTAACAATAGTGATAACAGCTGCTTACATTGTCTCATCTAATCCCCCTTGTCAACACCCAGTGATGCACAAAAAAAGGAAAAGCACACAGCCCATCACCTCAGGCAACGCTCTTGTGAGACCAGCATTTACAAGGTCTACGACTGACACACACAAAAGGCTTCCTGACAGGAATGAAGAGGAGGAAGAGAAAGGGGAGGCTGGTAACTTACATCCTTGATGCCACCGACTTTTCAACCTTCTGCTTTCAAATATGAGCGTGAGAGAAATGGGAGAAGATGACCAGCGGAAGCCTGCTCCTGAAGAAACACGCTTCCCAGAAAGATTCCACAGGACCCCTGACCACAACCCACAAAAACCCCGGGGCATTTCACAGCCAGAGCATTCTTCCCACTCTCCCCAGATCTCAGCTGACCACCAAGAGTTACCATCTGTGTCCTCGGGGATCAAAAGCCAAAACAGAACATCTCAGCCCTCTCTTGCCCTAGGCCAGCACTAAAGCCCTCTGTGCTGTGGCCACGAGGGGACGGATCAGCTCAGTGGTGGGCTTGCTGCTAGGGGTGCTCTTGGCAGGGGTAGCTTCCACAACTGGAAAGAGGGGCGCGTTTCTTACCCTGGGGACCACCCCATTTGCACTGGATTGACTGGAAATAGATACAGTAGAGAAAGGAGGACGAGGAATTCCCTTCTTGGCTCTCTTCAAGGCCAGAGCAGTGTTCTTTGTTCTTTTCATCAAGGAGAAACTGAGGCCTAGGAAGGAGGTATTTAACTACTAACACTGTTGGGCAGAAGAAGAGCTGGGGCCAGAACGTATTCTTGACCAGGAAATGAACCAATACCCAGCAACTTTCCACTGAGCTACATCTCCAGGCCTATGTATGTATGTATGTATGTTTTTGAGACAGGGTCTCACCGAGTCACTAAATTGCCGAGACTGGGCTCAAACTTTTTTTTTTTTTTGTACCTGTGATTAAACTCAGGACCTGGCACTTGAGAGGCAGGCAGTGTACCACTGAGCTAAATCCCCTGGGCTCAAACCTTTTTTTGTTTTAATTTTCCAAACTTTTGATTCTCCTGTCTCAGCCTCCCAGAGTGCTGGGATTACTTCAATGCATGGCTGCACCCCACTTAGTGGGGGACTTTCTAGCCACACTCAAATACTGGAGCCACTAGCCATCTGCTGCCATTAAAAAGAAAACTAAACTTTTGGCCGCTACAAATTCATTCTCCTCCACAGGAACCACATTTCAGATGCATATTTAGTGCCTCTCATGTCAGCCTTGGGAGAAGACATTGCCACCACCACACTAAATGGGATGGACGTGTGGCCAGAGAGAACGCAAGGCCTCGGTGCCTGGTCACAGCCAGACTGGCTCCTTGAAATGGCCCCTCCTCCTGGTGCTGGGAGTCACCTGTGACAGATGGAGACGGGTGTAAGAGGGGGCGAGGGACTGACCGAGGCCCAAGAGCCCTTGCCTACTCCCTGCCCTGTTCCTGGGCTCGCAGTACCTGCAGAGCCGCCCCAGCCAGCCTCAGACCTCTAAGGCTCTGTGCTCAGTTGAGCTCATCCAAGGGATGCCTGTGCCAAAGCCTCTGGAAGAACTTCAAGGAAGTCAACCTCCACCTTGGCCGTGGATGATTTCTAAGGCAGCTCATGCCAGATGGTGATCTGAGGGACTCTGTAATGAGATCCAACAGTTCTGAGCAGTTTCCGGCCAGCAGTGGCCATTTTGGCTGCCAAGAAACAACCAATAATGCTGACCAACTCCCCACAGCCAGAGGTGCGGCCTCTGCCCATCTGCTGAGTTGGAACTGCCCTACTCCTTGGGATGTTTTATTAATTTAGCAGGGCAGTCTGGAGACACTTTGGTCACCAGGTCCCAGGAACAGGGCAGCGGGTTGCTTCAAAGTATGTGTCTGGATGTGTTGAGATGATCAGAGAGCCCCGACGGAAGGATGACATAAAACCAAAAGGGAGAATAAAATCACATTCAGAAAAAGAACATTTGCTAATCAAAGAGCCTCTGTGTTCTAAAACACTGTGGAAAAATCATTAATTATGACCTTTTCAAGTTGTTTTAGAGGAGATTAATTAAATTGGCTACTTTCCTCTTATTTAAAACTGCCAAAGGTATATTTTCTTTCACCTACTTTAGCCAAGTTCTAAAAAACAAAATGTTGGCTTATCTCAATCAATACTTTTGTCTCAAATTCCCTCTCTCCCAGTGAATAGCAGGGGGGCTGCTTCAAGAATCAATAGGTTACATTTCTAAGATACCAAGAGCAAAGGGTAACCAGATAGATGTTTATCAAGCTAGGACAGGCATGCACTTGCTGGGAAAATTCTCTGGGTGAAGGGGACTCTGCTTCTTGGTCTTCTCATCTAAACAATTGCTCTTCACTATGGTTTATCCAAGAGATGAGGTTAAGCAAGGAGAGGGGCCTCACAGGACACTGTGAGCTCAGAGCTGGCCTCTGGGATTCAGCTGCTATGTCACTCTGTCCCTTATAGTTATTTACAAGTTTTCGTGCTCTCAAATTCATTGATTTGAAAAATACTGTGCACAGAATTCATGAGTTTCACCTCACCTATTTCTCATGACACATCTATGTGGTCGGTGCTGTTCTTTCTTGCTTCTATTTTAGACCTAAGGGTCTTGCAATTCAGAAGTGCTGAGTGAGCCAAAATCACATGGCCACAAGTGGAGTTGCTGGGACCAGGTCTTTGGTGTCCTGCACCCGAGTCAGACTTCGGACGATGAACGCATGTCAGTTGGTGTTGAAGAGGGAACAGAGTCATGTGGGTTATGAAGCCCAAGATCACAAGGCTAGAGAATAAGCTTAAGCAGAGCTGGGCCTGCTGGCACAGTGACACTTTCACAGGCAGTTGTGTGCCCCCTTGCTGGCCTGCTGGCTTCTGCCCCCAGAGAGATCTTCTGTAGGACTTAGAGTATGTGGCCATCCAGCATACTCACACCCCACACTTGCAGGAAGCTCTAAGGACGTCTAATTCTGAGCTTAGAGCATTCTCACTGTCATGGGGTGGCAGTGAAATAGACGACTTGCACACTGACAAATGAAACCAGCCCATCAGGACCTATTTACTGTGTCAGACTTGCTTTTTGGTGTGACTCTGAGGATTGTCCCCAGTGTCATGAATGTGGGCAGGCCAGGGCCCAGCTTCGGTTAACAAAGTGAAGATGAGAACTGAGGTCCCTTTTCAGGTAGACCTCGAGAGGTCTTACACGCTTCTACCTTCTATCCTAGAGCTCACCACCACAGCAAACCGGCCTGTTGGAAGAAGTAGGACCATGCAAGGAACGCTAGCTTGTCAAAGCTGAACCAGACAGGTCAGTGTCCTGTCAACCCACCAGATGTCCCTAGAGGCATGAACAAACCCTGCCGAGGGCACCCAAGCCTGGGACACCTCAGCAGAACTGTCCCATCAACCTTCAGGTTTGTGAGAAGCAATATGTGGCCATTATTTGAAACCCCTAATCTTTAGGGCCGGAGAAAAAGGAATGGTAAGTCACAATCTGTTTCACCAAACTTACCAAGTCTAAGCTATTTTCCACAAGTTTCACCATTATTTACTATTTGCTAGGCAGTGGAAGGTTTGAAGAAGCTCCAAACACTACTTCTGTTGGAGAGTTTGTGACTGAAATGGCTTAGAACTCAGCTAAAAAAGCAAAGGTCTGGAGTCAGGTGCCCTAGTTTGGAGACTATTAATTGTGATATGTAACCTGGACTTGTAAGAACCACCTAGCAGATTAATAAAGCCTTGAGTGTATCTGTGATGATTGACATCTGTGGAGGGAAGACCCACCCTGGATGTCAGTGGCACCAACTAACACACTTGAGGCCTAGATGAAATAAAAAGGGAAAGAAGAAATCTCTTTTTTTCTTTGGAGGAGTTCTGGTCTTCACTATTAATTTTAGACATTTGTTTCCAGTTCCTACAGGCTTCCAGGACAGACTCTTAAGCTTTCCAATGCAGACTCTTAGGCTTTCCAACATGGACTCACAGCAGGCTCTATGGTGAGCACAGGCCTTTTGCCTTCAACTGCATCCTGTAGCTCTTCAGTGCATAGACGGCCATTTTGCAATCTTCCTTCCACCCTGACTCTGCAGGTGGCCTTTGTAAGCCTGGCTGGCAAATCCTTTACATAATCATGTATATAATTAAATGTTTCTATAGTGAACCCGAACTGATACAGATTTTGGTAGCAGGAGTGAAGTTTTTGCTGTGACACTACTTGACCATGTGGTTCAGAACTTTGAAACTGGTTGAGGGAGGAGTTTGGAAAGATTAGGCGATGCCAGCTGAAGAAGCAGACCTAGAATGCTTTCAACTGAGTTTGATGGGAGATTTAGTCAGTGCACAGAACACCAAAATGCTGATAAAAAGGAAGATGTTAAAGGCCAGGCCTGGGGGGTTTCAGTTGTAAATAGATTCCACTGGCAGTTGGATTCAAGGCCTATGTGTTATGCTCTTATAGAAAATTGGCCTATATTTTGCTCATGCTCTGAGACTCTGTGGGAGATTAAGGAAGATGGGAGGAAATTTCAAGGCAATCCAACATTCAGGCTATGGCATGGGTACTATTGATGGCTTTTAGCTAGCTCCTAATTGAGAATCAAGAGCAAGTGACACAGCTGAGCAATTTAAAAATTTTTAAATTTCACCAGAAGGGAAGCTCCTAGAAAGTTGAAGTCTAAAGTTGAAGCAGAGGAGAGCTTAGTTGCTGAAATGATTAGCTTAGCAGTAAAATGAAGCAAAGTGCTTTGTGTCATGACAATAGGAAGGATACCTTGAGAGCATCTGAGAAAACAGAAAGATTGTACCCTTTGGCTTGCAAAAATAAAGACTTCCTGGAGAAGGGCAGCCTATGGAATTGGTTCTTTAGGATTTAATTCACAGTATGCAAGCATACTCAGGCACTCAGAAGCCTCTGTATCCATGATGCAAAGGGGCCCAGCTACTGCTTAGGTTGCAGCAGACCTTAGCACCACCACATGGTGCTGGTTTTACAGGCATGCGGAATGCAAATCTTAGGAGTCAAGGAGGCTTCCACTCAGATGGCAAAAGGCCTGGGAGGCCAGGTGATGTGTCTCTGAGAGGGCAGAGTATGAAGTGGTGAGAGTGAAGTCAAAAGTGCAGAAGAGAACCCAGAAAGTTGGAGATGCCAGGAACATAGAATGTCCGAGAAAAGCTGCAAGCAGTGAGCAAAGCCAGTCTAGGAAGAGTCATGAGACCTACAACTATCAACAGTGTCATCAGGGCCAGTCCACCCAAGCTGTCTGGAGCTTACATCCTACTACCTCTTGCTCCAGGTGATGGACAAAGAGCTGCAGCATTTAAAGTTTGCCCTAATGGGTTTTAGCCTGGCTTTAGTCTCACTGGTTTCTACTGCCCCAATCCAAGTAGAATGGGGAAGTTTATCCTGTGCCATTGTATACTGGAAGCAAAGAGTTTGCTTTAAGTCTCAGTGGAAACTTTGGACTTGGACTTTTTGGCAATGCTAAAACTGTTAGGACTTTGGCAATTCTTGGAGAGGGACTAAATGCTTTTTGAAAAAGAGATGTACATGAATCTTTTGGGGGCCAGGGACAGATGTCCCTCCAAACTCTCATGCACTGAAAAAAGGGACTTGGGGAAGGTGACTGGATTGTGTGAGTACTACAACTGGTGTGGTTTTGAGAAGTGGGGCTAGGTCAGAAGACACAGGTTGTTGAAGGCATGACCTAGTAGGGTGTAGTTACCTTCCCAGTTCCTCTTCACTTTCTTTCCTTCCTGGTCACCATCAGGAGAAGAGCTTTTCTTCTGCTTTGCCCCTCTGCCATGCTGTCCTGTCTTGGATCCAGCTGGCTAAGACTGAAATGTGAGTTAAATTAAACCCCTTCTTTAAGGTGCAGGTGTTTGAGTATTTTGTGAAAAGCGACAAACGATTTCTCGCTTTGGCACTCAGGTCCTATGTGGAGAAGTCATCTCCCTCTCTGATACTTGCTAGTTGATTCCTAGTCAGATGAATTTAATGAGGCAAAGTAATCCTGGCCCCCCTAACAAGGTTAATGACTGAAGGGCAGAGACTCACTCATGCATCGACAGCTGGAGAGAGTGAGGGAGTCACCAGTGCAGAGAAATCTCTGATAATAGAGCTCAGTTTCTTCCCTATAAGGTCTAAACAACTTGCTCTTTTACTATGGGCTCTGTCCCTGCTTTTCCTTAATGACTGCTGCCCTCTTCAGCGTATATATAAAATAGGTTCTTGGAAATAATTCCACACGGATTATCCCTGACTGAAGACATTCTTCACTGGCTCTAAAAGAGGGCAGGGAAATGAATCCCAGCATTAAATAGTTGAAACCACCTGCACATATATTCTCACTAAGTTGCCATGATTTCTTCTCCCTAGCAGGGATCTTGGCCTGTGGAGCAAGAGCTTGCCAAGTTCAAGACAAATTTATCTGAACTTAACAGGGAAACTGTCCCAAGCATGTGACTGGAGGAAAAGAAATCATCACGAACTATACATACATAAACATTAAGACGCAAAATTTTTAACCTAGAAATTAATTCTAGAGTATAAATAGGACCACTGAGAATAAAGTGCATTTTCAGAAGGAATGGATGACTGCCTTTAATAGAACCAACCCAAAGGAGGGGCTCTGGGAACTCCAGCAAATTGTGAAGGAAATGTGAGACACCACGAGGCAGATGAGGTCTTTCTAGACCCACTAAGGTTGGATTAACTCTATTCTTTGCCTGACATAATCAAGTTCTAGGTCTGTAAGGAAACAGAGAATATCTAATTTACCTGCTTATGTCAGAAACCTCACCTGTAGCAGCCCTACCATGCAAAAGTCTAGCCTGGTGTCAAAAAACTCACTATTCCCAAGAGATCCTGTTCAGCTATTAGAAGACAAATAAGACAGTTCTTTGGTTTTTCCCTAATATGGAACCAAAGAGCTTTCCTATTCTTTTAGTTCTGTTCTCTGTGGCCACAGAGAAAATAAATGATGGCCCAAGGTATAGATCTTGATTTCTTGAAGGGAAATAATTTCCCATGAAACCATTTTCTAAAATGTCCTTTGACCTTAACCATGCAGATACATGGGTAAACTGAGCAAAGGGGACCCACATAAGCTTTGGGGGTCCCACCACAATGAAGTTCCACCTAATCAGAAAAAGTAAACTCATTCTTAGCAGCTAACTTCTTGCATAGGGATAGTCATCATGACACGTCATGACAGTATTTGAATTTTTAACAACTGTCTATCTCTCCCATAGGTCTTTTAGTCCTCCTATAGGGCAGGGACTGCTACCTGTCTTCTCACCTTTGTTTATTTAGTGGCTGGCATGATGTGTGACATAAGGCACTCAATAAATGGTCTTAGGTGTGTATAAGCACAGAGTGGGCCGAAGTCCAAGTACGAGTGTGTAAAAAAAGAAGACAGGGAATCATTTCTTCCACACTGTATAGTCTGGCTTGGAATTATTTGCCTCTTAAAAATGAAGCCAAACCTAGCATAACTTTCTCACAGCACAAACCATCAAGTGCCTTCAGGGATCCTTGTCCCTAGAGCTAAATCTGATCTCCGACTCCACCATCTGGCTGCCCCCCAACAAGAGCAAGGGAGGGCATACAGCCTTGCGAGGAGCCAGTTTAGCTCAGGCCTGCTGTCAGTTCCTCACCACTCAAGAGAAAGTTTTTCCGCTAGGCAACATGAATCCGATCACACCCACACTGTGGGTTTTCTCCAGTCTCCATTCATTCTCCAAACTGAGGAAACAAATGTGGGGAGGCCCTGTCTGGAAGCGAACACTGAGTCGGTCTGCAAGTCATTACCTCTCCAACAGAATGCCCAGAGATACAGACTAGGAGACACAACACCACGGCAAAACTCTGGACAGCAGGGGGCAGCAGAGACTCACTTTTCTGGAGCCAAAGGACCTTTTTCTCTCTTCAGACTTTGCTTTCCCCAAAGGAGTTAACTATAGGTCACCGATCTCCCACTCGTTTTCACTTCAGCAAAAGGGTGTGATTCGTCTACTGCAGCAAGTGCAAAGGGAGCATCTGATGTCAAAAAGCCTTCTTTACCTTTGTTCTCATGAGAGAAACAGGCCAGCCACTGATGTCCACAGCAGTGGATATTTCCATTCGCCACAGAGTTCAGGGAGCTTTGCCAGTCACGAGAAATGGCACGGCCGCTGCTAAGGAACCACAGCAGGAGCTCCCAGGACACTAACAATGTGACCCGTGTCCACACTGCCCTGGCACTGACTGCTCCGCAGCATGGCCATTCATCCACAGGGCATGACGTCAGCAGACGGCCTGTGGGTCACTCTTCCCATGAAGCGGACACAGTGGACCGTTATCACGACACACACATTCTCAGTGCGACCTCTCTGCTGACAGCTTCTCCGAAAGCTGGTTCCCTGCACACATCTTAGCTCCTGTCATGAAGGCCAGTGGCACCTAGAGGTGGGCATCCTATCTGCCAGGCCCATTTCGGCCAAGAATGCCATGTCCTTGGCATGGGAAAGCAGCCAACTGTACGCTCAGGAGAATCTCACCATGAAGTTGCTGTGATGCGAATGTCATTCTGCCCTTGCACTTGGCATTGTGAATCCAGAGTTTATATGTGCTTGGAGAAGTTAATATCATTCATTCCAAAATGCATTTATCTCTAAAATGCTGATGAGCACTGTCACCCAACTTCAGAGAAGAAAAATATTTAAGAGGATCATTTAAATAAGTGGCTAAGCTACACTCTGACCGCAGATGACCCTTGGATAAAAATGACAACTAGAGCACCCAGACATGTAAATACTTCCCCCTCCCAATGATCCTTGAAATGAAATTGAATTCATAGATATGTGACGCTTTCCACATAACAGTTGGGGACAAGAGAAACGCCATGATTTATCACCTGAAGATGGGACGAACATCAACTAGTCATTTTCTATTCCTGACATAAGACTAACCAAATAGATATTTCATCTTCCCAAATGATTTATTCTTTCCACCCTTTTCTCCACTGGTTTTTCCTGTTATAAAAAGCCAGGTTTGCCATATTTTGGAGAAAGGGCATATGGCAGGACCATAAGTTCATAGGCTGGCATTGAAACACATCCGTATTTGGAGAAGAGCAAACATGGCCACAGCCTTCCTTTTCTTAGTTTGACACCTTACAGGAATTTTTGAATGTCTCTGGAAGGTTCTTCAGAACTATACAGGGGATCGGGAAAATGGCTAGAAAAGGCAGGCAGAGACTACACCAAGTACCATGTTTCTCCCCTTGATGTTGGGCGTCAGTTTAATGCCAGGGATCAAGGACAAAAACTGGGATGAAGGCGCATCATTCAGGCTCCTGTAAAGGTAGCTTTCAGGGTGCCCACCTTCCTCTGAACACAACAGCGTTTCCTCAACAGAGAGACACCAAACCGTCCAAGCTCCGAGTAGAGAAACAGCCAGGTGGAGGAGGAGATTCTCTTTCCGGTGTGGGCTGAGCTGCTTGCCCTCTCCCAGCAACCCCTTGCCTTGTTGTCCCTCTGCTTCCATACCTTGACCTCCCTCTGATTATCTCCAGCCTAACTGTGGGACCCAAATCCATTTCCTTATTTTCTATTAGCTTAGAGGAAACAAGAGAGCAATGAAAGTTTAAAAAATAAAGTGTACTCAGCATGTAAAGGTTCTCGAGATAATAGTACAAAACCAAAGCAAGACATGAAGCCACACACCGCTCTGAGTCACTACCTCTGAGAATAAATTTAAATATGGGTAAGACAATGCACATGTACATTTCAGTGGCTTCCTACTTATTGATCTCCTGCTACATGCCAGGCCTTAGTCTGAGTGTCTAACTACTTTAACTTCATTTGCCATAGCAAGTTAATTTGTTTAGAACAAAAGGGAAGCCATGGTGTGAAAGGTAAACCCCAGAAATGAGCAGGGTGAAGCCCTGGGCTGGTTGTAGGGATAGAGTTGTAAGGAAAACGACGTAACCAGGAAGGCTCCCAGGATGTCCGAGAAGTGATGTCATTTGCATTGATTTCCACTTCTGTCTTAACCTCAGGAGTCATAGCCACTGCTGTCTCACTCGTGAAAGGACATTGCTTACCAACACCCCAAGCAGCGGGTCACAGAGAAGCCTCGAAGGTCAGAACTTAGCAGTGTTCGCACGCCAAGCAAACAATGCCAGTGTCAGAAAACTCCAGAGCCTACCCGGAAATGATAAGCTATACCTTCCACAGAAATGTCTATGGCCAATAAAGAGGTGTCAAGGCCAAATAATTCGCATTAGGCTAGGGAAAAAATTAGAGAGAATGCTTTGCATGCAACTTCACTGGTCCTAGGATAGCTAGTTGCCACTTCACAGATGAACGCGCTGCATCTCTGGCAGATGAGGTGTCTCATTGATGGAAGAATGAACAGAACCTGTTCTACCTCTGCATGCCAATGTGACCCTGGGCTAACCTTCCAAGTCTGTTCCCCTGGAAACCTGATAAGGACAGAAACTCATTCTGTTACTAAGCAACACTGCTCATGGTAAAAATGACCAGATTGTTAAACCACATCAGGACTGGGAAGAATCATAAATGTAGTGTAAATGCCTCCTGGGGACACTATCACTTTGGACTTCTCTGAACACCATGACTACTAAGTAGGCCTACTCCTGGGGGAACCATACAAGCCACCGATATCAAGCTGTTTCAAGAGACCTGGCTTCTGCGCACCTGTGGCTTTTAAGCCAGAGTGATTTGCACACTTGAGCCGTTCAAGTGTTGTTCCCTCACTCTTGGATGTCCTAAGTCTGGTGCCCTCCAATTCTTCCTTTCCACCTAGACAAACTGAGTTCATTGAGTTCCACCTTTGAGACAATCTCCTAGAGAATTTATCAATGCCAGCCTGGACCCTTCGACCCCTAAGCTGGTTTTCCAAGCCCTCTAAAAATGACAGGTTCTGGACAGAGGTACAGCAATCATCCAGATGATTCCTAAATACAAGTGATTATCACCCCCTGAACACTACAGACACCCATGCTCTCCCAGCCCAGGATCACAGCCCCAGGAATAACCATGGGGGGCCTGACTCCCATCATGGAGGTAACCTTCAGAAGGTGACGCTGCACAGGCCACAAAGAACACGAGTGTAATCCTGCACAAACCCAACAGACGTGCTCTCCCATTAACACTCAGGCTGGCGGACTAGGATGAGTCATCTTTCCCAGTCTTCCCTTCCTTTTCACTAAGTAAAAATCTAGGAGTACAAATGATGTCACTTCTTGGATGTCTTCCCTCAGCCTTCCTGGTTATGTCATCTTTTTCCTCACAACCCCAAGCACCTCTGTTACAGGACACATGACCTCCACTCCTCTAGAAGCCATGAGCCCCTGGGAAGCAGTGTAAGTCACTTCAACTAGACTGTAAGGGTTTGGATCAAAGCCTCATGTTTTTGGAGAGGGTCTGGATTATGGGGGTGCTACTGGTGACTTGTTGCTGGGAGGGGAGAGGTCTGGTTGGAAGAGGCAGGTCACTGAGGGTGTGACCCGGAAGGGTTATCTTCCTTCCTGGCTCCTCCCTTGACCTCTCTGCTTCCTGGATGCCATGAGGCGAGCAGCTCTCCTCTGCTATGTTGTCCTGCATTGGAGGTGGCTGACTATGAAACATTAGCCAATGATCCAGCGATGAGGAAAGTAACTAAGACACGGTCCAATGCGACAGCCATCACAGTGCTCCACCAATGATCACAAAACGAAAGAAACAACGTGATATGGGCAACTCCAATCCTATTATTTTCTGCATGGCTTAGAACACTGCATTAATTCCATGTAGCCCAACTGTAACTTTTAGTTACAATCCTAGTCAACAGCACGACATGGCTAACTTTTCCAAGGTTCCATCTCCTAATCCCTAACTGGGATAAGTAAGTTGTCTCAACAACCACAAAGTAACACATTCATAACGATTCTTAGTCATTGGCCTCAGTGTTGCTTGGATCTGGCAAAGTGCTGAAGGCTATAGATCTCTATCTCCAGTAATATCTGGGTCTTCTTTTCCACCCACAACAGGCAGGACAAACAGTCAAGAGTGGCAGAGAACACTAAGACCAGATGACGGAACCCCCAGAAAGCACAGGGGGCCTTTGCATTAGACAGAGCTCCTAGCCACTGCAAACTGAAGGATACCTCCTATGCCTCAGTGATTTCACGACAGAGGACTTCAGACTCACAGAGTGGAAATAGGGGCCACAGAAGTTGCAGCAGCTGAGAGCAGAGGGCTTGATCTCAAATCCGGTGCTTTTTGACTATGCCATGGCCTCTGTGGTCTTTCACAGCAACTTGAGTGGAAAAAGCCAGTTTTTACCAAATGGTCTTGCCATCTCAGCATCTTGAAAGAAATTGCCTCATTTCAAACTGTGAGAGTGGTTTTGCCCAAGAGAGTGATAAAAGAAGTATCAGGTATATAGGAAAATCAGTCCTTTCATACACTGTTGATGGGAATACAAACAGGTACAATATTTGGGGAGCACAATCTGGAAGTATTCAAACAATTATAAAATGTGCCAAAGCTTTAGTGAAGCAATTCCACAAAAATGATTGTACATGTGTAAAAAACCCAAGAATTCTCATCTGAGTACCATTAACAATTAACAAAAACCTCTAAGCAACCTACATGTAAGTGGTTAAACAGATTAAGGAAGATTACAACAACAGTACATTATATGTTCAAACCAAAGAGGCTGACCATGATTTGGTGATTTTATTAAGACGATTTAAAAAGTCATATTGATATTTTAGTATGTGTATATTTATGGAATCTTGAAGAATTAAGCAATAACTTATGCATAGAGCCCCTTAGAAAAGTACCTCACAGTAAAAACTAGGAAAAATTTATCTATCAAGATGTGATAGTATGCCCCCAAAAATATAAGAGAATGTAAGTGGTAAATCACTTAAAAAAAAGAATATATAGATAGATAGATAGATATAGATATGGCTATTTGTGGAAGTTGGGGTTATATAGGGTTCTTTTGGGTTTTCTGTTTGTTTTTTGAGATTTTGTTTTGTTTTGTTTTTCGTTTGCTTGTTTTTCATACAGGGTCTCACTATGTAGTCCAGGCTGGCCTTGAACTTCCTAAGTAGTCTAGGCTGGACTTGAACTTGTGATCCTCCTGCCTCAGACTCCTGAGTGCTAGGATTACAGATATGTAGAACCACTCCTGGCTTGGCTCTTGCCCTTTTAATAAATGTCTATGCCATTGAAATATTTTTAGCCAGGAATTAATGTCTCACTTTTCCTCACTTTCCCATCTGAGTTGATTGTTTGTGTAACCAGAACTAAATCGAGTGAGGACAGCAAGCAGATCTGAAGTCTAAATAGCTCTACAGGTTTTGGAAAGGTACCTGTTACAAGTTTTTATTCTTCTTAACACTCTTTAAAAAATTGGGATTTGGTGTTAAAATATTTCCGCCATTCCTTGACAAAATAACAAGTTTCCCATTTAACTTAATGACAGGATTCAATCATTTCCAGAGTGGAAAGAGTTTGGGTCTGTGGGACCCAAGGTAAAGTTCAGCAACTACATGTCGTAACAGGGAGCCACCCTGAGGACAGAATACGAAATGAAATGAGCCAATCCCGAAGAGACAGACTGTGTGGCCTGGCTTATCTGAGGCGTCTGTGTGGTGGTCAAAGCCCCTGAAACAGGAAGTGCCTGCTAGAGGCTGGGGCTAGGGGTGGGGAGTGATAGCTGAAGTGCACAGAATTTCAGCTTTGCAGGATGAAAAAGTTCTGCACGTTGGCTGCACAACAAGGTAAATGAACTGAACATTATTAAACTGCACACTCAAAAATGGGTAAGAGAATTAATTTTATTCCAATATTTTACCACATTCCTTTTTTCATAGAGGATCGAACTCAGGGCCTATGCTCTGAACTAAATCTTCTCCAGGCCTTTTTAAAGTTGTTGATTTTGGGACAGGGTCTCGTAGAGTTGCCCGGAAGCAATGCCAGTTCTCTTTATCGCTGCAAGTCCGGACAGGAGCTCGCAAGCTTCATGGCGCACAGAGCATTTTTGCACATATTAGCTCACCAAGGCCTTGGAACGGATTTCTCAGGGGACAGGACAGAGCCTGGGTTCAAATCCTGGAATCAAACCTGAATATGAATTCCAACACTTGATTCCCAGTGAGAACAAGTTTCTTCATCTCATTTAGCCTCATGGTGTCTACTGGTAACTCTGATTTCCTGGCATTCACTTCACAGAAGGGGTGTGACAATCAGGTAAGATATCCTTAAAATAAGGTCCGCCTTGCTCTCCGGCTTTCCAGCATCTTAAGGGGGAACCCATCCAGGCAGATGAGCGGCTGCCCCTGCCCTGGGGGCAGCTCCTGGCCAGGTGCCTGAGCAGCCTGTCCTGACACAGGATCCTCCCCATACCGGCTCTGTCCACTAGGAACTCTTTATTTTCTCAGTGTGTGGACGTTAGTCTGACATCCATCCATCCAGTATTTTTATGACAGCTTCTCCCAGAGATTGTGGCACAAAGGGAGACCAGCCCCCAGGGGATAGGCCCAGCTGTCCTCCTACCGCACTTCTCCAACCAGCCCTCAATGGCCAAGGTTCCTACCTTTTGTTTTCCAAAGAAAACCTTTCTTCACTTTAGATTCATCCTTTGCAAAATGGGGATAAATGAGGCACATAGCAGAACTCACAAAAATTAGCCTTTACTCGTTGGTGGAAAAAAAAACCTTTCCTTATATGTATGTACTGAATACACTGTAAAGGATCTGGAAGGACACATACAGAATGGTTTATATGAGTACTTGTTAAGAAGCCTATAAAGGACTTTTATTTAATATATATACTAGTACCATTTTATGAGCATATATTATTTCTGTAATCTCAGCACACTTTTAAAAAGAATACATTCGGATAGGATGGAAAAAATGAAAGGAAGGGAGGGAATGGGAAGAGAAAAAAGAACAGTAAAAACCTTTGTTTTTGCTTGAGGGTGAATCACAGAGCATCTCCCCTGGGTTAGATGTCCTGAGTAATGCGATTAGCGCTAGTTGCAGGTTCCCAATGCCTTGGTTGGGAAATCTGCCATATATGTATGCATTAAGATGCATTAGCTGCCATATATATATATGCATTTAATGCATCAGCTGCATTAAAATGCTCTTCTGTTTTGGGGGAAAGATACAGTGATTAGCAAATCTGTAAGGATCCCAGCTCCAGTGATCCAAGTGACCCTGGGTTGAAGGAATGGGGGTGGGGTGGGGGGTTCTGAGCTCACACCCCGCAGGAGGGCTGCCCAGGTTCCAGGAGCACTTTAGGAGCGCAGGGCAGCTCCTCTGGTTTTCAGAGGAACAGAGGGACATCATCGAGCACTGCGGAAGCTAGGAAGCTTTCACAACAGCAGGTAGGAAATGCTTCCTTCCAGGAGATCTGCTACGTCCCCCGGAAGAAGTCAGCACCACTTTGCCTGGCAGGTGGGAAGGGGTCTGCTTCTCCTAGAAGAATCTCCTGAAGTGCCCGTTTCCTCTAATATTTTACAGCTCATGCAACCAAAGGCTGTTTTGCTACCTTCTGTGCAGGACTCCATGGCTGGGGGAGTTTAGCTTTCCCTCCATCCTAAGAGCTTGGCAGCACGGGTCGTAAAAGCAGCAACTCCTTTCATAACGAAAGTTACACCAGCACAAACAAAAGCAATGTGCTCTGCTCTTTATATGTAGCCACAGTTTTCACTTAGCCAAACCATGGTCCTGGATTTTTCAAGGGGCAAAAACTCTTATCTCTTATTTCTGAGAGGTAAAGACCCTATCAATTCATAAAGGGCATGTTCCAAGAAGCTTACATTTCTGAAAAAGCACCCAATGCTAAACACATATTCTAGTAAAATTCATTTCCAAGTTGCAAATGCTTATATCGCTTCTATCTGTAGACAGGTAGGTGACTTACCGGTCCCCACTCAAACAATTATTCTTTTTGCAAGCCCTGGGTTAATGTCTAGAATTTCAAAAAAGCTCTGGGACTGCACTGAGCTACATCCCAGACTCTTTTCCAATTGTGAGATAGGGTCTCACTAAATTGCCCAGGCTGGGCTTGAACTTGTGACCGTCCTGCCTCAGACTCCCAAGTGCTGTGGCTATAATAAGCATGTGCTACCATGCTCAGCTACAAATAGATTTTCTAGCTGGCAACTGTGAATATCAAATTTCCCCCACTTTATTAGTGCCTTTAATAACAAAGTTCTGCCAGTCAAGCATATCCTTGTGACCCATTTGCACCTTTCTATTTGAAAATGTGGCCTCGACCCCTTACCAAATTCACCCAATGGAACGAGCCAGCTCGGCTACAAAGAGAGCTGGGGTAAAGGATCCCCAAGATGACTCACCTTTTTCGTGGCTGCTTGGTGCTGGGGATGGGGGTGGCAAGGTGACTGGCTTGGACTTGTCATGGTTGTTAAAGCTCTGGCTTCGCCGGTTGTTAGCAGTGGCTGACCCTCCACGTGTTTTGGCCTCGCTGCCTGTGGCGGACGCCCTTGCAGTAGGACCTGGAAGCCTAAAATGCAAAAGCATTTAGGATAAAGCACTCAGGAAAAAAGCAGCACAGCAGAAGGAAGAACAGCAACCATGTAGGAGGGCTAAAAAAGAAAAGACAAAAACCATCCCGGACGTTGGGTCTATGGGGCTTTGCCAGTCAAAGGAGTTGGTGGGAACACTGTGAACATCTAGGCTCGTAATAACTCCAGCAAAGGCCAACAGTACAGTGTGCCTAGCATTCCTCTGAGCAAAGACGGAAATTTTGAAGGAAAAAAAATATATGAAATAAAAAATACAAAGCTTATTTTCCTTTTCCTTGAGGATATTTTTTATTTTTCAGTAAGCCATGTCATCTCTAATTCCATCAAGCATGGAACATAAAAAGTTTAACCTTCAACTGTTTACCCTCTGTATGCATGTTTTCTGGAAGGTATAATCCAGGTATGTGAGGATCAAGAAAAGAACATAATTCATAATGGTGAGAAAGGGAACAGCTACCACGCAGAACTCAACACATCTGCAATGAAAACTTAAGGTGGAGCGGCAAACACTTGTCCAGACATAGTTTTCTTTCAGCACCTGACAACCTGTCTCCCTGGCATTGCTTGGAGGCCGAAGCCCAGATTCTCTGCACAATTGATGGATAAATTCATAATTATTTCTGTAAAACCAGCAGGATTCAGTTAACCCAAAGACAAACATACACTTTCCCTTTAAATAAAACACCTCGCTTTTGGTGGTTTTGAAAATAAAGTCACCCGACTTCCTTGTTAAACTTCTGAAGATATTATGGTTTATTCCCCAAGGAGTTAAGGGTAAGACTCCCAAAATCAGAAGTTTGGCCCAGGGACTTACTAAGCAGGTTGTTTCCAATAATTAAGGTTGAAAGATGAATAAATGATGCAATATTTAGTTATATATTTTGGGTGAAACCCACTGAGCTGTGTTTAAAAGCAACTGGAACCTCAGTGGACTAGCATTAGATCCAATGATAAGGCTGAAT
The DNA here is from genome assembly GCF_012274545.1 of Fukomys damarensis. NCBI lineage: Eukaryota > Metazoa > Chordata > Mammalia > Rodentia > Bathyergidae > Fukomys > Fukomys damarensis. The sequence goes on from NW_022900928.1 coordinate 10,537,476, forward strand.
TTTCAACTCACAAAGCTTTCTCTTCTCTTTTCATGCAACTCTCAAGCACCAAAGAAGCCTGCAGTCTGGAAGCATTTTAGATAGAAGCAGGCAATCACTTTAAATTTTTTCTTGTTGGCCAAGCAAGAAAGATGGTTGCAGAGTAAACAGAGAACATGAGCTGGTGTGAGAGGGCTGTAAAATTTATGCAGTTAAGAAGCAGCTGGCCCAGTGCCCTGACAGGGAGCTGGGAGAGATGGATGTGGTTTGCTCTTTCCCTGAAAATGGCAGTGAGGTCTTCAGGACATAGTTTCCTGGGACAGTAGGATCTGGGCCTCTCTGAATTGGCCTTATTATGTTTGGAAAATATATTCACTCCACAACGAAAGGCACAGAACTGGGTACAAAAACCACCAGTGACTGTATGGGGCCCAGATGTGTCCAGCACAGCCGGTCAGGGCGATCCTGGAACGTGGTCTTAGTACATCCTGGTTCTGCTTCTGATGTAAAGAGTATCCTACAATGTCCTACAGGTCAGGGTTGTCTTAGTATCACCGCCAACAGAAAAGCCTCTGCAGGTGCAGGCACAGAGCGCCGTGGTCTGAACTTACTTAACCAGGCCATAATCTGCAGGATTGATTATGCCCACAAACGGGCCTCAGAAGAAATGATGGACCTGTTCTCAGATGATGTCACAGAAATGGTTTTAAGTGACACAGGGTAGCATAGGTCACGGCGTCCTGCTTCAGTGGGGGAGTCTGCAAATATCAGGGAAATAAAAAGCAATGAGGAAGAAAAGGTTGCATTCCTTTCAGAGTTGCTGGAGAGTCCCCATTGTGCTGGGTCTAGACTAGGATTGTTAGGACAAGCAGGGACTCTCTAGAGAGGAGACTTCCAAGCACTGGATGGGAGGAGCCAGCCTGAGACAGGTGGGCAGTCTGGTCCTCTGAGAGGCAGTGTGGGTTAGTGCACAGACCATGGGCTTTTCCACCCACAAGACTTTGGACCAATGTCATGACCTCTCTGAGAGTCACGCTCCTAAACTGTAACTTTGGAACAATTATAAACCACCTAGGGGACTCACCATAAATTTGAAATGGAACTTAGTATCTCGGTTGTTGTAAGTACTGGACTCATGCTAATTCCCCTTATCATCCTCTCTGCTGAGTACAAAGTCATAAAGAAGTTGACCACTAAAGAAAATGTGCTAATGTGCTAGACAGAATTAGATGAGGAAGGGAATAATGGGTTTGACTTAAAGTAAGAGAGAAAAGGTAGACAAAAATCAACAGCTGAGATCAACATTTTCAAAGAGGCAGGGCAAACTTTATGAAGCAAGACTTCACTCAGCTAAGAACATCCCACAAGAGAAGCTACATCAGCAATAACTCAGCCCTAAAATGTGAGGGATTTCTGAGTTATCAGCAGGTCCCTCTCTCTCTGGAGTGAAATGGTCTTGGTTTGGTATTCGTGAAGATGATTCTGGGCTCTCATGGTGGTCACGGTCAACTCTCTTCAGTGAGTAAGAGACCTCAGTGCTCTTTTTTGGGGGCAGCACATCCTCCCAATGGCTGTGCTGTGTGTTCTGTGACATGAATAAGGAATTCCCGAGGGCCTTGAAGATAGCTGGTGAGTGGGAAACGGTGGAAACACAACCATCAAAAGCCAGCAAAAGCCTTCATCCAGGCCAGGTCACTCAGCACCACCGCCACTATAGCCAGGTCAGTTCCATCCATCTGAGCAAATTAGAAAACTTCCTGGAAACCAAGCAATTTCCTTGATATATCACAGAGAACTGACACTGATGTGGTAGTGTGAACTTTGCGGTCTGCTGTGAATGGGCTTGGCCTACTGTTTGTTCATAGCGAGGCTCCTTCTATCCATCAGAAACATTTAACAAAACCCACCTCACATGCAAAAGTCACCAATGAATGCATGGTGGGTGGGAAAAAGGACTCACCCAGGAAAGAACAAAAATATCACTGGGAATAGCAATAAGGATTTAGGATTCAAAGTCAAAGGCAACCACGAAAACTTAAGATACCTGAGCAATCACCGTAGGGAAGGAGGGTGTCATTGGACTTTCTGCAGGCTAAAGAAAGTAGACCTAGTATACTGTCTTGTCTAGACCTTAAATTGCTGCTTGATGCCAGCTGATATCCTGCTTACTGTGCAATGATAAAATAATCTAAGTTCAGATATCATTCAGAGAATTCAAATGTTGACCTTGAAGGTTGATGCAGTGCTCAGGGAAGATCCAAATAAGGGATGCCAGGGCAAGATTTGGCATATTGAATGGGACAGAGAGGACCAGAAGGCAGAGTTCAGAATGTGCCACATTATGAAAGTAGACGTGTTGCTGACTCCTGGACAGAGTCAAAGACAGTGAGGCTGGAGAAGCAAGCAGGGCCAGGGAAGGGAAGACCTTGGACTCTGTCCTACCCTCTAGGGATGAGGCATTAATTAAGGAGAGTAGAGCTGGAGTTAAAAGTAGAGTACCTTCTAGTTTATCACTAATACAGAGCCTGGGCCTCTGGCTAAAGGTTTTGCAGTTCATTAATGTTAACATCCTTGTGGATCACGGGAACTTGTTCCCCAGCCTGAAAGCATGTGCTGTCCATCTCATTACAGTCCTGACTTGCTGAAGAGCCGAGTCTTGCCCACATGGAACAGCTGAAGGTGCCACAAGAGATGCTGCTCCCAGTTCTTGGCTTGCTGAAGCCCAGTAGTAAGACGAGAGCCAGGAGGTCAGCCCCGGACCATTTATGGCACCAAAAGATCCCAACAACTCCTCTCCAAGAGGATCTTGATGTCTCAGACTCATTCCATGTCCAAACAGTTTCAAAATGATAAGACAGGTTCTCTGAAGCATACACATGTTGCTTTTTTGTTTTTTAATTAAGGAAAGTGGTGTAAGGCAGAAGCAGGAGAAAAATCCTGCTGCTATTAGAGCCATGGTCAATTTCTCCAGTGGGTGCAGAGTCGAGCAGCCAGGGCAGGAAAGCTGTCATTTCTGGCACATAACCTATGAACGAGTCCCCGCTCCACACGCTCTACGTGCTGCTGGGAAGAAAGCAGTTCTTCTTCCCCAAACCACTTCAAAGGCTGGGAGCAGAGGGGTGCCCCTCCCAGGAAGGATGGCAGCTTGTGAGCACATGCTGGGGTAGAGGGTGTCCACAATCGGAGGTGCTTTTTGCCAGAAAAATGATTAAATGCCAAATCTCTCATTTCCATGACATCTGCTTTTCAGCAACTAGGCAGGCAGGACTCAGACTAACTGCATTGATTCCATTCCGCAAGAGAGTTGTGTAGGGATCACATCTGTGAAACTTATGAGAGATGGCCTGGCTGCCTTACCTGGCCCAGATCAACCCAAATTAATACCACCGCCATATATCTGCTGTTTATAGTGCACTGATTATATGCCGGTCTTATGGAATTGGAATTGATTTATTCTTCACAACACTGGGAGCGAAGCAGGACTTACCCTGTTTCACCAGTAAGGACACATAGGCTTATACAGAAGGAGCCCAGGTAACGATACGTGGTGAATGCATCTCAGCCACTATTGCTACTTTGCATCCTGAAAGCAGAACAGCCCTAAGCAGAGAGCTCACCCAGGGATGCCAGAGGGCAATAATACAATGAAAGGTAGAAATCTATGGATATCCACAAGCCACTCCACATACTCCGATTCAAAGGGATTTGAGGCCTCTGCTTCCAGAGCTCTTGGGAAAGGTGGCCTACTGTTATGGTTTAGATCTGAAATGTTCCCCCAATGTCTCATGTGTTCAGAAGTGGAGCTTTTGAAAGGTGACTGGATCATGGGGGTGGTAACCACATTGGTGGATTAATCCACGGATGAGTTAGTTCACAGCCCAGTGTGCTCTTAGGAGGTAGGGACTGGTTGGGAGAAGTAGGTCACTGGGGGTACAACCTGGCAGGATGTATTCGGTCTCCAATGCCTTCCTTTCTCTAGCTATCCTGTGCTCTCTGCTTCCTGGCTGCCACAAGGTGAGCAACTTTCTTCCACCACGTTTCTGCTGTGGAGCCTGCAGACCATGGACTGAAACCTCTGAAATCCTCAACTAAACTAAACCTCTGCTCTTTTCAGTTAACTTTTTCAACTATTTTGATCACAGGGACAAAAAGCTGACTAGTATACCTACTCAGCAAGAAGGGGTAAGGCTGTCTCTTTTGGCAACTAAACTCTACTGCTACACTTAGCAGTGCTTAATCAGCTAAAGTTCTTATCAGGATTTTGCTGAAGGCTGTGGGGAAGTGGGAGAGGGAGGGCAAGGAGGAGTATCAGGCAAATAGTGAAACTCAGCAGAGATAAAATATACCCTTAAAGAAACTCTAATAAGGATGAAATCTGAACTTGGCTTATGGTGAGCCTGGAAGCTCTGTGCCCAGCACAGCCTTGGGGGGCGGGTCCTCACCTTCCAGTTCTTCCTCTCTTCCTATGGCCTCCAAACACACTGCCTCCTTCCATCATCTGGGACCGATAACAAAGCATGCATGGGATGGGCATGTGCTTCCAATTAGATATTTTCCCAGCTAGCTCCTGTTTTTCTTTATCTTCCAGGACTGAGCACATCGTGGGAACAGACACTTGATTTCACATTTCCTGCAGGCCTGCCCCTCCCCTTCCTTTCATATGTATGTGCATTTGCATGACACTCAAATTAACTGGGAATAGTTTGCCAGAGCACCAGTGTCTGCTCTGACTTGGGCCTCCTGTTATTCATCAGGGAAATCAGATGCTCTCAGACATGGCTCCCAGAAGCAGTGACAAAGTTAGGCCCCCTTGTGTCGCCCCCCTCCACTCACCCAGGAACCAACTGTGGTGACGTTTTACAGAGAGGGACACAGCCAAGTAGTTTCTCTCTCAACAGCCAGGCAGATCCTGGCTTGGGTCTCGCCATGTGCAAACCTTCCAGAAAAGTACACTCTGGCTAGAGAAGGCCAGGGGAAAGGTGCCTAGCAGACCAGGGAAACCAGCAGATACTGGTGTAGATTTGTATGTGGATGATGACAGAAGGGAATGGTGGGTTTCCCTTTAGTGAGAGTAATGCTTTCAAGAAGATAAGATTTTATAAAGCAGCTTCAACAACCACATAAATGAAAGAATTCAAGCACAGGAAGGAGGGGATGGTGTGGGACAAACCCAGAGTTCTAGGGCTGGACCACTTGGGATCTAATCCAGATTCTCCCATTTTCTGTGTGACCTCAGGCACATTACCTGACTTCCTCAATTTAGTTTCTTTATTTATAAAATAGGGAAAATGAGGATTAAATAATATAATGCATTCAAACTGGTGCATTCAATAAATGCTCACTGTTTATACCTTTAAAATAACAGACTGAACAATGTGACTGGCTATTCCCATAAACCAAAATGCACCCTAGGATTGAGGTTATGCTGCAGCAGACAGGCCAGAGCCTGAATTGAGAGCACTAGTCAGTGAGTGAGCCTATGTTTAATTTTTTATTTAACTGTGTATTCTCAAGGAACTGAAGCAGTCTCTCCATGGGATGCAAGGGCATCCAGAAACAAAGATAAAACACAGATGCCTTGCTGCTTTGTATTCACTTAAGATCACTATAACTCAAGGGACAACCAATCCCACATTAGTAATTTTAACAGTAATGACAACAACAGCATCAACAACACACACAAATAAGATGCAGGAAATATTGGATTAGGGCTAGGATGAAGCAGGGAGCAAACTTGCCCTCCAAGCACTATAAAAACTGTCCAGAAACTCGCTATTCCCTAAATCTCTGGGCTCTGGTGACAAAGCAGTCAAAGGCAAAAAAGCAATTCAATGAGAAACATCACACACACCTTAAGCTCACTTCCACACATGCACACGCGTACACACACACTCTCTCTCTCTCTCTCTCTCTCTCTCTCTCTCTCTCTCTCTTCAACCCCATGGCCACTTTCGAAACTTCCCATCATTGTATAATCAGCCAAAGCATGTTTGGGTTTCTGGAAATGCAAACATGAACGAGGGAGAGGAAACTCAGCCAGAGCAGAGGGAGCAAAGGAACAGTGGGTTGGGTTTGAAACCATGCTTTGCAGGACACAGAGAAAGTCTAACCTAGAGATCTTTTTCTGACCCAGGGTGAAGCGGATGATTTTGCTTTGAGATGAGTCCTTGGGTGATGCACTGCATGACAGGAGAGAAAAAAGTGGAACAGATGAGTGAGGAGAGAGAAGGTATGTACCAGACACATAAAGCAATAATAGGAGGCTTACGACAATGGGAATGCTCCCGTTGCACCCTCTGCCCACCCTTTCCCACAAGATACAGGCTTCTTTCTAGGCCAGCCTTTCCTGACTGGCTATAGCTAACATGAAGAAATTACAATCAAGATTATCTAAGCACATCTATGCTGTTGCTTTCCTCTTAAGGACTTCCTGGGGGAAGATGTGGGGCAAATTCTTGGCCACCATGTGCATTCTGAGAAGAGCCAAGAAGGGAGGTGAGTCTGCATTTGGCAGTGAGTCCCTCTGATAGCTTCACACCAGGTTCCCTGATTTCCTTTCTTATCTTCCACACCTCTTTCCTTAGCAAACTTCATGAAAAGTTGCTAAGTTTTAGTGTATGCTATCCCACCAAACCTACAAGGCTTCAAGACATTGTTTAGGTGTGCTTGCGTCCTGCAGAATTCTTAACTGGCATCTGGGCTCGCGTCAGCAGTGACGTTAATGATCAAGGGTCCAAACTATTACCCTTGGGGCTTTGGTTATCAGAGACAGATTTTGGGCTTGGAATACAGTGGGCCCAAACTAGTGATATAATTTCATGGTTCTTAAATTTATGGTCAGACAGGGGCTATCACATTGTTTGCCCTTAAGAACAAGATTATTCTTTGAAAGTAGGTTTAAAAAGTACCAGTGTATAATTGATAACATCCCCACCTACAGAAGTAACCCAGCCTTGGAGAGATAAAATGGTGATGAAGACATATATCTGTTCCAAACCCCAGTCCATGTTTTGACCCTGGGGGTCCAGAAAGTAGGAACTACTGAAATAAAACCTTGGCTTAAATGAGCTTGGCTCTGCTCTAGCTAAAGCATTTATTAAGAGTGGGATGTTTTTTCTTAGGGGGATATGGGTGTGCTGACTGGAATGTCTGGTTCTTTTAAGAAAACAAACACTTCCCATGGAAACGGATGCTTCGGGGTAGCACAGCTCTGATATGTCTGTTTCTGAGCACATGTTCCTTGGAACCCTACACTGGGAGATGCTTTCTAAAATGAGAACAGCACTGTGGCTGTGTATGCAAAACACTCATATCCATGCAGCTTCTACAGGTTTACAATGCACACTGGTTCCTCTCCCAGGCATCCTCGTCTCAATAAATGACACCATCACTTACCTAAAGACTAGACTTTCTCTGACCTTCCCCTTTTGCTCACTCTGGAGAGTGAATCTGTTTGCAGGCCTCCTGGCTCAACCTCCAAATTACCCTGCCTAGGCCCATCTCCAAAAACATCTCCACCACGTTGATCCAAGTCCCTACCACCTCCTGCACTGAAGAAACCTCTCTCTACTGGGGTCCTTCCTTCCATTTGTGCTCTTCCACAATCTTATTCTCCAAAAAGAAACAAAGGGAACTTTTTATTCTCCAAAACTATCAATCCAGTCAAGTCTTTCTCCTACTGAAGGTCCTGCCATGACTTCCTATCTTCCTTAGACTGGTGTCCAGAGTCTGTACTCACTTTAGTCAGCTCTCTGTGACCTCACCTCAGTGCCACAACGGTGCTCCACGGTCTTCCATGGGCATGGTGGCCGCACTCTTAGCTTCCCTTAGCTACTCTTTCTCTTCCTTCTTCCTTCACTCTCCAAGTTCGACCACACAGCCTCGGCACCAGCTGCTCTCTGCCAGTTCTCCACAACTGAGGGGTTAAGGGTTGGCTTGTTTTCAATGTTAATTTCTCTCCACTTAGGTCTCCCAGGGACCTTTCCAACTACCCAATCTAAAATAGCACCCGGTGCCCCTCAGCTGTATCACCCGAGTATAAAACCCTCGGCCATGGATATTTTTCCTCTTGTTTGTCAGCCTCCTCCGGAAGCATGTGGAGAGCAGGCACCTTGGCAATTTTGTTCATCCTTGACGTCTAAATGCCTAACACAGTGCTGGGCACATAGAAGACTTTCCCCTAACTAAATAAAAGTATGCATATTAGCAGTGACAAGCCCCTGAGCAGGCCTAAGATACCAGCTATGACACCCCAACCCAGGTTACCTCCTCATCCCCCCGTTTACCTCCTCATCCCCCCGTTTACCACAACCCTTCCCCTGAAGCATAATCCAACTGAACCTCCCAGGGAATATGCACTTGGCAGAATGCAGACTGGGAAATGATTGTCCCTCTCCTCCAGAGCCACTGGGGAACCCGTGCCCAGAACAGCTCCTACTCCAAGGGCGCGGTGCCTACTTGTTAATTCCTCACTGCTAGTCCAGACGTTTCTCCAACCCCACACACTTCCACAATGTGAGCTGGATATAATTAGATAATTAATTAGGGGGCCTGGTTTACATTACACCCATCAATGTCAGTTTTAACACCAGCACAATTGGGAAATCACACTTCCATGGGGGGCGGGCTACAACCATCTATAAGACAGATGCTGAACTTTAGCAGTTTTGGGCTTTGCCCAAGTAAAACAGGTGATAAAGAGCATCAAGGTGTGTGAGAAACCTTGTGGTTATCCATGCTGGTGCTCTGGGGCACTGGAAAGAGAAGGCATTACTTCTCAGCACACATTAGATGAAATCAAGCAATCAATTAGATCAGTGGCATTCAGGTTTTACAGCTAAAGACTGCTTAACTGGAGAGAATTCTAATGAGCCTCCCTTTAGAAATTTGTCATGAGTCAAAAACTCTCCCATTCCTAATTCCCTCTTTTTTTCTGCTATAAAAACAAATGATTTGCAGGGTGACCTTTTTCAGAGTTCAGGGCACAGCACAGGGTAACTACAAGGCACTCTGCTTGCATGTGGTCCCACGGAGAGCTGAGTGGAAGCATCAGTCCCCACGGGAACACCAGTCAAATCCAGGTCCGGGTCCTAGAAAGCAGGTGGCACTCCTGCGAGGTGGGATCATAGCTCAGTGAGTTCAACCCAGTCCCACTGTCTAAGTTCAACAAAACCCAGTCACATTGCTGGCCACTTCTCCCATCAAGGGACGCTGCCCGGGGGAAGGGACTATTCCTTCTCTGCCAACATTCATCACCTTTCCTTGTTCTGTTTCTTTTCTGGCAAAGCACAGCATCTGTTAGAATAGAAAAGAAGGTTTGCCTTCTATTTTTTACTTCACCAAGTAAAATGACTCTCATGCTCTAACTCCGAGCATCTGGATCGTACATCAGCACACAGAAGTCTACTTTAGGTGCTGTTTATTACACACAGTGGGCATATAATAGGCAAGAGTAATGGCAGGGGCAGCTCTTTAGCTTTGGCCACTGGCGATGCTGACCTATGAACGCGCACACCTCTGCTGGGACAGAAAGGGCAACATCGCACCCAGTTCATGGTCTTGCTGACCCCTCATGAACCTCGGCACTTTTCAGCACCGGGGTAGTCTGGGTAACACAGGCTCCCATGTGGTCATCGTGGAGAAAGATGCCTGGCAACAGAAGAGTCAGTTAGCAGGAGCCCCACCTGGACTGCATTTCAGCTTGTGCTTTAGATGGCTGGTGTAGCGCTGGCTGGTGAGGCTGGCACAGGGCTTGGGGAGTGGCCGGCACCTGTTGCTGAGTGGTGCCAGCCTGGCACTGGGAGGGGAACCCGGCCACCGGACACCCGGCAGGCGGCACGGGGGAGGAGAGGTGCTGCTTCTGGGGCTGCTGCTGCTGCTGCTTGTATCGAGAGAGGCTGAAGAAGAGGCCTAGGATGGCCTTGAGGTTTCCATTCCTGATTTCTGCAAGACAATAAAGAGACTCTGGTCAGCCAGGGATCCTTTCTTCCTCCTGCTCAATGGGCTAGAGCTGGTGCAGCCCTCCCATGAGTGTAAGTCCTTCAGGATGTGACAGATTTCCTGAACACTCCCTGGCATCACAGTCCGTGAAAAGCAGGCCTAAACCGCAAAGCAATTAGCTTATCCTCCCCACCAGGATTAGCTTGGCTACACTGGGGCAAGTTGCAACTGGATGTCTGGCAAGTGCCGGAGGAGGAAATTCCCCTCAAGGACACCACTGAAAAAGCAACCGTCCCCAGCAAGACTGAGCTCGTCGGCAGGCACAGGGAACGCTCTGGACCAAGGCGCAGACTGGCACTAGGGGAGACTCCATGGGCTGGTATACTCTGCCAAGTCCGCGTTCTGAGCCTCAAACCACTCACATGTGCCAAGTAGCTGCCACCCCACGCCCAAGCCTTGCTCTGCATGGCCTCTCAAGCACACGACTCCCTCTCCCCTTTCCATGGACCTTAGAACTCTCAATTGGTGGGGGGTGAGGGAGAGGCAATCATAAAGCACCACTATGAAATAGCTCCTAGATTAAAATAAATTAGGACACGGTGGGAGGAAGTCTTTTGTATGCCAGACAGTGAGTTTCAGACTTTAAAATGCATTTGCCTCAAGGCACACATAAAGAGCTATGAAGAAGAGTAAAATATTTATTCCCACGCAGAGGTGATGGGTCATGAGGGGCTGCTCCTTGGGCGATCCTTTCTTTCACGCAGAGCTTTTATACCAGATGCTGAAAGCCAAAGTCTGACGTGACCCTGAGGGTGAAGTACTAGGCCACCAGCAAGGAGGACAGAGAGGAGAGTTAGATGGGACACACACTTGTCCTCCTGGTTCCTGACACCCTGGGCTGGATCTCTCTCTCTGATCCACCTAGAAAGGAAAGAGGGGCAGGGAGCTTCCGGGACCTTGCTGTAGGGGTGTGCACTGGCAGTCTTGCCTGGAGGGTGAACACTTCGGGCTCAGCTGGGGAAGGCCACTGAGAGAGCCAGAGCTGTCTTGAAGGGCCAGCAAAGAGCCTGAGATGTGCACAACGTCCAGAACCAACCCGCTCCCTGCCTGGGAGGAAGGGCAGCCTCCAGGGCCCGTGAGGTGCTCACAGGCCAGGATCAATGACTTCCTACAGCCTGGGAAGGAAGTGACTATGCGCACTTCTGGAACCCAGCCTTCACCTGCGCTTCAGGACCCAGCAGGCTCTGACCAAGGATGATGCTAGGGTCACGGTGGATGGAAAACCCAAGCCATGGGTTCCAGTCTGCACCCTACCTCTCTCCCTGTGTAGCCTTGGGCAAGTCATTTAATCTCTGTGGGCCTCAGGAAGACCGCTGTGCTGTCACACCAGCTGCTTCTGCAGATCAGTTGAGAGCTTCCATGTGAAAGCCCACTGCTCTTGGTTTCTCTACGAAGACCATAGCCCCAGGATCCCAAATAAGATTCTCAGACAGCTCTGGCTTCATGTCTTAAAAACTGATGGCACTTATGATAGTGACTTTATAACTTAGTATGCAAATCATGGTATTTTTTGAGAGTGAAAGAAAGGAGATCTCAATTATGCTGGGATGACCAGCCTATGCCTATCCGGAACTGAGGCAGACAAATCAGGAAGTCCTGTCACTGAGTGTGGGGCACTCTGCACTGCAGGCAGCAGAGAAAGCTCTGAAGAGGTGGGCACGCTCCCAGCCCAGCTTCTCTGGTAACTGGGCTTTAACTCCATCTTACAGACTCCAGAGGAGATACACACACCCATGGCATGGTCCTTCTGAATGTTCTCACCTGAACGCGCACAACCTGCAGTGTGGGCCTGGGGTGGATCATTCAATAAGCTGCTTATGTTACTCACAGGAAAGAGTAAAAAGTGACACACCCGGGGTCACCGGGCTGAGCAGTGGCAGCAAAGGACAAAATCAAGATGAGGCAACCAAGTGATGATATGCAGGCTAGGACTTGGGAAGGAATCTGGGGAAACAGTTTGCCTTCAAACTGAATCCACTGTAAGAGTTATTTTTAGCACCTTGGACGCCCATCAGCTTGTCAGACACCTCTGAATGACAGCACTGTTCCCGACTCGTGCGTTTCAGGCTTGATCTCATTCTATCCTGTGTACCTGAGAAGCGAGTCTCATTAACCCTCTTTCACCTACAGGGAAACAGAAGCTCAGAAAGGTTTTGCAACCTCTCCAAGGTAATAAATAGCTCTGGAGCTGGGATTCTGAATCCAGATTTTTCAGGCTCAAAGTCTGGTTTCCTAACCCTGTGTAACTTGGCTCACTTATCTACGCACCATGTGTGGCGCACGGAAAAGCGGAACAGATAATGTTTTATTTATTAAGCTAGCCAGTAGGCACATAAGTAGTCTTTATTTTCCTGGTGTGTCAAACATTCCAGAACACATTTTTTTTTTAAACCACACAAGGAAAACAAAGAGGAGAGAAATTTAAGTCAGCATGCCCAGGACTCAGGGGTTGTCCATGAGGAAGGTTGTCACATCCGTGTCAGCACCCCCACGGCCTAGCTGCTGGAGTCGGAGCTGGTCTTGTCACAGTCTCTGCCTGCCGAGGTGGTCACTTCCTTTACTATCCATAGCAGTTTGTTCCATCATTCCCTAAAGCATTTTCAACTGTCAAAGAGCACAGTGTCCCTCCAGTAAATACATTCCTCTCAGGAGCTAGCAACTGTGTTAAAAAGATCACTCGCTGATTTTTGGAGCCAGAAAAAACCTATAGTTGAATCTCACAGCCTGTCATTGGTAAGGTTTAAGCTGTTGCGATTCAAGTTCTCTGGGCCTCAGTGTTCTTCTCCTGTACAATAGGTATGGTTCCCACTGCACCTTCCTAGAGGGCTGATACAGTGGACTCTTGAGTTACAACTGGCCTGACACATGAACAACTTGGGTTACGACCGGAATGTTCATTATAAGTTACGACCAAAGTCTTGAGTTACAACCCAAATGTCAGTTGCTTGTGCTTACAGATAGTCTCAGGTACAGATTTCATCCTTATAGAGTTCTGGAAGGAACATGACAACATCTTTTCCTGTATGGGGTCAACTGAAAAAGCCTGGGCCAGTGTCTCTCTAAGGACACTGAGATCTGCCTGTATATGAGAGAGACTTTGAAGGCGGTGTAGAAGAGCCTGAGCCTTTACTGATCAACTTGAGTTGCAACCAGTCCTCTGGAATGAATTGAGTTTGAAAGTCAAAGGCCCACTGTAGAAAGTGAAGACAGAATGAGAAAAGCACCCAAGACTTGGCTGTATGGCTCAGAAAACTTGGGCCTTTTACCCACAGCCTCCTCAGAACCTCAGGGTTCTCCCTAAAAGGAAGCCCAGAAGGGGCCCACCCCCCATTTTCCCTGTAGTCAGTCCCTGGTGTCCAGAAGGAAATCAATCCATGACTGGCCTACATTGGAGAAAATGCAATGAATTTAAAAAGAGTTTACTGAGGTACTATGTAATTTGCAAATTAGGGGCATCATTCAGTGAATTTTAGTAAATTTAATAAGTTCTATTTTTGGAATATTTCTGTCACTCCAAAAAGATTCTTCATGATCTACCGCAATTAATCTCCAAAGCCACTTGGAGAGCACTACAAATCTGTTTTCTGTTTTTAAACATTCATCTTTTCTGGACATTTATGGAAATGGAACTATCCAATTTGTAGTCTTTGCATCTGGCTTTTTTTTTTTTTTTTTTTTTTTTACTTCACATAATGTTTTAAAGATTCAGCCACATTAGAGCATTGATCAATTTCTTTAGATTGCTGAGTAGTGGTAGTAGCTCATCATATGGACAGATCATATTTTGTTTATCCATCTTCCAACTGAGGGATATTGGGGCTGTTCAATTTTTTTTTCAGATGCCCTTAGTGTTCTGAAAGCCACATAGTCTATACCATGGGTGGTCTATAGTAGACAGTATCCAAAATAGCTAGCACTGTGTTCTTTCCACATTTCCAAATGGTATTGTCTATGTCCCATAAGCCTGGTAAGCCAGCTCCTCAGAGGAAGCCTGAAAATGAAATACAGAGCCCACAAGAATGTTTCCCTCACGACATTTTCCAAGGGTTGGGCAGAGAAGCATCAGGTTGGACTGGATCTACTGACCTCACCTGAACTTTTAGAGAAGGAAAAAGCAGAACTAGAGAGATGTAACTCATCCAAGAAGATGCCTCCTGCTCTTATGGTCACGTCACCTGTAGGCCATATTCCTGGCCGTTACAATGTGTCCTTGTCTGAATGCATACGTTCTTTGCTTTCTGACTGATCTTTTTCGTCCCCACTGGCTGGTACCAATCTGCACAGGTGGTTCAGACAATGTCTTGCATAGTAGGTAAACAAGGCAGGAGTTATTTTCTTTCCAATATTTTTAAACAGAAACCTTAGGCCTGGCTTACAAAGGCATAAGCTTTGGAACAATCTAATTTAAAGAAACCTGTGGCAGAGGTTCGTGGGGATTTGAAGCTAAAGGGTATAGACTACAGTTCCCTTTAGTGTGTGAGGCTCACCCCACTGAACGGGGACTGTGGATTCCTTGGCATTGTTCTCGCGGGTGGGCTGACTGCACACCGTTCTTGAGCCACCCTGACTTCCCATCCTACTCCCGTGACCCTCCATGTCCCACTCACAGCACTACCTACCCGGGAGGGGTGAGAGGGTGGGAACAGAGTGTACAAGCAGAGGGACAGAAACAGTCCACTCAGTGCCACACTCAGGTGATTAGGTAGAAGAGGTGCAAATGTTTCCTTGATACTTTCATTCTCAAGGTCCAGCCAGACAGACCTCCTGCTTTCTGGCTCAGGATGAAGGAGCAATCTCAGTACCTAGGTCTCTGCCATCGGGCTGGAGCTGATCTAGCTGGTGACTAATTTCACTTTAAAAGCACACTCTCAGCTGGGCGTGGTGGCACATATCTGTGATACCAGCACTCTGGGAGGCTGAGGCAGGAGGATCGGAAAGGAAAGGAAAGGAAAGGAAAGGAAAGGAAAGGAAAGGAAAGGTAAAGGAAAGGAAAGGAAAGGAAAGGAAAGGAAAGGAAAGGAAAGGAAAGGAAAGGAAAGGAAAGGAAAGGAAAGGAAAGGAAAGGAAAGGAAAGGAAAGGAAAGGAAAGGAAAGGAAAGGAAAGGAGACTTCCTGGGGTCTGCAGGAAGGATCTTCCTACCTCTGTTTCTCCAATCTGCTAGGCCAATAAAACGCCAGCCCTTTGCCTCCATATACCTATGTCCCCTATGTCCTCTCTCCCGGCTAGATTTCTTTCCTCCTCCTTTCTGCCTGGTGAGTGCCTATGCATTCCAGAGAAGCCAGGGACACATCAATGCCTCTTTGAAGCCCCTTGGCTACCCCCAGGAGGTGCCACTCTGCCTTCCTTTGGTCACCACTGTATCAGAACTACCCACAAGCTCTCTTACTGACTGGAATGAAGCCTTGTTTTACACCTGCTCAGCAGCACTACAGGTCCCAGCATTGATTACTGTGCCAGGCACATGGCACACGCTCAGCAGATGTTTGCCACCCTCCATAGACTGCACCTCACCCTGACCTCTGCTCTCTACTGGAGAGGGATGGGTTCAGGGCCAAGTAGCAAAAAGCCCAAGTATCCCCAAAATTGGCAGAGAAAAATGCCATCACTTGTCCTAGGGGCAGACTGAGGGACACTTGTGACAAGCACAGTGTGTGTCCGGAAGTGTTGAGGGCCATGGATCGTGAACATCATCCAGGAGAGGCTAAGCCCACAGGATCCTGCTGCAGAAGCACCAAGAAGCCCTGAGGCCGAGACCGGGGAAGTTCCCAGATCCACAGCACCTCTACGCACCTCTGGCCCCAGACCCTGCTGTCTGTGCCCTGGAACAAAGGCTCTCTGTGGCTTCGTGACAGGCAAGTTGGGGCCTGTGCTGCTGCAACTGCAGGACAGGTGCATACACCCTCTGGTTCCTGAGCCAGCTTCAGTCTCTGGGAAAGGGTGGGGGTTGTACCTGCGGGGTTTTCCAGCTGCCAGTGTGCTTTTCATCACAGAGTGGCCTCAGGGCACTCAACTGGCTTCAAAAGAGAAACAAAAAGCATTAAGACTTCACCTTTCTTTCAAACACTAAGATGCATGCCTAGTAGTTTGCAGGCGGCTAGAAACAGAGGCAGTGGTGGGCAGGAGAGAGCAGCCACTGCTGAGCTTGTGGGTCTCACTCTTCCCTATGTCAGGGCTCTGGTGTTACAGTTTAGAACTAAAGTGCCCGCGCAAGTCTCCAATGCTCAGAGATGGGCTTCTGGAAGATCACAGGACTACAAAGGCTCTCATGTCACAAATAGATCAACCCGTCCAAGGACAAGGTTGGGTGTCATCCTTGGGAGGTAATGGGAGCTCAGGAGGTAGGGCCTGGCAAAAGGAATGGGCCACATGGCGATGCTGGGGACTTTGTGTTGAGCCTTTTCACGCTGTCTGCTAGCTCTCCACTGCCTGGCGGCCATGAGGTGAGCAGCGCTGCCCCACCACTCTTCTGCTGTGGTGTTTCTGCCTCCCCACAGGCCTAAAAGCAACTGAGCCAGCCGAATGAAACCACTGAAACCGAGCCCAGATAAAGCTTTCCTACACTAGGTTGCTTTTGTCAGGTCTTTTGTCACAGCGATGCGAAACTAACACAGTTGGGTCCCTCCTCTGATGGAGATAATTCTGACACTGACCTCAGAAGGTTGCTGGTGGGGGTGAAATAAGATATGAGGGCTCGGTTCTGCCGCCTGCCTTGCAAGCACAAGGACCAGAGTTCAATCCCCAGTACCAAAAAAAAAAAAAAAAA
>NW_022900928.1:10554313-10580164 GCF_012274545.1 Fukomys damarensis
AAAAAAAAAAAAAAGATATGAGGGCTCTGACTGGTGGTGCATGGCAGGCACTCAATAAATGGCTCCCATTCTTTAACCTCACAGAATTTCAAGAGAGATATTTCTAGTCCTCTGAATTGTGAATAAGGCCCAAATTGAAGATAAAAAGCTTACGAGTACCCTCACTCTATGTTCAAACCGGTGACAGAAGACGGGAACAGTCACCTTCCCACAGAATACAGGTGTGCAGAGTCAGTCTCACCACCAGGTACCATCATTGTTCTCTACGTACCCTCAAAGAAATTAGTAAAAACGATCTAAGGACAGAATGTCATTGTGGGGGCAATGCATGGCGAGTGTGGAGGGAAGATATTCCCTTCTCTCTCCAAGGAAGTCGAAGCTCCTGGAGAACTACTGAAAACGAACCTGCTGGCAAGGAAGTTGCCTGGAATTTCAGTCCTGAGGTGTACAGACTTGGGTGATTTGTCTCTGGGCCTGCTGAACTGGGGAGAAAGGACTGGGGAGAGACTGGAGGGTGGGAGCTGCTGCCAGGTGACAGGAAGCTTGTTTGCCCACTGTAAGTGGAAAACAGGCCACACATTCCTGCTGCTTCCATGCTAAATGTTGGAGGGGACCAAGAGACAGAGGTGAAGAAGGTGACAACATCTACAAGGACCACCAGTGGCCTGGGAGCCACAGAGAAGCGAGTCTCCCAGCCCAGATCATGTGGTGTCCGCTGCCTGAGACACAGGAAGTTCTGGCCATGCAAGAGGAAGACAGCAACTTCACCAGCAGCGGAATTCTGCTCCTCTGTGGTCTCAGGCAGAAGAAGCAGAAAAGGACAAGGGAAGGAAGTCAAGCCCTCATGCCCCATGCCCCAAGCCCTTTCCACTCTGACAGCCACTTCCATGGGAAAGAGTTATGAGTAGCTTGTGATAGAAGTTTCAAAATGAACAAGATAGGCTTAGGAATGGAGCTTAGTGGTAGAGTGCTTGGCTAGCATATGCAAGGACCCAGATTCAATTCCCCGTGGTGGAAAAACAAAACAAAATAAGCTGAGTCATAAATAGGGATACAAAGTTATACTAATAACTATAGGTGATAGAAGAGTGGTGGATTCTGGCCAAAATATCATTAAGTGAGTCACAACCCAGCAGGAAAGATGGAGACTCAACATAGCACAGCTAAAATACCATAAAATGACTTCATAATTATAACCCCACAGTTGATTCAACACCCTATTACACTATGATCTTCTATGCTCAGAGCCCCACGAGGTCACCCGAACATCATAAAGGGGCATAGAGCTGAATGTCTTTTTGCACCATGCACCTTCAAGGGCCACAGAGTTCTAAGTCTGATTTCCTTCCCCTGCACATGGCATGCCTTGAGTTTATCCATCTGCTTTCCTAGAAGCCACCATGAACATAAACTCTGAAATCACACGAACCTGGGTTCAAACCCTGGCTCTGCCACTCTGGCCACATGCCTCAGGATGCCTCTCATAACAACTCTTTAAGCCAAAGTTCCTTGATCTGTAAACTGAGGTGTTACAACTCCAGCTTCATTTGGGAGAACTAGAGCCAATACAGACAAACCCAGATGAGCGGGACTGGCATTTGCTCCTTTGACAAACACTTATTGCAAAGATTCCCATGCCTCAGGATACAGAGGATGGGGAATGGGGGAACACATGAAGCAGAAGGCAGGAATACAGGTAGATACCAAGTGGCTGGGGGCCACCTCCAGGCCAGCAGTCTGGTGAAGCAGGCCAGCAGCCTGCCTCCCCTCGAGCCTGTGCTGCTAAGCACAACTAAACAAGTCCCTGCTAGTGCTCTGCTGGAGGGATGCCCACCTGCCCCTGTGGTCCAACACCTCCACACGAATGAGGGCCCACACCCAAGGCAGGGGAAGCCTCCAGGATCCTTTTGCAAGAGCCAGCGCTAGGGCTGGCCACACTATGCCTGCTGTGGAGACATCTGGAAGCAGTGTGATCATGCCTGGCCAAAGATGTACATTAGTGTTCCCCAAAGGAGAATTCCAACAGGACCACTGTACACATGTCATGCCCAGAAGGCATTCAGATTGGCCATTTATGCCGCCCACCCACACAGTGGAAGAAAACACACCCCAGAATGCAGCTAAGAGAACCAAGCTTTCACCAAGTAGCTGAGCCAACAAGGAACAGCCCCTGACACCCATCACGCATGCGGACTTACCTGTTCTGCTTGGCTGTGTCTCTCCTCCTTGCTCCCCTCCACTCCACCCTGACCCCTGCAGGTCCCGCTGCCTCAGCACCTTTGCTTGGGAAAGGTGTACCATCTAGATGCTGGACCCGACTGCTCTACCCATTCTGGAAAAGCCGGAGGCAGGTGCAGCCTAATGAGTTTGGGAGGACGCTGGGCCTATGGCAGCTTCGGAGCTGGCAGCTGCTGGTGTTTACAAACAGGGGAGGCAGCAAATGATTCCAGGCTGAGGTGTTGCCTGAGGAAGCTGCAAATTCCGACCAGCCAGCTCCAGGCCAATACCTGATTTAACAGCAACACACTACAGAAGCTAATGCGCTAATTAGCCACCCAATTTAAGTTAATTAAAAACTAATCAGGGTGTAAAAATGTAGTATTGCCTTAATAAACCTCATCCTTCTTTTAAGATGCTGCGTCTCTAATAACACAGATAAGGACTGCGCATTTTTCCCTGGGAGCTGTACAGTTTATTATGCTCTGTGGTTGTGGGTGCTCTTTCCCACGGAGAAAGCCTGACTTGATCATTAACTGAGCCACCAGACAGGTAAATCAAATCGGCACTGTCTAAGCAAGGCCTCCTCCAATGAGAGCAGCTCCCCGTTCACCACCCCCTCAATGTCTTGCAGACAGGGTTGCATTCTTAGAATGATACACTCTGGACTGGCAAAGGCTGGCATCCTCAAGTTTAGGCAAGCACTGAGCTACCCCAAGAGAAACAAAACCAGAAGAGCCCACCAGTGTCCCTGGCTGTGAGCATAGCAAAGGTCCTCAGTAAGTAGCAGGTGGGCACTGCTAGTGACAAAGAGTCAGCTGCAAGACCAGCGCTCTGACTCACCTTCTGCAGACAGCCCCTGGATGTTAATTCCCTTAGCTGCCAGGAAATTCAAGCAGGCATCTATGTTTTCAATCTAGAGAGAGAAAAAAAAAACACAACAAAATACACTTAATAAATATTCAGCCTTCTACAGAACTATCTCATTAGGAACCAAGGGCAAATAGAATGCTGTAAAAATGGGTGATGGATGGATGGATACAGGTGAGGACTCTCCTTTGTCTCTACTTGCACACGAAAAGGTTACTTAATATCCCTACCACGCAGTGCCAAAGTCAAGGCCTCGGATTGCTCACAGCTGCCAAAAATAACCAGGGGGAAGTGAGTGCTCTCATCTTGATCAGTGTCACCAGTGCAATCCTGAAAACTTGAGCAGGTGCCAGAAAAAATGGAGGTGGGGATGATGTTAGTGGACCCACCCAGCTACCAGAAGCTGGGAGAAATTTCCAGCCACTAAAGAAGTAGACAGTCAAGTGTACAAGCAGTGAATGGGAGCTGCAGCAGGAATCTGGGTAGTGTTTACTCACAAAATTCCCAGGATGGCAAGCACAGCAGATGATCAGAGAGGGAGGCGACCTCCCAAACCTCTCTGTCCTTTGTGCCCTCCGGGGCAAGAAGGAACCCACAGTCAGAGTATGAGGGGCTCCCAGCGTGCCAGGACTGATCACAGTGAAGACTGAACTCCTCTGCATGACCACCCCAGCCCATTAGATCTTCCAGGCGCCATCCACACTGTTAGACACTCAAACCAGCACTTAACCTGTGGAGTTTGTTTTGAGCTAAAGTCTTCCATGGTGTACATGTCACCACCCTCCCTCACTATCCCCAAGCAAACTCTTGATGTTTCTTCATAGCCACAGAGGGTGTAAAGCATGACATTTTCAGAGCTTAATTTGAGTGGAGTCTGGCCCCAAGTCTTGTTTCTTCAATGCTCTAATGTGAACATGTTCCAAATGCACTCTATCTGGCTACACGACCCCTGAACAAAACCGCACTCATCTTTTGACAATGCACTCAATCCTGAGCTTGAAGTTGCTCCAGCCTTGCTCTTGGGGACAGGTCTCCATCTTTCCCAGTGTCTGGCCCTCCTTGAAGTGCCCTCATCCAGCAAGTCTGTTCTCATTTCTTGAAAAAGCAGCAGAATCCAATGTCTCACTAACTAAGCAAAGGGTACAGCTATGAATTATGCCTGCCACCACCCCCAAAACTCCATAGAGAAATGGAGGAGAACTGAGATGGCTTTGACTCTCTCCTTCCTTTGGTCTACCCGCTGGATGGCTGATAGATGAGCAGGTGCCACCATCTTGAAATAAAGAGAGAAGAGGGAAGAAAGGAAGTGGATGGTTGAAAGCACCCTGTAAAAGGGGTTTTGGAGCACTCCTCCATTTATAAGCATAATGAAAATGATAACTCTAAATGGTATTATATTCTATTACAGAGCCCTGCTCCTAAGAGAAAGTTTCAATTATCGTTCCTTATTTCTGCTGCTGTACACAGCAGTAATATGCCAATGCCTCCCAAAATGGCACTGTTGTTTAAGCATGATGAAATTCCTCTTCCATTCGTACTTTCTTCTGCTAATCTTAGTTCTTTGATAGCTTGTACACAGCTGATAAGAGAGGGACCAGCAATTATGTCCCCATAAAAATGAGAAAAAAAAAAGCTGACTACCCCCCATCTTTATCAATACAAAAAAATAAACCTTTTTAATGGTACACTTGGTATTTACCCTAGAAGATGTCATGTAGGAAGGTCACTGTGGATAGGTCAAGACTGTCTACAAGAGTGCCCTGGCATGGAAGAGAAAGATGGGCACCAACACGTCCGAGAAAAGCCACTGCTCTACCTCAGCACGCTCATTCTATGGAGCTTGCCTTCCACGGAGCATAAAATACACTTGCCAGGGCCAGGGATTTAGCTCAGTGCTTCTGCTGCTTGCCTTGCAAGTGCAAGGTCCTGAGTTTGATCCCTGGTACCAAAAATAAATAAATAAAAGACACTGGCCCATCATATTTAAGGAGCATTGCATGCATATGACATCACTGAAAGTACACAGTAGTGACTTCCTGCAATGCTAGCCTTCACACATTTCAATTCAGCATCTTTTGGGCTTGCTTTTCATGTTAAATTCTATGAAGAGGATGTATAGTTATAAATAAGTTACCAGGCATATTTCGTCTTCCCCATTGATTTTTTTAAAAACATTTTTGAGTCCTTCATAAGATTTTATGATTTAGCTCAGTATTTCCCCAATGGACAGGGAGAAGGGATGAAGGAGGGGGTATAGTTTGGGTGTACTGCTGACACTTCAGACTATCACAGTGGGGCTGAGCTAGTGGCTCTACTGGTATTTAATGGGTAGGTGCCAAAGATGACCCTAAACATCCCACAAGGCTCCAGTGGAGAATCAACTGTCCTAAAATATCAGCAGTGGTGAAGTTGAGAACCCTTGAAACCTTGAGCAGTATGGTTGAATGATTGCTTTAGTGCCAGTAGTAGCGGGGACGCAACCCAGGGCCTTTGCACTGACCTACATCTCCAGATTCTTTTTCTTTTTGGAGTGGGCCTTTCTATGTTGCTAAGCTGCCAATGCTGGGCTCAAACTATGCTCTTCCTGCCTTGGCCTTCTATTTGCTGCCATGCCTAACTTCAAGCTTTGTGATTCTTTTATCCATTTATTCTACCAACAAAACTGCATAGATATTTTCTCTGTGCCCGATGCTATGTCCCATGCTATTGATGGTGTTGGTTTTACCAACTGCTGTTACATGATAGAGAAAGTAAGGTAACAAGTCAGATATTCGACCAAAATCACACAGCTCAATGGCAGAGCTGAGGCTGCAACCCAGGAGGCCCTCCTTCCTGTCATGGGAGCCTGCATTTTTGTAATCCTCCTCCTCAGGGTCCACAGAGCCACCATCACTCCCATGCTGATTTCTGTCCAATTTCAGGGGAAATTGGAGAGGTAAACGCAGAGGCCCTAGGATCCTGCTTTACTACCACAGGTGAGCAGGGAGCCCAGGAGCACCAAGCATGGTATCTTCTAAGGAGGAGATGAAATACAAGGAACAACAACCCAGAAAATATTAAAACAAAGACAAGAACTTGTTCATCATTTAAAGGATCATTCCTAAGCCAACCAAGCACCCTGATTTTCCCCCTACGATGAACTCTCTTCGCAGAAGGAGTTCAACAAACATTCCTCGAGTCTCAAACCCACTCTTTAATAATGTTCCATTAAGGTTAAAAATCATTTCTGAAAAGGCAGCTGAGCCCCACGCTCTTTTCATCTGCACCCCAGGAAGACAGCAAGGTTGGGAAGCAGAAAGGGGTCTGATGTGGATTCCAGCCTCCTGCTTCATTTGGAATGAGATCAGAAGGGAAGCCTGGTTCTTTGATCCAGACCCTCTTGTGATTAAAATTCACCTTCAGATTTTGCTGCAAGTACCGTATAGGTAAATAATCCATCTTCCTGCACTATGGAAACTACAAACTCCCAACCCCGCCTGGAGAGGGGACGGGTCTGGCAGCAGCACCAGTACCACCGCAGCACCAGGACACCCTCATGCCCTCTCCAAGAAGGCTCTCGCCTCATGTGCAATCCAGACACCCAGCGTGAGCTGAGAATCCGGTTATAAAGGGAAGCAAAGCGAGGACGGAAAAGGCTCCTAACTAGAAAAGTATGTAAATACGAGCAAAGTTGTTCATTAACACATAGTGTCCAATATAAACTACTTTCCAAAATTAGCTGAAAAAAATCTGTGCAAAGCCTGACATTCCAGTGTTGCTGAAGAGGGGCGGGGGGACAGGGTGAGACACTATTGCAGTTGTTGCCATGGAAATGGGCCCTGGAACTCTGGGATCAAGTTGTTGGCATTTGCAGCATGGCTGGGTTGGGAAGCCCAGCAGAGGGGCCCTGAGACCCTAGAAGCAGTGAGGTATGAGAGGAAGGAGGAAGGCAGGGAAGAGCAACAGGTGAAGACCAGAATGCATTTCCCCAGGATCCCCTTTGTTTGAGGTCAAACGTGACCTCTACCTCATCCCAGCTGGGATCTCCATCCCCAAGTTGAACTGTTTCTTAGCAGTCTCTGGATTTCAGGTTTACAGGGCAACTTTCACAAGGCTATGTACATTACAGCCCTTCTCTCCTCCATCCAGAAGTACATTCCCGTCCAGATAGCCAGAGAGCCAGGAATCTGACCAAATGCCAAGCAACTGGACAGAGAGTCAGGATGGGAAACAAATGCTAAACTTCACATTTCAGTCATGCTTAAGGCTGGAATGGGTCTCATGATAACATAAACTATGTGAACCTCGGAAGTCCTGCTGTATATCTCCTCGGTAGCTTAGAGACTGATCAAATACCATCTGTTGTGGCAGTTGTCATGGCAGCACTTTCCTCCAAATACCAGTGTAGCTGAGTGCAGAGCACAGGAAAATGATGGATGCAAAGGAGGACCTTGTCTACGGGAGCTACAAAGTCCAGGCAGAGACAGCGCTGTAACGGACAGAGTAAATACAGGGCTGGTTCTTATGAGTCAGGAGTTTCTCACCATGCCCCTTGTAGAGCTCCACCCTGGGAGGAGGGGCACACAGCTGCTGCATTCAAGCATGGTGGTCACAGACACTTTTTTCAAAATCACAGAGTGCCTAAAGCCCAGGCAATGGGAGACCCAGACCAGGCAAGCTTACGTGAGAATATGCAAGTTCTGATGACTCTGAAAGCATAGTGCAGCTTCTCCATGCAACTCATAAAGATCAGCCCAAAAGATTTGCTTCCAGAAGGATGTGCAGCCCTCACACCTGACAAATACTTCTTGCCATCAGGAATATGCACCATCATCTATTTATTTATCTGTTCTTTCATCTCACTTGCTGAGCACCTTCTGAGGGTCAGGCTATGAGCCAATGCTTGTCATGTAGTGGTTAATAAAAACAGATATAACCTCTGACCCTGTAGAATCTGTAAGTTGGATATAGAGGAATAGCCATTAAATAAATAATGCACGGCTAAGTATGCAGTTACCACAACAGAGATGAGTGAGGGGAAAGTCTATGCTAGAAGACTTGATGGAGCATAGGGCCAGGGCAAGAATTCCTTTTTCTTTTTCTTCTTCTTCTTCTTCTTCCTCTTCCTCTTCCTCCTCCCTCCTCCTTCATCCCCCTCCTCCTCCTTCCTCTTTCTCTTCTTCTTTTTTTTTTTCTGGCCTCAAACTCCTAGGCTCAAGCAACCTTCTCATTTCCCAAGTAGCCAGGAACACAGAAGCATGCCAAGATGCCTGGCTATTAAGGATTTTCCCAGGATGACACAGCACACAGGACCACAGACAGGGGGTTTTGTCTGCTTCATTCACTGATGTGTCCTCAGGTACCCAGAATAGGTGTAACACACAGTAGGTGTCTGAAAATATTAGTGATGGAAGGAAGGAAAGGAAATGTGAGCTAAGACCAGGACCTGTGTGGCAGAAACAAAGTGCTGAGCAGGGGAGCCTAAGGCTGAAAGCCTTGATGCAGGACGAGTGTACGCCACGTTCCAGGTACATAGTGACAATCAAGACAGCTGGAGCTCCCTGGCCCAGCAAGAGGTCACCTGAGCAAGGGCAGCATGCTGACTACACAGGGCCACATTGTCTGTGTGAAGGCGCCAGCGTGGGTGAGGAGACAAGGCAAGGACTCTTCATTTCCTAGGGAAGCCTCATTAGGAATAAACCCTGGATCACCACCATGGCAACAGCAGCCAGGCCACTCCTTTCCAAGCTTTGTGCCCAGGGTAAGGCTATTTCGTGTTAGGGATGACCCAAACAGTGGCCTTCAGGTGTGGGCCCAGGAATCTCAGCTAGAGGAGGAGACTGGGTACAACCTGAGACTCCTGAAGTTGGCCTGTTTCTCCTTCTGCTTCACTGCCTTGCCCAGCTCCTTCCTTTCCTGGCACCGTGGTCCAGCATAGCATTTATAATATTTATAACTTCAACTTCCTAAGATGCTGCAAATAATTCCTTTTTTAAAGCAACAACAACAATAACAAAATGGGAATTTCTCTGAAGGAATGGGTATGGCCACAGGGATACACAGAAATCCTTTCTAGAGGGAAACATTTTGAAAACAAGCATCTCGAATTCCTCCAGTGACATTTTTCTGCTTTGTTTCCAACTCCCCAGAATATTTCATTTTCCCATTATTTTTGGACTTCCCAATTTTTCTCTTGAAACAATGAGAGACGCTTGAGAGGGGAGACACAGATAAGGTTCTAGGAGGAGGTTGTCCTCAAGTCTGCTCCCTTTTCAAGGGGCGGCCACAGCAAGGGGAGCCCCGATGGTGATGGGCGGTACACAGCCTCTGTGTAGCCTCTGTGAGCATTCAGTCAATACCCAGTGGCCCCTGTTGGTCTCAGGGTGACTCTTTCACCTCCTAACTCTCCTAAAACTCAAGGACACAAACACCAAAAAGGAGAGGTTAGGGCTGAGGAGCAATACTAAGGGGCTGTCACACAGCTTTTGTGTCCCATAGGCTGCAGCATAAGTCATGAGATGTTGGTCACACATTCATTTACAACGTGAACATGTTCTGGGGGCCCACAGCACAGCAGGAGCGAAGACAGGCTGCGGTGAATCACTGTACAGTGTGTACGTATGATTTTGTTTGCATTGGAGATGTGCCCCCCAAAGACTTGTGTGTTAAAAGTTGGTCCCCAGCTTGGTGTAACGGGGTGGAAACTTTCAGGGGCCTGAGGGGGCAAGTCTTCCGGTCATTGGGGTGCCACCTCCAAGGGGGGGAAAGTGGGAAACTGCCCCTTCTCCTTTCCCTCTCTTTCAGTTCTGAGCCACCATGACCCCAAAAGCAGCAAAACATGTCAGTCATGGACAGAAACCTCCAGAAGTGTGGCCCAAAATAAACCTTTGCTCTTCATAAGCTGATTATTTCAGTTATGTGTCACAGGAATGAAATGTTAGCTCAGTGTATCTAATATATAGATATAGATATATATGCAAAAGGAGTTAAAAGTATTTTTCAGAAAAGTTTGACTTGACCTATAGAAACTTGACCTATACAAACTGAGACTCAAACTTTAACAGAAAAACTATGACTTCTGGTTCCCCAGACACATGGGAAAGGGTACGACTGTGGACATGCACTGGACAGTCCCATGCAGAAAACAACTAGAAATGGGCAACCTCATTAATTCCTTAAGTACTACTCAATGAGCACCTGCTCTCTTCCCACCCCTACTCTAGGGACACTAAACACAGTAGCAGATGGAACAACATGGTCCTTTTCTAGAAGCCTCCTGGATAGGAGCTAACTTGAAGTAAATCATCACTCAACTAACCCTACACTAGGCACAAACGTGTTGAGTGCTAACTCAGCTAGTCGAAGCTGAACACTGGCTCACTGCGCTCTCTTAAAAAGGACAACATTCTTTTTGTATCTCTACATATTTATATGCTTAAATACGCAGCACACTGTGGAATTTTCAAGAAGCAGAACGTGTGACATTTCAGCAGTGTATAACCCACCCCCTTCCACACACCAATCCAGCAGATCTTCAGTTTTGGACGGACCACTAACTAGTAGGGAGCATATACATTCACTCACACAAGAAGCACACATAAAGGAATACAGTCACGGCCTGCTCTTCAGCGAAGGTGAGCTTGGCGACAAGCTGCCTCGCCTGTCTAGCGGCTCAATGCCTGTAGCTTATGGTGCCTCTTCTCTGTTCGGGACAGTCAATCCGTGTCTCTACCTTCAAGGACGGAAGGTACAGAAGGCAAGGCCTGGCCCTGCGGAATCCATAATCAGAAAACAAAGCCAAGCAGCTCTGCTTGAATACTTTTACACTGAATACAGACTCCTGCAGGACTTCGCTCACCCACTCTGATGATGCCTAGGAAGAAGCAACTGCTGTTACTCTCTGCCTGTCGAAACCATCCTATGCCCTGTGGGAAAGGTAAACTTGGAAACTACCTTTCTGTTTCCATTCCAGTTCTAGATCCCACTAGCAAGCGATGGGTGACATCAATGTGCCAAGCACAACGCCAGGGCCTTCCACTTATTCTTCAATTTAGTTTTTATTCCAAAAGCTGTTCACACTGATGGGCGAAGAATGGTGCCTCAGTAACAGACTACTGGTGATAATTTGGGAGATTTGGTCAAATTTGCCATAGACTATCAGAGGCCTGGTCATCGCCCACTGAAAGAGGAGAATAAAGTAGACCAGAAAGGTCTCTATCACAGGATATCTTTGGGCTTTCCAAGGCTACAGGATTCCTAATGCACTTGTGAAGAAAGAGTGACAATTATTAATCTGCCACATAATGCTAATCTCTGTTACTATTTACATCTTTGTCAAATAAAGCTGCTATTTGTGTAGGTGAAAATGGTTAACTACTACCTAGTTCATATTGCTACACCTATTTGTCAATATATCAGGAAAACATCCCCCCCAACTCCTTATGTCCTGTCCTTTCTCCAAGGGAGAAGTTTAAACTGATGAGTGACCAAAAAGACAGAGTATGCAACAGCCATTTATAAACAGTGGTAATAAATTCTGAAACTCAGATTCAAATTCTTGGAAGTCTTTCTCAAAGACTGGTTACGCGTAAAGAAAGGATCAAGTCAGAAGAAGCACCCCTCCAAAAGCCCTTTGTTTAGGGTTTCTTCTGAAAAATCCCCTCAGAGAAACAGGACAAGGTTTCACAGTGAGATCTTAATTCTAAGTTCACTTAGCTCCAGGCCTCCCATTAAAGGTAGGCACTGGTGGTCCCTGAGGAGAGAGCAGGAGGCAAGCTCCTTTCCTCCTATTTTCATCTCCTTTGGGACAAAGGAGAGATTCTGGTCAGGTTCTTGCCACCAGATCCAACTTTTTGTAGCTGCCCTCAGGTCCACACCAACGTGGGAAGCCCTCTCATTCATGAAGACTACTCCACAGGAAAATTCGACTCAAGTATTATCATCAATGGGACCATCAATAAGAGAAAATTTTAGTGGTGCCCAGAGAACCAGGGATTTCTTAGGGTTCATGGCCATCTTTTCACAAGGTGCCCAATTTCCCTGATGCTTGGTTTTCCTTACAATAAAATGGGAATAATTTTTCCTTTCTTGAAAGCCTCTAGAAATCTTATGAGAGACTATTTTCACTCTTAGAAAAACATGAAGCCCTAGGCTAAATTCTTTCCCATATACACACCATTTCAGTTCATTTTTACCACTAGATAAAGTAGTTATTATTACTGCCACTTCCAGATAGGGAAACAGAGGCACAGAGTATTTAAATGCCTACTTAAATCACAGTTATTAAGTGACTGAGTCAGAGTTTGAACGCTGAATGGAAACTGTTTTGTAAGCCATGAAGACCTGGATAAACATGGGGTATTAACAGCCAAACAGCAGTGCTTCTGCAGAGCTGAGAAGCACAAAGGAAACTACTCTGGTCACTTTCCCAGCCCACTACCTTCACAGTGTAACAGGTAGCAGCCACCAGGAATCCATCCATCCAACTTAAATCCAATCTTCACACGAAAAAGAAAAAGGATACCTCGGAAAGGAAGTAGTAACTTCCCTGTAGGCAATGCTTAAATTCTATTATAGTATTTTGAGTCTTCAATAAGAGGAGTCATTTAAATCAGTATAAATGTTTAATAGGCACTGCTTCCAAATTAAAAAGCTCTCCAAAGAGGGATCTTTATGGTAGAGGAAATTACCACATCCTAGCATTTAGGATTCTTGAGAGGGCTCATGATCTGATCCCTGTAACACTGCAATATGTGGGGGTCAGAAGTGTGCAAGGGGAAGCAGGTAACAGATAAACCAAAGGGGCTGGGTACAAAACAAGAGGGAATGGTGCAGATGGTGACAAACAGCCTCATCCACCCAGAAAGGACAGCTGCTACCCAGTTTCAGCCAATTTTTGTTTGTAAAGAGCAAATCCAGAGTTATGAGGTTATCTGATGTTTTTCAAGGAAAACTGAAAGATCAATGCTTTGGAAGTATTTCGATTTTCATCTAACCACTGGCAACTCTTCCATTTTTTTCTCAGAGGTTCTTCTGGCCTCGACCTTGGCTTGTTGGCCGCCATTTCCAATTCTCTGCTCCTGAGCGCCTTCATGGTCATCAGATTCCCGCTTCTCCACATGCACACACCACAGGCTGACTGTGCCTTTATAGTGCAAACGGGAGTTCCCCGCTAAGTTCCACCTCATGGGAATAAAAAATTTTAAAAATTAAAAAAAAAATCACACTTACAAAAAAACCACCCCTTTGATGCTAAGATGAAACATAAGCACTCCATGAAGACATATGCAGGGAGGGGGATCCAAGCATGAGACCAGATGGCTTTTATAGGAACCACAATCTACATGGTTATAAATCACCATCCGATTTCTTTCTGCCCAGGAAGATCTGGAGCATCTCCCCTCCTCACCCACCACCCTGGCCTTTGCCAAGTTCGTCAGTCTCACTGCACACCATGTTGCCACGTATATCGATGCCTCAGGCCCAGCACAGGTGTGAGGGGAATTTCTTCACTGAATTTCCACTGAGCATCAGCCAAGTGCCAGGCAGTGCAGGCAGATGGACAGAGACGACGCCTGCCCTTAGAGAAGTTAATGTCTGGCAGGGATACGGGCAGTTAAGAATGATGTGCTAGAGGATTACCACCCCCAAACTTGCACAGAGGACACGCAGGGTCACAGAGGTTAAGCAAGCACTTTGCAACACTCCCATGGGGCCATGCCACATGCAGACCTCAGAGGCTATCGGTTTAGAACAGGTGCCATGCTCAAAGAATATCGAAAGCATCCCACGCTCTCCTGAAAAGCAAACATTGGCTCGCTCAAAGTATTTTGTTAATTCAAACACATTCTTTATTGATCGACTGAACATTTGACATCTTAGTAGATGGATCCAAACTGCAGGGAGCTACCTTTGCCTGGAACCAACCAAAGCAGGGCACACTGACATGGTAACTTTAGCTTTTCTCCCGTAAAGATATAGCAGTGTATCATTTGGCAGTAATCAGTCAGGAGAAGAAATCTCCCCTGGGCTCAGCAGTGTGGTGAACACTAACACACACCCCTGAAAGGCTCAGACTGCGCAGAGTGCCTTGGAGAGTGTTAGGCACACAGGAGAAGCGGTGGATTGATTATCAGTCTCAACTGTCCACCCATCTGTGATAGCAGTACCACATGTCCACATTGGTGCTGTGTGGGCTTCCTCCTGGCTCTGCACCTGACCCCAAATATACCCTTTAAAAGCATTCTTAATTCTTGAAATTTTAAACAACTTGGCAAGTATGTGTTTCAAGGTACATGCTCATGGACATATCCCGAAAGAGACGTTTTTCTTAACTCTAGGACAATGTCACCAGAGCAGCAGGATGAGGGAAAAAAATGTGAACTGTGACTCTTCCCCAGTAGTGCAGAGTCTGAAGCTCTGGGGCTGGGGCCCAGCAACCTGGGTTTTAACGCACTTCCCAGGGGCTTCTCGAGCGCAAGGAGGTGTTGAGAAGCACTACTCGGGAGACAGCTCTTATTAATGAAGATATTCTGCTAGTTTGGTGTCCTTTCACACCTCTAACTAAGTTACCTAATACAGTTGTGAGAGAAGAAAGAGAAGGAAGGGGTGAGTGCTTTGGCTTAGAACTACTCAGATCCCTTGAGCATGTAAAAATACATTGTAGATTCCATACGACACACACACGGGGCAGCCCCAGATGGTGAGACCATTTACTGTTTAGCTCTTGCAGCTGTGAAACATTAGCCCAGCACTTCTAATGTACCTCGCCTATGCCAGGGGCCGGGGATATGGAGATTCTCATTGAGCCGAAAGAGATGAAAAACACACTATCTGTATTGCGAAGCTTTGATGTCATTAAATAGCATATAAAATATAATAACTCCCATAAAATGTGTTTAATTGCAACACAAAATATACATGAGTTGGAGAACACAGTCCCTACTCCTGCATTTACATTTGTATCACAGAGGTCGGGGAGACCAGGGATCCACTTCTGACTCAGACGAAATGGCACAGGCTCTCCCATGATGGCTCGGGGTCTGGGGTAGGCACAATCCATGGGCACCCTGCAGGAACCAAATGAGCCTCCACGTGAAGCCCCAGATAACTTCCTTTCTCAGGCCACAAGGGATACTTCGCTTGGGTCTTCAGAGAGTATTCATTTCCGGTTGGTGTTGTCATTAATTATGATGAACTTAGTGACTTAAAACAACACACTTACAATCTTAGGGTTCTGGAGGACAAACATCCAAAATCAGTCTCAGCAAGCTGAACTCGAGGAGCCACAGGTCTGGGCCCATTTCAGCGGCACCAGGAAGAGCCCTCTCCTGCCTTTCCAGCCCCTACGGGCTTCCTGAGTTCCTTGGCCCATGGCCTCTGCCTCCAGCTTCCAAGCTCTCAGGCAGCACGGCCTCTTCCAGTCCCTCTCACCCTCCTGCCTCCCTCTTATGAGCCTATGATCACTCTGGAGCTGCCCAGATAATCCGGGGAAACCGTCCCATGCTCAAATCCCCAACTCCATCACCTCTGCACGGCCTCTCGTCAGATTATGTCATGCTATATGTAAACCGATCTAGCTGCAGGTGCTGGAGATTGTTTGGCTATCGTTGCTTAGCTTTCCCACCAGTACTTCCTTTCTGAGTACACGAAGAAACCCTCTGATGCACTAATCAGTAAATAGGAAATATGCCACATGCAAGCAGGGCAGGGAAACCCATGGAACATGCACTCAGTGACCTGGACGAGGCTGTGTGCCTTTCCCACACCTATCACAACCACTCTAGGGTGCAACTTCTAGCACCCCACATTGACAGAAGGGGAAAAGGACCTGGAGACTCTGGTCCCTGCCTGGCACACCCCCAGCCTGTCTGCCCAAGCCCAGAGCCCATGCTCATTCTTCCTCACCCGAATCTCCTGCCCATCATGGGCTGTGTCATCCTGAGCCTCTGCCTGTGCCTGCGTGGTGGGCTGGTGTGGCAGAGGCCATTTCTGTATCTCTCTGTCATGGTCAGTTTGTCTTCCTTCTTTAGTCAATTTATTTTTGGGCTGGCATAATGGTGCAGGCTATAGACCTGGAGCCAGACTGCCAGCATGCAAACCCCAGCCTGCCACTTAGTACCTGGGTGACCTCCCACAAGTTACTAGCCAACTGCTTATGCCTCTCTTCCCTCAGTTCGAAAATGGAAATGCTAACTATAACTGCTCTCCCAGAGTGCGTGAGGATAGAATCAGTTAATACAGATAAAACACCCCAAACAGTACCCAGTATTGGCGTTGCATTACTGTATAAAAGCACTAGCAGAATGAAGAACTATGGCTCCATCAGGAGAGGATAAGGGGGCGAAAAACTCTGGGCCTGACCCTCAGTCATGCTCTGACTCATAAGTTCTCCATTCTACTTCATAAAATGAAGCAAGTAGATCCTTCAAGCCAAAATGTTGTTAGAATGAATTAAAATACGTGAACCACTTAGAATCCTGCCTGGATATCATTTTCTTTCTTTCTTTTCTTTTCTTTTTTTTGTGGTACTGGGGATCAAACTCAGGCAGTCAGCAGCACCACTGAGCTAAATCCCTGGCCCCAGTGGATATTATTTTCTTTCTCAGTGTTAATCTCTGGTAGTTGTAAGGATGGATAAACATGCTTACCCCAAGCAACATGAAAGGACTCCATAAACAAGAACTCGCCCTCAATTCCTCAGTTACTAGAATTTCTTATTGGGTCCTCTGAATAGACCAAGGAAGAAAAGATTTAAGAGAAAGAAAGACATTTCTAGAACTGTCCAAAGTATCTATTTCTAAAATCCCATAAAGAACTTCTAACTTAATACCCAGTGCTCAAGTCACCATTCAGCAACAGATAATGAAATCAGAATAACGGTACGGTACAATCCTCCAGCCCCAAACACACTCAGGCTAGTCCTGCCTAGGCTGTCTGTCTGTCTGTCTAACCATCTGACATTTCTTTGTTCTGTTTGTTGGAGACGGGGTCTGATTAGGTAGCCCAGGTGATCCTTCCGCCTCAGCCTCAGCTTCCCAAGTGCTGTGACTGTAGGCCTGCCTCACCACACCTGGCCCCATCTGACATCCACAAACACCAGCTGCAGGTCAATCATCTTCACGACAGGGACACAATGCTCAGGTGTGAGCTGGGGTATCTCCTTCAAGAAGAGGAATAAAGTGACAACTGCAATAAATTGCGTTATGTTAATGGCAGGCACAGGATGCTTGGGGACACAAAAGATGATGGGCTCCCAATAATGTCAACTCATTGAGGAAGAAATTAATTAGAGGTAGTCTGCCTGGGATGGGGGAAGCAGGAGGCCAGGCTGGACTGGAGGATGCACAGGTGCAAAGGACGTGGCGTGTGCAGTATCCCTGGTGCATCCAGATGTGGCCGGCACGGCAGGGACACAGAGTCCTGTGGCTGAGTGTTAGGAGAGGACAGAAGCTGGATCCTGAAGGATCCTATAGTCTGTGCTCAAGAGAAGGAGAGGAAAGTAGGAGGCCAGTGGTTGTTTCAGCCAGAAATGTGTACAGAGAGGCAGAGGGGGAGGTTGCCGCCACCTTTGAGAGTGACAGTGACAGTGGACAGGCCACGATGGGCAGCAAGCCACACCCTCTTCCTGCTGCGCTTGGCCCTGGACTCTTTCCCTGTTGCTTTAACTCCTGTGAGGTCCCTGGGCTTTTCTTCATTTCTTCTTGACTCTGTAACATGTGTGTGCCCTTAGGGCCGTTTAAAAATAGGCCAAGAGGCCCCCCGGCAGAGGCGCCTCAGTTCTGCAAGGATCTCAGACACTCCAGGCATGTGGATGTCTCGCTGGCAGCTGCTGGGAGGGCCCAGGGTCACTGGGCCTAGAAACATGATCCTATCACAGATGGCCTTGCCCTGGCAAGAAGCCTGTGGAGAACAAGGCGTGGCAGACCTGATGCGCGGGCTCTGGAGGCCACCACAAGTGGCTTCCTGTCACGAGGGACCACCTGCCCTGTGCCAGCATCTGAGCTCCAATCCAGTCAACCTGGGCCCTTCCAGTCCACAAGCCACTGCCACTGATGATAACCAGGAGAACAAGGACTGGTGAGGTGGATGCTACTTTTTATGACACCCCTTCCCTGTCACAGCCATGAACACCACAGTCTCCGAAACTGGAGAGACTTGTGTCTGATCACCAACTCCTTCTCCTCTAAGGCCAAAAAGAACCCTTTACCCTGCAGCCTGCTGTACAAGCAAGTGGACTGCTGGGACCACACTGTCAAGATGCCACAGAGCCAAGCACGACTAAACACATGCTTTGAGCCATCAGATTGCTCCCAGGCTTTCCTTTGAGGCCAATCCTACCATTCAGAGAGTTGTAGGCATAGGAAGAACACAGGCCCGCTGGAGGGCAAGTCTGGCTGTTCCCAGGAGGTCTCTTGCTGTAAGAACTTCAGACCCTTGGAAACCCACATAAGAATTCATACCCATCTAGAGTCACCCTGTCCAGCAGCAGGTAAACACTTCACAGAAGCCGGAAAACGCTGGAGGGCAGCAGGTACTGCAACTCACCTGCCTCGTTACAGGAAATGGTCCTCCGAGAGACCTCATGTTCTGAGTCACGGCAGTCAGCCTTCAGAGCGCACATGTTTCTCGGTAGCCCAAGAATGGAAAACCTATTCCACAGGCAGTGAGGAGAAGTGGATCTAATCCCTCTGCCTCTTTTCACAGCGAGGACCCAGGTCGGCACCTCACATTCAGGTCTGAGGGCTGGTGCTGCTGTGTTCAGGTTCTGACTCTCTGGAGGGGTCCATCAAGGTGACTCTGACCTAAGCTGCCTACTCCTGCAGTGGCATCAACTCAGTTCCTCCTGCTTTCACACGTGGGAGTCCACATATGATTTTAATTTGGAGAAAAACCAGGGGATTCTGCTCCTGGAATAGAAGTTTGCAGACCACTGCCCACTGCCCTACCCTTCTCTGCAGATTCCTATTTCTTACTGTCTTGGGAACACAGGAGCTTCCACAGGGACCCAGGGAAGACAGGGCAAGGAGCAGAGCTGTGCTCCAAAGCAGCGGGGACACTGCTGTGCTATTATCTATGCCCTTAAGGACATGAGCCATTAAAACAAATCCTACCACCACCACCACCTCCACCACCACCATCATCATCATCTTGCCATTTTCTGAGAGCTGAGCATAAGCCAATTGAATGAAGACAATGAGATCAGCTCCCCCAGAAGGCTGCTTGGAGGACAAATGAAGTGGGTATTTGCGCGGCACTCTGGGCAGCACCTGGCACAAGGCAAACACTCTGTCGTCTTTAGTTGCATTTTGCCGTCTTAATGATTATTGTCCATTATCCTCACTTTCCTTGGCTCATTAGCCCTCACAAACATTTTAGGAGGTGAGGGTTATCATCACTCCCACTTCATAGAGCAGGAAACCCAAGGCTTCAAGAGGTTAAATAATGAGCTTTAATCTGCAGAAGAGCAGAGGAGGAAGTAAGGCAGGGCCAGGCTGGTTCCTGAGCACAGGCAGCCCTCAGTCTGACGTACTAAAGGGAGAAGACAGGAGGACTCCAGAGAGCCCAGAAGGAGGCCAGAGGGCAGAGCTGGGAGGCCCCCAGGCCTGGAGTGAGCTGGAGGGACAGGAAGCCTGGGACTTTGGCCAAAAGGGCAGGCAGTGTACCCTAACTTTGCACCCCTGCACACTAATCAAGAACAGAGAGTGAAACCACTTAAAATAAGGGTGATTTAAAAAGAAAACCACTCCCTACCACACGCTAACCCAAGGCTCCAAAGTGAGTATCTCAGTGCACTGAGTTCAAGGGTGAAGAAGTGCCCCAGGGACGGCCGAGCACCCACTGGCTGAGCTCCAAGCAATGATTTTCCTTGCAAAGTAACATAACTCTGATGAACAAACCACTCTGAAAGCCACAAAGATGCCCTTTGGTTGTCAGGGTAATGTTGCACAGACAAAACAGCTCTGACGCACACACACACACAAGCTTATTTAAAGGCCCAGTCGATGAAGTTGGTGGGGGAGAGTGGGGTGGAGAGGGGAGCGTCTTACCACAGCTCCATCGCCAAGGATTTGGCCCCCAAAGCATCAAAGTCAGACAGAAACAGAGCAACAGACTCCTTACAAACAAGTCTGTGAAGCCGAGGCCAGGCTTGTTCCGGAAAAGGGGGCTGCTCTCCACCTTCTTGTGAGAGTCAAGGGCCAGGTTAGGAGGGCCAAGAGCTGGGCAGTGAGGGTCATGAGTCCCAGGGACAGCACTCCCCGACCTGGCACCTAGCTTCTCACCTGAATGGTGTGCAGTGTTCTGGTAGCTCACAGCAGGGTTAGGAGAGCAGCCTGTGCACCAGACAATGAAAGGGCCTATGGACCGCGAAGCACCACGCAGACATGTTTCATCAGTGCTGAAACGCCTATCAACAGCCATGTCCGAGCACATAGCACTCCCCCTTCCGAGCTCCTCTGACCGAATTTCCACAGGAGGTGATGGCCATGGACTACTTCTTCTAGAAAACTCTGCTGAGGTCCCCTGGGCTGGCTCCCCAAGAGGCAGTGATCTAGGGAGAACTGAAGAATGCAGAAGACTTGCCCCAGGTGTGAGGAGGTTCCCCAGGCCTGAGGGCCCTAAGGTTCCCTGGGTGCTTCCATGCTGCATTTCATGCTGGGCACAACAAGGCAAAGGCTGATGTGGCTGAGAGGCCAGAAGGGCTTCACCAGGTGCAGCTCATGGCCACACAGAAGGGGCAATGACCAGACGTCCTCCAAACCTTCCCGTGGGATGGATGCCATGCACGGGTAAACAGACTCTGCAGAAATGGGTTTCATACCCGCTGTGTCCACCTGGAGTCCTCTTCCACCTGCCCACTTCCTTGATGAACCCTCTCACCTTTCCAGATTCTCCCCTCGGAAGTCATTCTTAAGCTTCCCCTTGCCCAGGGGTAGAACAGGCCCCAGCATGCCATGCCCAGGTGCCTTTGGGAACAGGTGTGATATCCCAT
Organism: Fukomys damarensis; assembly: GCF_012274545.1. Classification (NCBI taxonomy): domain Eukaryota; kingdom Metazoa; phylum Chordata; class Mammalia; order Rodentia; family Bathyergidae; genus Fukomys; species Fukomys damarensis. The sequence continues at coordinate 10,575,372 of NW_022900928.1, forward strand.
TGTTTTAAGTGTTCTCTGGTCTCTTGCCCACTCATCCGAGGTCCTTCAAGGCAGGGATCACATTGTGCTCACCTGGGCATTCACCTGGCCTAGTATAGGGCACCTGTAAACTCTCGCTGACTGTTTGCTGATGGACAGGCTGACAGCATGTAAGGCCACATCCATTGGGTTTAGGTGTGGCTGCCCCTGGAATTGTGGACTGCAAGTCTTCCTGTATCTGCTTGTGATTTTCCATCCTCTGGAGGAGAACAGCCTGGAACCAGGGCCTGGTGGTGCTCATGCTGAAGCTGGAGCCCCTGGGCAGCCTGGCAGGTGAGGAGCAGTGAAGGGGAGAGGACAAGGTAACCCTCCCTGCTTCCTGTCTTTTCTACCCACAAGCCGACTGATGAAATGAATGAGTGCTCTGGAGCCTGGCAGAGCACCAGTACCACCTTTGCTCTTGAACAAAGCTGCTTGTCTTCCACTCCATTATTAAGGCTCCTGGTAGAGGTTGTCCTGTTCGCTTTCTTAGACAGTGATCATCTTAAGTCCTTGCTGATTGTTTTCGGGGACTAGGACACACTTTTCAAGTCCTCGTGTTATTGTGTGTCATCCTGTTGCCAAAATAATGCTCTCCTTTAAATGAGCAATGACAACAAATGGCTGTCACTGGTCAACCTAAATAAAAGCAAACTGGGAAGTCAACCTCCTAGGAATCCAAAAATGGTGGCTAACAGGTTAAGGTTAAGCCGTATTCTCAAATTATACTTCCCATAAGCAGAACAACTTCACTCTGTGTTCCTGAGTGCACACACACACACACACACACGTGTGTGTGTGTGCGTTCTTTTAGCCAGAGCAACAGCCATGCTTGTCTGTGAGAATTCTTCTCTGTGACCTGGTAAATTCTGCCTTATGCATTTGCCATTGTTTTGTGATTAAGGGAAAGTACATGGCTGCTCTTAAAATCTCTCTCATTTGCTACAGAATGGAAGGGCTGAGGTGGCAGTCCTACATGCCGAACTATTCTCTCCTAATTTACCACAAGACCCTGTCTGTCTTACCCCCTATAAGCTGGAACTAATTATTGCAGATGATTATATTCTTGTGTTCTAAATAAAAATGCAGCCCCCCACACACACACAAAGAACAATACTAATACAGCTGAAAGAGTTTTTGGAGAAACCACAAATTGCACTGGTGCTATGATTATATTAATAAATTACATATTTGCATATAAAACTGAATTTGTGGAGAATCTGAGACAACAATATTTCATAAACTTGAAAAATGTTAACAACAAGCCCCATTTCCAATACGAGGTGCAGAAAACATACATGTTCCACATAGAATACAAGTCTGGCTACCTTCAAGCCTCACCCTATGTATGCATTATAATAAGCTGCAACAAATGCTCCCATATTTTGAAGGGAATACTGCTCTTTCATATGAAGAGATCACTGCATGTGCAAAACGCCTGCCCTAAAATTAAGGCTTGTATGGTTAACATTTTCTCGATTATTAATATACTAGACAGCTGCAGTAGCTCTAGCAAAAAATAGCAGCCCTGCTTTTCCAGAAGGCAAAGCAGCCATGAGCTGTCTGCTGGGGACTTTCCTCTGTAAGGGATGGTTGGTCTCTCAATCAAACAAAAAGAAACAGAACCTTCAGCAGAACGATGGCAAAAAAAGAGAAGCTTGTTTTAGAATGTAAACTGGAAAATGACTTTCCCTACATGTGCCAACCTTTTATAATAAAACCACTGTTATGCAGAAAAAAAGAGCTGTCTGAAAAGGTTGCATCTCTGGCCAAGTCTTTGAGCAAACAATTCAGAAAATTAACCAGTGAACCTAAGGAACGCCAATCACTTTTGTATCTTCTGAAATTAAGAAACTTTGCCTAACCAAAGGAGGGTAGGTTACAGGAATAAATCAGGCCACTTTTTAGAATTCTAGAAGCAACAAATGTCCAACCAAAACTTGCCTTAAGTGGACACCTTCACATTTTAAATAAGTACCAGTGTCATCTAAAGAAACTTTAATAATATATGTTTCTGTATAAATACTCTGGAAGTTGAAAAAAATGTTTGGGAGCGCATCACAACGCAGTGTTCTCTGAACTAACAATGATCATGAATTTTAAATCACAGCTTATGTGTAGCACATGAAAAGGACATATTTCAAAGACTCGCCTGGTTGCTTCCCTCACGGCCAAAGTGCATCGTCCAAGGAAGGCTGTCGCTCGTCAGTGTGACTATAGGAAGGCTCTAGATGTGACTGTGAATCTCACACTCGCTGTCACGCTTCCGATCTCACATCATTGCAACCTTGAAAGGCGAGCAGACCACCTGCCCTGCATCAGATCAGGCAGGCACCATCGCTTCCTCGGAGCCTTAGCAATGCACACAAGCAGTCACCCTTAGGTGTCTCAGAGGAAGGGAAACCAGGCATTTCACTCCATGTGCATGTTTGTGCCGGTTCTGCATAACCTGTGTCCAAGAGCCAGGACAGTATTTCATTTTTGCTGCCTCGGTCTATGAAAAACTGACAGCCATTTTTCAATAAATGCCAACAAATGTCAGAGAGGCCGAGCATGGCTACTGAGAGATGCCTGCTGGGTTATTAATATAATAAAGCACTGGTGTGAGTGTTTTCCAAATGATCAGTATCACTTACAGGCAGGTTACTAACAACAACACAAACACTCACCCCCCCAGTACCACTCACCATTTGCGATCTGTTCTTCGGGCAGCCATTGATGTCTTCAATCTTTTCATTTGCTGTAAAAGGAAAAAGAAGTCAGGATAACAAAAAAAATCACCAGAGACCCACTTCCAGTCGTGATAGTCAGGATACTCAAGGCCAACCGAGTCCTGAGGCCCATGCTGGGGTCTGTCCAATCAACGCAGGCATGTGGGATCCTGACACGCATCTAGCAAGCTTCGGGACTTAGTCATCAAGCGGCCGTCCTCCAGGGACAGCTGGGGCAAGGTCGTCATGACTTAAAACAGAGACAACTGCGTGGACGACTGCTTTGCAGTGACAGGGCATTGTGGCAATGTCTGGAGACTTAAGAGCGGTCTGCAAGTGTGCTTTGCACTCCTAGGCATACGTCCCTGCCCTCCCCACAAAAGAAAGATGAGACAAATTAGAGAGGGTCAGTCCACCTATGCTTGCTCCTGGGGTCAGATGCGACAAACAAAAGCAGCTCACTGCATCTTTAGCCAGAAGTACAACTCTTGCTTTTGTGTGTCCTAGTACTATTCCCAAAGCAGGGGTGGAGAGAAAGAGGGACAGACAGACAGACAGACAGAGACACAAAGAGAGACAGAGAAACAGAAAAGAGAGAGAGAAGGAGCATCGACAACGCCTTGGCCGAGTCTACACAGTGAGTCCAAAATATATGAGAGAATTTGCATCGAAATAGCACTTAGCTGCTAAAAGATAAGACAGCAAGAGGTTGCACGGAATTCACAGGAAATGAAGTTTCAGAGGAGGAGGAATGGCCCGCATCTCGGTGTAGGCATGGCCCCTGCTAAGTATGGGGCAATCCCCCGCCAGACACAGCAAAAGAGATCCGTGGAGACACTGAGTGGAGGAGCGCAGCCATGCCGAGAAGCCGTGGGGACGGGAGTGCGAGGCCTGGCTTTGGAGGGAAAGCTGTCCCAGCCTGAATCCTAGGGTTAGAGCCACGGCACACAAGCTGTCTGGGCCTCCGTTTCCTCATCATAAAATGAAGCCTTGGAGGAGCGATGAGAATTAGATGGTAAGACAGCACATGCCACACCGCGCTTGGCACACAGGAGGCGCAGCCTGCTAGTATCATTAATCTAGTCACTCTTATCGTTTATGCAAAACATATATGAGAAATATTTGATTTTTGATGTCTCCAGGTGAATTAAGCTCAGAAACTCAGCTAGGACTCCAGAGAGCATCCTCTGAGGCCTTTGCTAAACTCCCTCCTCAGCCCCATGTTCCCAGCCCAAAACCCTTGTCCACAGAAGGGAGAGGTGCGAACAGGCCTCTGTCTCCCATCACCCATAGCTGCTCTCTTGTGCTCTAGGAGACACACCCCAATCTGTTATCTACTATGTAACCCCGCCATCTTGTCTCCTCAACCAGGCTGCGGGAGCTGGAAGAGAAGTCTAGTTTACTTTCACATTTGTATCCTCAAAGTTTAATACCTGCTCACAAAATTGAATTCCTGCCCAACCACCCCTCTCCAAATCACATCAGATTCTTATGAAGATAAAGGATAAAACTTCCACGGAAAGGCATTAAAAACCTATCTGAAAAAGATAACAGAATCAAAATATCCCAAGCCTCCCAAATTGTAAAACACCTGAGCTTGCCATGATCTCAAATTAAGTTGTTTTTTTTTTTTCCCTAGTATTTCTACCTAGAGAGAAAGCATAAAATAAGAAAGCAAGCTTATGGCAGGAAAGTGCTTGCAAATCGAATCCCCTGGGTAGTATATATTCAGCTTAATCTATACCATCTTTAGTGCCTGCCCAAAGTGTTTGATGTTCACATTTATGACCCACCTGGGAACTCCCAATCTCTGAGATTCAGTTGAGCTTTCTCAATGCCGCTTAATGAAACAACTCTGGGTGGGTCAGGAATTTTAGCAAGTCTTATTCCCAAAGAAGGTCCTTAAAACATACAAAATATGGGCAATGGGCAGCCCTGAGTTCCATTCGCAGTGGTGGTGGGGGTGGGGGAGAAGGAAAGAGGAGAAGAGAGGGAAAGAGGAAGGAGAGGGAGGACAGGAAGGGAAAAAGGAGGGAGGGGAGGGCGGACGGAAGGGAAGGAGGG
>NW_022900928.1:10580342-10631535 GCF_012274545.1 Fukomys damarensis
GAGGGAGGAGGGAGGGAGGAGGGAGGGAGAACCCATTGGGCATTTGGCCTTAATACAATTTCTCAGAACGCACTACCAGCACGTAAACTCCACAAGAACTGAGATTTTTGTCTGCTTGGTTTTGTACTTTAATTTTAGAGCTTAAGCCTGAGCCCAGCACCCTAGCCACTCAATAGAGGCTTGGTGACTGGAACTACGGAAGGAATATTCTGAACATTTCAACGAATCTGGGCTTAGGGCCTATTTTGAGACAGCTATAATGATAAATGGTATATATATACTAGAGGCACAAAAAAAATGAATACCCTTGACAAAGAGCATTCCTTCATCCGTGGGAAATTACAGCAGGCACAACACAACACTACAGAGAACAAACAAGTGGGTGATAAGGTATCGAGGTAGCTTTCAATTAGAGATGCATCGCAGTCAGAGCCATAAGCCGCTGGTTTCGGATCAGTACCTAGTTCAGCACTGGGTCATAAGTGCTCCCTGCGGTGAAGGATGGAGAGCCGTTATCCTAAGAAGTCATTTGGGAAATTGTAAAGATTCTTCATGTGCCATCTGGATAAATGAAACTAAAGGGCTCGGTCTAATTATTCTCCCAATTCCTTTTAATGGCCTGTCACCCAGATCCAGTCAGGGCGCTCTGTGAATCCAAACATCGCAGCCCGATGCTGCCACTTTACCACAGCCAAAATAAACCAAAATGGTAGAGCCTACTTATGGCCACTACAGAAGGATCATGGGAAGAGGGGAATCCAATGGGTCAAACAGATGCAAACGAAAATGCTTACTAAAAATGCAAGATAAATCCCAGCCTCTTTGATTCCTATTTCATAGAATTTAAATGCTTGCTCCTTTACTTAAATTCCCAAGAATTCCTCTGGTTGCCATAAATACTTACAGCGTTCACAGCAGCTCTGATTCTGTTGATAAAAGTGAAGAGCTGGATCTGCAAAGCCAAATTTTTAAACTCGGCGTGGTGGGTCTTTGGCTGAACCCCAAAAGCAGATAATCAAAGGAGCAAAGTCATCTGTCCCCAGAGTCTTCAATTGTGATTAAAACTGGCATCTCAAGAGCAAATGGCAATTTACCCAAGCACTGTTAAGACATTCTTAGCCTGCTAATGCAGTGAGCTGTCTGCACCCAAGGTGACAAGTTAGGGACCGAAAGCATCAGCGCACTTCTTAAACACAAACAGCGGCATCAATCTCATTACTTTTCCAAAGATCTCCCTCAAAGGACAAGGAGCATTTTAATGGCCTGTGTATCTACCTTGTCATTGTCCCTGGCTGTTGGCTGGCCTGCCAATGGGGAGAGGATGAACGACTTACTGAAGGTCACACAGTGGTGGCAGGTCACTGATGAGAGAAGGTATGGTCCCGCGAGTTAAGGTAAAGTCTCCCGCCCCACTTCCTCTCCCACTCCTACTCTTTCATTTGCTTCCTTCCCTCTCCCTCTCCTCTTCTCTTCTCTCTTCCATTTCTTCCTTCTCTCCCTCCACCCCCTTCCGGCATCTTCGCTGAGTGACACCACTGTGAACAGAAGGGGTCCGCTGCCTTCACACTGCAGATCCTGGCCTTGAGAACTTGCCTGATAACTCATGGGGATGGCACTGTAATGGGCTGGCTTACGTCTCAGGAAGATAATCACAGTGACAAGAGGCTGAATGCAGAAACACAGCTCTCCTGCCCAAAGGACTTGCCCCAAAAAACAGCACTGAAAGGCCCATTTCCCACCTATGGACAAAGAGCCACCGCAGAAAAGACAGCTCCACCCTCTAGGAGAGCCAGCCGGAGGGTGCCCTGGACATATGGGGACTTGGCAAGCTCTTTACTGAAGAGTAAACTCCCCTGCATCCCCTTCCCACTCCATGGTCCATCATGGGGATGTGCACAGCACGAGGCCCTGACCACAGTGCATGATGCTTCTGCCTTGAAGGGGGCTGTCCCTTAGCAGGGCCTACCTTGCTACCTGCAGGTTTTGTTGGCCTTCGCTGTCACATTTTTATTTAAACCTCGTACTCTGAAGTAATCCAACTTACTTAGGAAAAAGTTATAGGACTAGAACACAGCTTTCCAATACACTTTGTGAATAAAAACGCTTTTGCTCCCAAGCATTTTGAATAAGGGATACACAACTAGCACCATCCTAAGTCTCTGGAAGCATAAGTCAGTAACTTGGCTTTGGGGAGCCCCTGCTTAGGGAGAGGCTCTCGTCTGAACAGATGTAGCAAAACATCCCCTTGAGCAGTGATAGGATTGTGTTCAGTAAATTTCCAGAGCAGCCATGGCAGACATGACTAATCTATCACAGCACTGACACAGATACTGAAACCTCCTCATCCTTCCGCACATACCTTCCGAGGCAGCTGCTACCCAGTGCTATCCAGGAACACAGCAGAGTTTCCAACATATTGTGTTTTTGATAGCTAACTTGAATTTCATGAGCCTGCCATCGCAAAAACTGCAAAGGCTCCTGATCACACTTGAAGGACAGGCGACTTCTCCACAACAGCCCATGCCAGAGGGGCTAGAGTTTCCAAACTTTCCCTGTGCCTTGGCCACATGAGTATGCTGTCGCTGACAATAGTCAGTCTAATGCTGTCTAACTGACCTCCCTCCTCCTCATCTGCTCTGAGCTCTCAGGCAGGACCAGGGCTGTGTCCCTTCAGGCCCAAGCTGTAGCCAGCTCCCACCCACCTGCTTGCCCAGGAGGAGCCCTCTAATGTCAGATCTGGGCTGAGGCATTAAAAATCTCACACTCAAATCCCCTTCCCCTAGTAGTAAAACCAGAACCAACCAACCCTGTCTGTATTTCTAGCCTTTGATCTCGCAGACAAAGAATCAGCAAGATTAAACCAGCCCTATGTTGGCTTCCGTCTCTCTCTGTCTCTTCTCTCTCTCTCTCTGTATCTGTCTCCGTCTCCATCTCCCCCGCTCTCTCTTTCTCTCTCTCTCTCTCTCTCTCTCTCTCTCTCGCTCGCTCTCTCTCTCTCGCTCTCTCTCTCTCAATGTTTCTAGGCATTCACACAAAAAAGTACCATCAGCAGAGAAAAAAGAAGGAACCAGAAAGATAGTAGGAGGCAATAAGGGTCAGAGCATGCCACCCCCAAATCATAGACATTTTCTTTGGCCCCAGGCAGGCTTTCCTCTAAGAGGACCATGGTAGGATTGCTGGATCAATGATCCCAACTGGTAAAGCAAACTGTCCCCACACAAATGGCTGCCCACATATGGGACAGAAACACTTGGTCTCCTTTGGGACTTCAGGGTCCTCTCCTTGCCCATGAAACACCCTGGCTATCTCTGCTGTGACTTATCGGTCCCCAGTGAGAATGCACTCTTACCCACGACCTGGATGATCTGGGCCAGGAGGACACCATCAGTCACATCTTGCTGGAGATCCTTGATGAGACGTTTGTGGCCGGATTTGGCTAGATAGTGATTGGCCCAGTCTGTGTAGATCTGTAAGAAAGCAAAGCAAAGACTTCAGGAATCCAGCCAGAGTCCATCTCGGGGTCTGAGGCAGCTGCTGGGCCAGGGCTTGGGAGCAGCAGCCACAGGGAGCTTTGGAGGACCGGCCGCCACCATTACAATTCAGGGTATTGTGCAGACCGGGCATTCAGCTCACCATGGCTGGGCTGCCGCCTATTGAGAGAGCAGCCGTCAATGCTGGGGAAAAGCTAAAGAAAGCTTCAAAACATGCAGGGCCTGAAAGGGACAGGAGACAAGGAACTAAACAGTCTGCCCCAGCCGGCTTGGAGAGGCTGCAGCTCTAAACACAGGCAAAGTCTCCTCCACCCCTTCTCATCTTTTTCTCTTTATGGGGAAACCATATGGGGAGGTTACCACCCAACAGGCATCTTTTTATGAGCCTTTCAGCATAAGGAGGGCTATTGAGCCAGCCAAGTTCTCAGGAGCCTGGATGCCTTGCAAAGAAGCCAGCTAGGGAAACACAGAGCACCTTCAATTACTCCTACATGAGTGGAGTTATTGATGGCCACACCTTAATCTCAAATCTAATCAGTTTAATTCAAAGGCCAGGCATCCTTTCTTCTGCTGGGCTTCTGTGAACAAAATCCAGCAAATTCCACATCTTTAAACATAACATCCATGTACACAGCATCTCAGCAAACAAAAGCTGGGTCACCTGTACAATCAGTAGAGCACATCCCCTGGGGAACATGTTAGACTGCTCTTCTTGGTCACAAAATCATGAGAGTAAAGGAAGATTTGTTTCCAAGCAGACCAAGGAGCACAAGAAAACCTTGGCCTGAAAACTTTCTCCCCAGCAGCCAAAGCCACAGACAGAACAGAGCGGAACACCTCCTGTTGATTTTGAAAGCTGTTCCACGTGTAGATTTCGGGGCTCACAGAGGAGGTGGGGGTGTGCATAGGGACATATGACCAGTGATAGGAACAAATCACTGCTAGAAAACAGAACCGCCACCATCAAAGGGTGAGAAGCAGTAGTTCCACACAGCAACCCACTTGCTGCCTACATCAAAACAGTGAGTTCGATCACGATCACGGGTACCAAAAAAAACAAAAACAAAAAAACAGTGAGGCACTCGTTCTGCGTATCCACATGACTCACAGACCAGGGCACACTTCTCTCCCCAGCTCTCCCCCTCCGTCCCTTCTTCCTCAAGGTGATCTCATACAATGGGGTGCTGCCCCTCAAGGCTCCTGCAGTAGGGCCAGGAGCCAGGTCTTTCTGGGAGGTAGTATCTCTGTCTACTCCTTCTGGGTAGGTACCCCAAGAAGAGACAAGGCAAAGTTGCACATTCTAGCTGAGAGGCACAACTGAGAGCTCCTGTCCACACCCTCAACCCCATCTGAAAGCTCTGCAGAGTCCCGCTATAGGAAGACGCACTCATGGCTGGGTCCTGTTCCACATCTCGGCCCCAGGTATCTGTCTGGTCCTTGAATCTACATCAGGCTCCTCTGATGTCAGAGATCAAAAATCTAGCAAATCAGGTCATTTGCAATTTGATAGGCACAGAGGCAGCTAAGGAAGTGGAATGCCACCCAGATAGCTACAAATGGCCAACCTGAAATTTAAACAGTCACTAAATGAAATTATGAAGAGAGGGAGAGAGAAAAGGAGGAAAATATTCAAAGGAAAAGAGGCAGAACCAGGTTCAAGCCCCAGTTCTGCAGGCCCCATAAGGATAGGGATTTGGGTCTGTTTTGTTCAAGTACCTATAATGGGACAAGCACATTAGAGGTTCTCAATGTGTGCTTGGTGTGGTTTATCCCTGCTGAAACGTGGAGTTTTTTGTTTTTTTTCCAAACGTGGAGCTTTGAGAAGGTGATTGGATTATGGGGGCCTACGCCTGACTTGCTGTTATGGAGTCTGGTTGGAAGAGGTGGGTCACTGTGGATATGACCCAGAAGGAATTAGCTCCCTCCCCAGCATCTTCCTTGACCTCCCTTCTGCTTCCTTTATGCATGACATGAACGGCTTTCCTCCTACTGTGCCCCTCTGTTGTGTTTGTTTTTGGAGCCAGCCAACCATGGGCTGTAACCATGAGCCAAAATAAATCTCTCCTTCTTTAACTTTTGGCTGTTGGGTATGGGGTCTCAACAATGAAGACAGTGATTAAAACAATACCTGAGAATGAAGGCAGGGATGGCCTCAGGCAAGCTACTAAAACTCATGAGGCCCTTTTCTTATCTATAAAATGAAATCAACACTATTTACTTGTCAACTATTAAGAGGGTTGAGTGATACTACAAATTTGGAGAAAAGTGATTTATTCAGAGCAGGGCCTTGATAAATACCCGTGAACATGCGTACCTCCTGCATACCAAGAGCTAGCCTAACCATTTTACATATATCACTTCTTTAATCCTCTTTCTACGCTACTATGATTGTGTCCCCTTTTCAGAGGAGAAAGCGGAGATGTAGAGATGCAAAACAACTTGTCCAAGTTCTTAGTAAGTGGCAACCCCAGAATGACTTATCCCAGAACCCCTTAGATGCTCTGCAACACTGCCTCTCAGAAGAAAGAACCAATGTTAGTCAGGTCATGCACCCACCCACCCAGGACATCCCCCTACTGTCTGGAAGCTCATGCTTCTATTCCACTGTATTCTCACTAAAAGAATTAAAATTAAAACATCAAAACCCAAACCTAGTTCAGTGAATGCCCTGGATAAGTCCCCAACTCTTCTGGGCTTTGTTCTTTTTTCTTTTGCCCGTAAAATGAGCACGAAGAGGCCTACCTTCGAGGGTGGTGGTGAGACTCAGGGAGGAACTGTGGAACTCCTGGTGTGGCCCACGTCAGGCCTCAGGGAGCAGACACAGAGCAGGAGAATGACAAAGAGGAGGACTCTGAACTTGCTTTGACTCTGGGCTGCTCTACTGCTTGCCAGTTGTCTCTCTGCCCTTTGGCCAAGGTGCCCTCATTTGCAAGATGGTGATGACAAAGCCTACATCACTGGGCTGTCATGAAGATGAAATGAGCTCATGGACAGAAAGAGCACAGAACCCTGGCACATGCTAAGGTTCAGCAATTAAGTGCTAACATTAGAAATGTTAGCATCAGCATCATTACATGGGCCATAATAAAACCTGCCACACAGCCTTTACCCTGAATACCCAGGACACGAATGACTCAAGGATTTCTTCTCCTGCTTGCGGCAAAATGTCAAGAGTCTGGAATATCCTCCACTTGGAATCACAGAGCATGGCAGAGTGTAAAAGAAAAGCAGGCCGGAAACTGGCCAGGCAGAGCAAGGATTCGGCTTGCCAGCCTGAAGGGAATGCGTCCACACTATTCTCCCAAACCCCAGAGGGATCTCGCCTGCCACATGGAACCACGAAACACCCCAAAGTTTAGAGCCATGTGCACCAGGAACAGAGCCGAGTGGGAGCAGAGCTGGACAAGGGTTCTGATGAGGGTCCAGCCCTCTCCCTTCCGAGGAAGTAAAGGATTTTTCAAACAGATGTGCAGTCTCTACAACTAGCTCTCTCTGTGGGCCTGCACAACACAGCTGGGAGCAGGTTAAGTCTTTCAGCAGGTATGTATACACTCACACACACACAGGCACACACACAGAAACGTGTGCACACACACATATGGAACCACGGTAATGCCAAACAGGTATTCGGAACACAGTGAACTTTCAAAGGCTATACTAACCAGAAATGACTCTGGCCAAAATGACCCTCTCTTCTCTGAAATAAGAACTCCTTTCTCAACTTTAATTGACCAGCTGGGTGTGGTGCTGCACACTTGTAATCTCAGCACTTTAGGCTGAGGCAAGAGAATCCCCTCAAGTTCACGACCAGACTGGGTTAGTGAATTCAAAGCCAGTCTGAACTGCATAGAGAAACCATGTCTCAAAAACAAAACAAAACTAAAACTAAAACTAAAACTAAGAAAAACAACAATTTCTCTCTCTCTCTCTCTCACACAGACACACACACACACACACACACACAAAACAACTTTAATCTATCACTGCCAAATAAATCTTCCCAGATCTCAGCTCTAATCTAACTGCTGCTCAAACAATTATCAATGGCTCCCACTGTCCGGTGAATTAAAGGCAAACTTTTTACACTGTTACTTAAGGTGACCCCTCCATCCACTCTTTCCCAGAATGCACCTGACCCTTGCAATGGACACTGTGTGGGGGAGGGAAAAACACAGTCTGGCCCCGGACATGGTAACGTCTAATAATCTTTCTAGTCTTCAGTTTTATACCCTGAACAATGGGGATTATATTAAATATATTATAAGGTAGGGGCAGCAAATGGTGACCAGAGCTAATGCCAGTTGACCCCATGTGTTTGTAAACCTCCACAGGACTCAGTCCCGGCCATTTGTGGTCTCTGGCTGCTTTTATTCCACCAGAGCCAAGTTGAGCAGTTGTGACAGAGACCTTCATCCCACAAAACCTCAGATATTTTGCAAATATTTCCTACCTAGCTCTTCTCAGGAAGTTTACCGGCTTGGGTTCTGAGGAGTAATGGGACAGCGTGCATACACACAGCAAGTGCTGGAAAGTTGGGAAAGTCAACCCTCTGGGCCCTGAACAGAAGCCACCCCTCCTCCCAAGTTACCCCTGCCCCTTCTCAGTCCCAGGTCTGTACCTCCCCAAAGTCACTGTCGTTTCCTGAATCTTTGGCCGTCAGTGATGTAGTTTGTAGCGAACTCAGGCCGGGCAGCACTTTCCCATTCCCGCCGCCACATGTGGGCTGCAGTCCGGCCTTGCCCAAGTCTGCACTCCTGGCAGCGCCTCCCGGGGAAGCTGGCATGCAGCAGGAGCATTGTAAGAGGTTGCCAGGCTGAGCAGAATAGCAATAAACAGGGCAAATCCTGGGGAATTGATTACATATGAAACTTAAATAAGGGAGGCTCTTGGAGAATCCTCAAACCAGATTGTATTGATTGGGAAGAGGTGTAAGTGAGGAAAATAAACAGCTACAGAGCATCAAGCCCATTAATCAGGGCCTATCTACCAAGGATCATTAATTATCTGATGTCTCCTCCCCCTCCTGTCTCCAGCCCTTGACTTTTTCAAGACATGAATCACAACACCCTAATATATTTTTAAACCTGTTCTCAGGAACAATGATAAGCATAGACATAAATTCAGCCCCATCCCTAGCGCTGGCCCGTGCAAGGAAAAGCATTCCCCTGCACCCTTGAAAAACAAACCCACGGTGTCCTGAGACATCAGAGAGAGAGTCACCACTGGTTTCAGCAACTCAGCCAAAATGGAGCAACGTGTGTTTGAAAGATTGTAAGCAAGGGCTATAAGCAGGCTGGGCTTCCTGTAAGCCTCAGGTATCCAGAAGAGATTTCTCCAAAGCCTCTCATTTTCTAAATCTTGGACATTTGATGTCTTCTGTTGCTCTCTCTTGAGAGCCCATTCATGGAGCCTGGAGCCTGGGTTTGACCCTAGGTGGAGACCTGGGAATCTGCAGTAGAAACTGAACAAAGAACTCCTCATCGTGAAGAAGAAAACTCCCTGATCTCACCAGGCACCACCAAGACACTTCCCGAGAAAGGCTCTGGGTACCCACTCGCGACGGGTACCCAGCAGGAGATGCCACCCCTGCCCCTCGCCCATCCCCTCATCTGCACCCCACAGCGCGCCCCTCCCCTCTCCCACCCCCAGGGCCTCTGTGCTGCAGGGTTGCTCAGTGAGGGTGCAGCGCGGTCAGCTGTCCTCGGCCTGCAGGGATACCTGGAAGGCAGGCAGAGCAGTAGAAGAGGGAATTCGTTTTGACTCACTCGATTTCCCGACAGAGTTTCAGAGCGCATTTGTTTGCTATCACTGCACATCATTCCCTGTCAAACAGGTTGAAATCCAAAAGGCAAGATTTTGACAGGACACACTTGCTGTGATAACAAAAACAGATAATAGCGGTTCTGAGTTAAACCAAGGGGGACTGAGAACAAGGCTCAGTTTAGGCTACAATTAGCCCTCATGTGAAGGGAGGGCAGCAGTCTGAGTCAGGGACCCAAGAAAACTCCCAAAATAAGTGTACCAGGAGCACTAAAAAGGAGTCATAGCAACCAAACTAGAAATGCAAACTGGTGAGCGGGAGCCAGCTGAATCCTGAAGGCAGCTGGCTTCAGGATCGCAGTTCCAGGAGAAACAAACAGCAAACAGCACCCCATGGAAGGAAAGGCAGACCCGACGACCAGAGAAGGCAGAAAACCTGCCATGTGGCCTCTGAGGCTGCTTCTGGCATCCTGATTGCAAAGGGAACGCTACTATTTGGCCTCTATTCAAGAGCCACACTCAGCACCACTTCTACGAGTGAGCCAGAGGCAGTCAGCTTAGTTCTGATTTCTCTTTCATATATATAAAAAAAAAAAGCTAGATGTCCTGATGTCCACCTGGGATTATAGCACCAAATGCGTGGCGATACTTCCCCTCTCCCACTCAGAGTCTAATATCTGCTCCTCTCAATGAAAGGCCCGCCCTGGGATTGCAAAGCTCACTCAGGACAAAGAGCAGGAGCACACAGAAGCCAATCTTGGGCTCCAGGTCAAGGAAGCCGGACCTGCTTCCGTTCCTTGACTTCTCAGAGAAGAGCCCAGTTGTGCCCAGTGTCCTCCTAGTAGAGGGAGGGCAGTGATACTGTGGAGCATCACTGCCTCCCGCTGATGTGCCACTGGCGGTATCCTTGTCACTCCTCACGACAGTCACGGCAAAGGCAGTGCCTGCCATCTCAGCTGTACCCTGGAACAGGGCGTGAGCTCTGACTCAGCCTCTTAGAGCCATGTCCCCTCTGAGCACCAGGGACACACAGGTGTCTCACACACTAAACCCGAAGGCATGTGTGAGTGGTTAGAACCGCACCTGGTATAGGGTATTAAAGGGCTGCTATGAATACTCCAGTTAAACCCCGGGCTACAGACATCGTGGAGGAATAAGTCATTCTGGGCTGTTGAAAGCCACACATTCTTAACGATTCAATTGAAACCTTTTCCGAACAAAGAATCATGACCCTAGCTTTTTTTTTCTTTTAAATTATGTTTAGTAGGACATGTTTGCCACACGCCATGATTAGAATCATCACGGGGAGTGGGTACGTACTCGAAACACATCTTAATCCTTGTTATGTCCCCTACCTTTCCCTTTTCTCCCTTCTCCCTTCCACCTCTTGGTCCCCTTCCTATTTGCAAAAGAGCTATGCTCCCTATTCTCCCTGTTAACTATCTTTTATTTTGCTCTTCGCTCCTGGCTTTTAATGAACACAACTTCTCTTTTTCTTGTGAGCTCGGGGGGAGCGCTCTGAACACCAGTGTTGTGCGGTGTCTGAGGATGCCCCAAGGGCCTGGCAAATTGCTGGACCTTCCTTAAAAGATCCAAGAGTTCCCCACCATGGTGGCACACATCTGTAACCCCAGAACTTGGGAGGCTGGGGAAAAAGGATCACAAGTTCAAGGCCAGTCTGAGCTGCATAGTGTGTGACCCTGGCTCAAAAGACAAAACAAAAGTACCCGAAAGTCTTTCAAAATCATCGATAGACAGTAAATAATCTCCAAGTGAGAGCCTTGGTGGGATTCTGCCCTCAAGGACAGCACAGATACAGAAGGGTTTTGCTGCAGTCTTTTCAGTACACAGAGCTTTTGGTTCTCAGCTCGTCCCCAGCCAGAGGAAACCACCACCAAGTTGCACTCCAGGAGCAACAAAGAGTTCAAGACATCACAGTGCAGTGATACATGCATACCTGTGTTTATAGCAACGCAATTCATAACAGTAACTCTTGGAAGTGGCCTATATACCCATCGTCAGATGAATGGATACAGAAAATGTGGTATTTGCACACAATGGCATACTTAAACTCCAATGGAGAACTTAAGTTATTTAAACTACTGAGCCTCAGTTTCCTCATCTGTAAAATGGATCAACAACCTATTCACTGCGCTGTGAGGCCAACACAAGATCATCTACTAAGGCCTGGCACCGAGTACGGGGTGAGTCTGTGAGCTGTAATTACCAGGAGGACTAAGGACAATGGATCCTTTGGCCCCCACCTCACCTGTGAGGAAGGCATCAACTTCCCCACGGTACAGATGAGGAAGCCAAGGTGCTGAGAGGCGAAGGGTCTTTCTGCCTTGCAGGATGAGAGCCCATGGCTCCGAGCCTGACTCTGGCTCTGGATGGTGCTGTACTGCTGGGCCCGCGTGCCATGTACTACAACAGAGCCGCGAGCCAGGCAGTGTGGGGAACACGGCTTGAGAGGGGCTGACTGCGCAAAGGCCACTCAGGGCCTCCTGTGCCTGGGAGCAGAGCTGGTCACTTGTCCCCGAGTACTAAGAGACTCGACATGGGAGCCAACGCTTTCCCATGTCGCCCAAGCACAAAGCAAACATCATTTCACAAGAGTGTTAGGATAACAGAAGTAAAAATGCCATTATAACAGGAGTTGGAGCTGTGGGGCTGCAGCCGAGAAGGGAAACGCTCCAGGGAAAGGCACCCATCCTTCCAGGCTGGCCTGGGCCCCCACGCAATAGCCCAGATGGCTGGGCCTGGGAATGGCCTCACTGCATACAGGGAGGCATTGTCTGCTGATCAAGCCACCGGTGGGTGTGCTTGGCCACTCCAAGGATTGTGAAACTGAGCCTTCAGAAAAAACCCAGGCTGCTAAATGTACTGGGAGGAACTATAGTATCTTAAAAATGAGGGTGTGGGTGTCTGGTTCTTCCACACCTTGGAGAAACCCACATTCATTGCCCAAGATCTTCCCCTTCTCACTGCCCTCCTGGGTCAGGCGATGCCCAGGATCCAAAGGACTTCCCCACCCACTTCCTCACCAGATCACCGCCTCCCTGTGCTCCTGCTAGACGGGTGCTTCACGGGCCTGACCTCAACAATCTCCCCTCCACTGCAGTGCTCTGGGGAATGGGGGTTCTTAACTGAATTTCTCCAGATATCTACAGCACTGCCTGGCACATATTAAGTGCTCACTAGTCAGCGAATAAATGATCATCAACACTTCACATGCTGAGAACAGGCTGCAAAAGTTCAGGTAATTTTTGGTAATGGTGGTTCACACCTGTAATCCCAGCACTGTGTGGGGAGGATTGAGGCAGGGAGATGGCAAGTTCCAGTCCAGCCTGGGCAACTTGGCGAGATCCTGTCTCAACAAAACAAAACACAAGCTGGGAGGCTGAGGCAGGAGGATTGAAGGGTTGAGCCCAATCTGCATAACTTAGTGAGACCCAGTCTCAAAAGAAGAAATAAAAAAGGATGAAGCTGAGTGAGAAGGCTCTGGGTTAAATCTCCAGTATCCCCCTCACACACACAAGCAATACAATAAAATAAATTATCAACACAGTTTGTAACAGCTAAATCTTGGAAACAGCCCAAATTCCCAACAACCAATGAATGGATAAAGACGTGGGGTTTTTTTTTTTTAATACAATGGAGTACCTTTCAGCCATAAAGGATAAGCTTGAGTAATGTCTAGGTAAATGGACACACATTGAGACCATACTCTTAAGGGAAATAAATCGGACACATGTGTAAATATCACACTGTTTCTCTGGTGGGAGAAGCAAAGTGCACAGAAGGACCAACATGTATAATAGGCACTATAAAGTAAGGAGAAAAGGTGCAAATGGAAGAGGAACAAGGGATGGCGGAGGGGAAGGAATGAAGAGAACAGGAAAAAATGAGAAAAGAAGGATAAAATGAAAGCAGAAATTTGTGAATAAGGAGGGGAAGAGGAGTTGAAGGGAAGGAATAGGCATGGGAAAAATGAGAAGAATCAAGCTGTATCATGTAAGGGCCGGGGCTTTAGCTCAGCAGCACAGCACCTGCCTAGCAAGTGAAAGGTCTCGAGTTCGATCCCAACTGCTGGGAAGAAGAAAAAAGATATGTTATGTACAGGTTCAGAGTCCCTGTGATGAACGCTATGATTAGGTACATCTAAAATGTACCAATAAACTTATTTAATTAAAAAAATATCAAATACATGCCAGAGCCACACATTCAAGAGAAAGTGAAGTTCCCCTGGAGCCAGGCCCCAGTAGCAATAGTGTTTCTTGGTCTCCCTGAAAAATCATGGCTGGACAGAAGCTGGGCCACAGCACGGGTGTCCCTCTGGATGAGCCAACTGAACTCTTCAGATTTCCACCCCGTCCTCCAAGCCTCCGCAGCTGCCTCCACTACACACAGCAGGCGGAGAAGATGAGATTCCCCCAGAGCCTCTGAGTGGCCCTGTGATTGACTCTCCGGGCACCCACTGCGGGACTTCTGGCTTTATCATACCCAGGCAAGGCCTGAGAGTCCTGGGCGATCTCCGGTGGGTGGCTTAACCTCTCTGAGTCTCGCATTTCCTCATCATAGGACAGTTGTGTACACAGAGTGAGAGATTACATCTAAAAGACTCTACACCTGTTTGGACAATGAGGCTGCCAAGGCTTTGTCACCTTGGGCAACCACCCCCTTCTGGGCCTCGGCTTGTGCACCTGTGGAATAGGATAATAGCCTGCTCTCCACAGCCAGGACTATGGTGTCTATATGTGAGCTAAAGGTTGGTAAAGTGGGTAGCAAAGAGCCGCCTGGCACACAGCTGGGTACCTGTAAGAGGCAGTGAACCATGGCGACCACCAGACCACTCTCCTTTCTCAAAAATCCCAGCATGCAATGAAAATCAGCCTCAGTGTCCACACAAGATCTTGTGAGACCTCGCCCCCACCCCCACCTGTGGCGTCCTCAGCCCTGCAAATGCCTAAGCCCAGGTTAGCCAATCCCAGCCCGTGCCTTTATCATGGAAGGAGGAACAGAGGGAGGCAGAGGCCTGGAGGGGAGATGGATGTTCCTATGAATGAGCCGGTGGAAGAAAAGACAGGTGAGCCATTACAGGAGGGGTTAGGTAAATAGATGAATGGATGGATTGGCCCCTTCACTGCCCAGATCACAAAGTCCACGAAATCAAGATGATATTTCATATCTTTCAGAACAGTCACAGTGAAAGGCACAGAACGCAGTTTTCAGTAGCATGGTTGTAGGACTTATCTGACCAAAGATGATAAAGCTCTACATAAAAGGGTATAACTGGGCTGTGTGTGATGGCACATGCCTATAATCCCGGCACTGGGGAAGGCTGAGGCAGGAGGATTGCACATTTGAAACCAGTTTGAACCAGACCTTGTCTCAAAAGTTAAAAAAAAAAAAAAAAAAAGGCCTGGGATGTAGCTCAGTGTGAAGGCCCTGGATTCAATCCCCAGCACCACAAAAACAAACGAACAACAACCCTTATCGAACCCTAATTACTGTTTATCTTACTATTGCTTTTTTTCCTGAGAATGTGTGCTCCTATTATCCTGCAGGAGGGCAAGCATGGCTCAGGAATGATATGTTGGTAGACAGAAATCAGGCTCGGGAGGAGGAGGATATGCCCCATGGAGATGGACAAGAGCAAGCCTTCCAGCTCAGTTATCAGTTCCCCTCCTCAGCCCCTCCTCCTTCTCCCTGGAGCAGCTGCTTTGCAGAGGCTGTGTAGGAGCATGCAAATCTGGCAGAGGAGAGAGAGCTAAAATGCTTTGCATGAGAAAAAGGGAATTCAGGGAGGATGTGAACCTTGCAACCAGACCCGGAAGTTGGGGGGGGCGGGGCTGGAGGGACCATGTTTAGTGGGGTTGTGTGTGATCTGAACTCTCCCCTGGAAATATTCCCAATATCTCTATCTTACCAGTGCTCTCTAGGGCTAGCGGAATCCTCAGGAACAAGAGGTGCCAAGCTCTGCTTCCCAGGGGGTAAAGGGAAGGAGAGCGTGAGCCAGAGCCCTGGTTAGGTCACTGGTTATGGCCTGGGTACACGGCCCTGAGCCTAGAGGGCTGAGGGTGAGCTCATGGTACCGTGCTGTCATTGGAGTACCTGTTACAAGGCAACTGCTCCGGAGTGCTGGACGGGAGACCCACCTGGCTGCCTCTCCTTCCTTCCACATAAGACTCCTTGGCTTTGGCCCTGGCATGTTTAGGGCTCACTGAGGTTGCTCCACTGGCCCTGGTCCCCTCTGTGCCTGGCACTGGTGATCCAAACTCACCTGACCCACGTTCCATTCCATCCAGGCTGGGAGCTCCGGGAGCCAGGCGAGTAGCTACAGGTGGGTGAGTCACTGCCCCCAGCTAGCATTTACATTTCAGCCAGTCCTCTGGGCTGGAGCTGTAGCACCAGGAGGTGGATGTGAGGAAATGCAATTGCTGGGCGAGGGGTTCTTTGTTTTGTGTTTTTTCTTTATGGTAAAAAGGTTTAGCATAGTTTGTTTTTTTTTTAATGGCCACCGAGACCACTCAGGTGAGCAGCTATAAAAGGTACACATGACTTATTAAAATCTCTAATACCAAGGCTAGGGCTGTAGCTCAGTGGTAGGAATTTTGTCTGGCATGCACGAGGGCCTGGGTTCAATCCCCAGCACTGCAAATAACAATAATACATTTTAAAATTCCCAACACTCATTGCAAACTTTGTATACACAGTGACTATTTGAAAGTATTTCTCACCCAAGAAAACAGCAGTGGTGGGTAGTTTCTGGGAATTTCCCTGAAGCATAAGGGTTAAATTTCTGTAAAGACTGCACAGCAGCCTAAGTTTGTTTGTTTATTTGTTTGAGATTTGCTATGTAGTTTAATTGGCTGGCATTGAACTCATGACAATTCTCCTCAGCCTCCCGAATGCTGGGATTACAGGCGTTCTTCCATTTTTCAAAAACAGTGCTGAGAATTAAACCCAGGGCCTTTGCGCTGAGCTGCATATCCAGCCCTTTTTGGAAATTTTTATTTTGAGACTGTCTTAGTTGCTTTTCTCCTGTTGCTGAGACAAAATACTCGACACCCGAAGTTAGAGGGGAAAGGGTTTATCTGGCTTACAGTTCACAGAGGTTTCCATCCATCTGGCTCCAAGGCAGGGTGGCAGAGGGGCAACAGCTCAGGGCAGAGGAAGACAAAAGCAACAAGCGGAACCTTACCAGCATCTTTCTGCCCCTTTTATCCCATCCAGCCTCCTGGAAATCATGCTCTTAATCCCAGCATCACACATTCTAGCTTCAGCCACCTCCGAAAAGGACTGCATGAGGCTTTGGGGGACATCTAGACACAAGCCGCAGTAGAAACTAAGTTGCTAAATTGCACAGCCTAGGCTCAGACTCATAATCCTCCTGCCCTGGCCTCCCAGAGTGCTGGGATTTACATGGCTGCAACACAAGACCCACAGTCAGGCTGATTTCACTAGGAGAAGCAGATCAGAGAAGACCCTGAGGCAGCACCCTCTTGTGCTGTGACTGAAGGTAAGGCACAAATGAGGTGGTGAGGTCTCCTCTGGCTTCATCTAGAAATAGAGGGAAGTGGAGAGTTTAGGGTCCCAGAAAACACAATTTTTGTATAGATAAATATAAAGATATTTTACACAAGGGATGTGCCAACCACAAACAATGAACATAAGGCATTGCCCTTGGGACAATGATCGTAAAATGTCTAAGCCCCCAAAGCATTCGATGAGCAGTTATCCCATGTTGAAGTTCTTCTACAAATGACAAACTTCTCTAAATACCGTGTGAGCGACAGTGAGATAATGTCACACCACAGCCCCACGTTGAATGTGAAGTCAGGTCTGACGTCACACCCTGGCTCCAACCTCTTAATCTAAATCCAGCCAAGCACGGAGACTCTTCCAGCCCGACTTCTTCCTCCGTGAGATGGAAGTAACAGGGGCACCTTGCACTGAGAGGCATCTGTGATCTCCATGCAGAAGCATGGGTGAAGGATAAGGATGCATTCTAAGGAAGCCACACGACCTTGGGGACTTCCGAGGGTCTCCTGAGTGGCCAGAGGGCCCAATCCTGTTGGTAGAGGGGCTCAGGACTTGGCAGGGACACTGCTGCACCCTTTGTGGAAAGGCTGTGTGGAGAAACCTTTGAAGCAGTGGACTCCGGGGCAATTCCCGGCTGTGGCTGGCACAGCCCTGCCCTAGGAACGCACTGCCCTCTCCTCCCCAGTTTGGGAACCTCATTCCTTTCTCAGCAACTTCTTGGCCAAGAGACTTGGCCACAGAGGGATGATGGTTGCACCCTGAGCCCTTCTCTGGTTCAGATGTCACAGCTCCTACTCCCAGGGGCACCTTGGGGTTTTTGTGTTTTATATTAAGAGGCTTTTACTAGGAGGACTACCAGACACCATGCTGGCACCTAGGAAAGCAGGGGTGCCTCCCCCACCCTTGGGACAGCCTGGCCAGGAGCACAAAAGAATGATTTGCACAAAGATACTATTTATTCTACAAAGGCCTGGAAGGAGGCCCTGACTGATCCCTCTTGCGAAGAATAAAGTCCTAACAACGAAGCTGCTCCTGCCTCCCATCTGCAGGGCTCACCATTAGAAAGCTCTTTCCTAAATAGAATCCACTCAACCTCATTGCCATCCTGGGAAACAGGGTCAGCCTGCAGTCTCCCCATTATGGAGAGGAGATGACTGAGAGCTCAGCTGGGCCAAGATCAGCACCAGTACTGCCAGTAAGATGTTCCAACTCGGCCTGACCACTTTTCCATCCCAAGGCAGGTACGGAAATCAGTCCAGCTCATTCGGATGGCCTGACCAGCAGGGAGGGCGGTCTGAGACAAAACTGAGGGGCCGGGGTCTCTAGCTCCTATTATTATAGACAGCTAAGTTAGGTAAAAATATTATAGGCTGCAGATAGAGTTAGTGCTGAAGATGAGAACACATGACAACTGTGGCTGGAGGCCTCAAGACAAAGACAGAATGACCAGGTCATTCGGGTCCAATAAGGTCTAGCTAGACATCAGTCATGCAGGTGGGTGGGTGACCAGGACCTCCTGATTCCTGTCTTCCTAAAAACATCCCTGTACTTTCCATATACACTTGCTAGGTAGCCTGCTTCCCCACTGGATCAATATTACCTAAGTGGCTATACTTGTAATCTTATTTGTTGACCATAGTTTTTACCCATGTTGTAGCCCCCTCAACATTTTGCTCTATAAAACTTCCTCTGGGAAGTGGACTCATTGACAACCCACTTCCGGGTCCCTCGGGAGCTATCTCTCTCAATATATTTTTCCTACGCTTCACCTCCATTGTTCCTTAGAATTCATTCTTTGATTTGGGGGAACGCAAGCTCAGTGTACTTGATGCCTAGCGGGTAGGGAGTTACACTATTTCCCCTGTATCGCTATGAAAGGGGGAATTTGAAACCCGTGTCTCTCCAGCTAGATTCATCAGGACATGGAAATCCCCAGGCAGGCGTGTGTGATGTTTTCATCATAGCTCCCAATCATATACCACAGCCTCCTCCTACTGAAGGTCTATTCTTAACAGCTTACCTCAAAAGAAATCCCCTCCAGAGGGCACTAAGCCTAGACCCCAATAGTTAAAACAATAACGCCAAGACCTCCCTACTATTGATGCTTCAACTGGGAAGTTTTAGACATTGAAAGCCAGAGGGACCTGTGTCCAGTAGCCCAGTAGACTTGTACCTCTAAGGAGCCAGCAAGAGGATGTCAAACATTTGGAGGATTCAGTAGAGCGGCCCATGAGACGCATGGCTTCAAAATCCCATGAAAATTATCCTCCTGCAGGGATTCCACCCTCCCCATCATCCATATCCTTCCCTCTAGCAACAAAGAATAGCTGCTTGCTACACAAATGCTTTGAGATTTAAATATTTTACACTTCATCACTGCATGGTCAGTTAGACACAGTACTCACTAACCAAACAAAGGAAGCACAGCCTCCCCTAGAGAGTACGACTCTGCAAACCCACCTGGGATGTGTGCACCACGGGCAGAGGGCAGGGACAAGCTCAGGGAAGGGAGGAAAACAGCATTGTTTTTGCAAGAAGCATAAGCTAAAGAGGTTCTCCTGCCATAAAGCTATGGCCTCTGACCCTCAGACCACATCAAAGTGAACATTTACTGTCAACTCAGAATGCCACACCTCTAAGACCCAAGACCACCATTAGCTCTGGTCACACGAATCGCCTGGATGTTAAGGACGTGCAAAGGAAGAAAACGACATCTTGCCTTTTTGCTCTGTGCACGTGAGTTCTCCACTGCGAGCGGGAAGCCACAGGGGCGCCTGCCTTCCACCCAGAAAGATCCTGCACAGGTTTCCCTGGCCTGGAGGAGGAAAGGGCTGTGTGGCCCTTCCTGGAACATCTTGGGGTCTCACCAGGCAGGAAATCACTTCCAGTTACCCCAGACACATCTTTCCTGTAACGGAGGCCTCCGGAGCACTCCTGACCTCTCCTCCGACCCCCAGCAAAAGTACCGCTCTCTCCTGCTTGCACCTGCCGAGGCCTAGGGCAGAAAACAGACAGGGCCACACCTACTGTCCCCCATGACCCTCCTGATCTGTCCTGGTCAGCCCCGCCTTGGGTTTGTACAACTGTATTTTCTCAGGCCACCAACCACTTCCAGATGGATCTTTCTCTACCTGCTCTAAAAATACACCACTCAGCCCTCACCCCATGAGGCCACATGGCATAGCAGAGGTGGCAGTTAGCTTTGCAGCATGTCCCAAAGCTGAAAGGCTCAGGGTTCTACCCAACACAGTACATTGGAACCATCACTAAGCAGGAGCCCGATTCATGTCAACCTTTCTGGCTCTCCCCGGAGACTCTGCCAGTACCCCTGGTGGTCGCTTACCACTTTATAATGGTCACAGGAATCCCAACTCTGACCCCGCGCGGGAACCCATACGCTGATGCTTACAGGCATGACTCAACCCGCTGCAGTGAGCGGGAGCCCCAGGCTGCAGCCTGTGCCCTCTCAGGGTGTCTAGTTCAGAGCACTGTGGAGGCGGGCGAAGCCTCCTAGGTTAATTTTAGCTGAAGTCATGCACCCGCTGTGGTCAGATTTTCTTACACAGGCCACCTCCTGAATAGTGACAGCTTATGTTACCCCAACCCCCCGGGGCGGCCCGCTGGCCCCTTGCCCTGACTCTAGACTGCTGGGATTCCTGCTTCTCCTATTGCCTGCAACAGATTCTCTTCACTCTGCAGAAGATCTGATTCTCCATGCTTACATTTTCATGGCACACTTGCGGGTAATAAGCCACCATTTCTCTGGCTGCTCCAGGCAAACAAACCTGGGGAGTTGCTCCCCTTGGCCCATGCTCAGCAAAGGCTGGGCGAGAAGGCTATGGGCTGGGCAGATCATGTCAGCAACAGCCACAGGAGAGTAAAAAGCCTGTGTGCTTTTGCCTTCCGTAGCGGGATGGAATGCGGGGCTGCTCAAAGCAAATCCAGAGTGGCCGTTGTGACTCCCAAACAAATCCCATGATTTTGCGGCTAAAACCCGCATGCAATGTTTAAGACAGGTATTAAGATCTTGGCCAGAAACTGCTTCAGGTTGGAAGCTGTGCGATCTCTGTCCCATCTTAGGCCTATGGGTTACTCTCCGTGTTACAGCATCCTACACCTCTCCTTCATGGAAACCAGAATGAAGATCCCTCAAACAAAACTAAAACTAGAAAGGCATCACAAACGTCTACTAGCTTTTAAAAAGGCTCAGGACATGCACAGTTATTGCATGGTTTAGGTATTCAAGGGGTCCACACTCTGTGACTGCTGTGACTCTTTGATCAGAAGACTGACAGTGGACAAGAAAGTGTTTCCACGAGGCTTTGTTCTATGGAGGATGATGGGAAGGAGAGATAAGATGGCAATAAACAAATTCACAAACTAATATCGCAGACTAAATGCCACGAAAAGAGAGCGAGAGTGAATGGTGCCCAGTGGATAAATACTTTGGCAGAGAGACCGACAGCAGCATCTCTAAATAGGTGATGCTTGTTGCGAGACCAAAGAAGAGGACAACCACGCAGAGAGGCAGGGAGGTGGTTTTTCCCGGCCCAGTAGCACCAACATCACCGGGGGCTTGTTGTAAATGCAGATTCTCAGGCCCAATCTAACCTGTGGAATCAAAGATCCTGGGGAGTCAGGCAGCCTGGGCTTGACCAAGTGCTAGTGATTCTCATGCACCCGGTAATTTGGGGATCACGAAGCTACAGAAAGAGCTGGAGAACCAGCTGGAGAACCTTATAGACAACAGCAGTCTGGTTTGCTTACTGCCACAACCCCTGGCCACTAGCCCAGGTCCCAAGCACATAGTAGGAACTTGATAAAAACTTCTTTGACAGCTTGCCAGGTATTAAGTCCCAGCCCTCTAGAATCCAGGTAAAAATCACACAAGTGTTATATTCACAACATTTTAGGAAAAGCACCCCAAAAAAGGAAGAGAAGGAGGTCACTTAGATTTCCAGGTGGCCAGTGGGATGCTTTCTGTAGGGACAGAAACTGCCAGCCACTGGGCTGGCCTCTTCCCAATCTAATAAACCTTGGTATCTCAAAGCTGACAATTAGATTTCCTATAAAAGGCTAAATGTGGCCGCCTTCTGCTTCCCGATTCTGAAACTCAGTAAGAAAGGCATTAGTGTGTGGCAGCTGGGATCATCATTTAATTGATCTTTTCTCCCCATAGAAGCCTTCCTTCTCTGCTCCAACCCCAGTGGAAATCAATGTCACCTTCATTGTTATCATGAAAGATCAGGAAAAAAACCAACCCTTCTCCCCAGACCAAATTGGAGTCAATTTCCTAATGGGGCCCAGGTGACACCCTAAATGGGTGCTGCCACTCCCCACCTACCCCCATGGCCACCCACACAGCTCTCTTCTGGCCAATGGGAGCTCCCCGGAACAGTGAAGCAGCAAACGAGGGGCTTCCTACAGCAGGGACCCTAACAGAAAAGGTGCTGGATTCTGACGTCAGCCAAACAAGACTTGAAGTCCCGAGCTGGATGGCATTTCCCAAGCAGCAAGAAAAAGGCACTTGGAGTGTCAGAAGGGTTCAATAATCACATAGATTTTCTCTTCCTCTTCATTATTGCTCTGTGTAACTCTACCCATTCACTCAGCAAACATGTATTAAGTACCTACTGTGCCAGAGCAATGGGGACACAGTGATATGCAAAATTGACATGGAGCTTATTGTCTCAAGGGAGAGATATTAATCAAACATGGGCGTCACATGAAGATACTATAGAAAGAAGTCAAAGGGCAATTGTGGTAAGCGCTACAAGGCACCGCTGGAGTTTATACAAAATGGGAGAATCCCATCTGTCCAGAGTTTAAGAAAATTCAGATCCCCAGACCCAGACGGTGTCTACTTCAACCTCAGGGCACAGATGTATTTAGTAAGTTTCCCAGGTGGCTATCACTGTTGCAATGAGAGGTTGCAGATAAACAGAGAAAGAAGGCTAGAATGATTCATGTCATAACATATTGATTTACAAATGAAACCATCATATAAAATATATACTGACCTAGATAGCATATCACTATAAATGTTTATTTAATCTAGATGCAATATTTATAAATATGTGTATACACAGAGTTTAATATATATCTACATTTCCTTGTTCTGTTAGCTGAAAAGGGTCTAAGAACAATGACACCCCAGTAGCAACGAGCTGCCTGGCACCCAGATTTTGGCCCCTAATACTTTTCCCCAATAAAAGGAACCAGGGCTTCTTGAGAAAATGGCTGATTATCATACTGGGGCAGAAACTACTCAAGAAAAGCCTGGAACATATTATGGTATCAGAAAATAAGGATGTACAGTATATAAAAAAGGTGGGATATACCCGGGTGTGATGGACCCCTGAACCCAAGCCACTTGGGCCAACCTGGGTAACTTAGCAGGACCCTGTCTGAAATTTTTTTAAAAGTTTGAAAGGGAGCTGGGGACTTAGCTCAGTAGTACAGCACCCTGGGTTTCATCCCCAGCACTGTAAAACAAACAAATAAAAATCCCCCAAATAAAGTAAGGATGTAACCCCCAACACAATGATGAGTTCTGTGAAAGGGGCACAGAGCCAACAGTCAAAGCTTGGCAAGCTCAAAAACAATTTGAACAACAAAATAAAGCAGTATTACATCATAACCCAAAGCACGCAGCAAATATCCATAGTTCAATAAAGAATTGATTGAATGAATAATAAATGATACTGGAAAAACCTCTAGGCAAAAAGGATTCCAAATTGAGTCATGTAGATATTCTGCTCTCAAGGGGAAGTGTGGGCTACACACAGAGTGCAGCATGGAAAGGAGGGTTAGAGTAATGTTAGGATGAAGAGAGCTGACACACATACTACCCCAGCTAGGTGAGCAAGGTTAACACAGCATCAGATTGTGTGGACAGCACACCCCCGGATACAGTGTGAGGACTTCTATGGTCTTCTCCCAAACCCTCAACCCACGTCTGATTAACTCAGTTGGTGAGCAAGCGTGTAGGAGGTGACATCCCTCCAAATACCTCACTAATACTCCTCAAAATTGTGCAGGACATCAGAAATGAGGAAAGCCCAGAAGAGGCTAACAAGGCATAAAGACAAGTGTAACACAGTTCCCGGATGAGATCCTGGCTACAAAGGATATTAGATAAAAACCAAAAAAATCTGAATGAATTTGATAATGTTTCAATATTAGGTCAATAGCTGTGGCAAATGTACTGTACTAAAATGTGTCGTGGGATACCCTGCAACTTTCTGTTTTCTGCAGTTAAAACTATTCTTAAAAGTTTAAGAAAAGAACAAGTAAAAAGCTGCATAAGTTGACTGGTGTGCCATCCAGTTTGAAAACCTAATTCTTCATCTTCTATGGCAAGTAGTTAACCGTTGCAAGGACAGAATGCTAGGCTGATGTTTAATTTGGAGATCACAAGATTTGAGAAACTCTCACGTGTGTGTGTGTGTGTGTGTGTGTGTGTGCGTGCAAATGAGTATATTATATAAAGCTTGTACCCAAGTTATTATGAACAATAAACTTCCAGCATGAGTGAATTTCCCAGAATGCTCATTAGTAACTGTTAAAGATAAAAGGACTAAACAAAAAAGCCATTCAAAACTTCAGGTTTTGCTTTGATCCATTCAAAAGGCCCATGAAAGAATTATTTGTGCCCAAAGAAATAATCCTGAGAGTCTTCCACTTAGCAACTCTGAGCCCTAACATGAACGATCTCATTTGATCTTAAAGATTCTGCATTTGGCTCTTTGTCACCTTTAAAGAAGAAATCAAAATACCTGAGGTTTCTTCAGCTTTACCAGAGTATGACACATTGATGTGAGATGCTGGAATTAATACTATAAACTAGGTAACGCCAAATAAAAACACGTCCAATTAACTACTCAAAGGTCCATCATCTGAATTTTTTCAGGAAAAAAAAAAAATAGCCAGTTTTTGTGAGCAATAGGTGGCAGCATTTCTGTTCTCTGGGCCATGCTCTCCATAATTACACTGGCTATTAATAGATAGTTAGAAAGCAATTGCTTTTAAAGGTCCTTCCATATCCTTGTTTTCCATTAAGGGACAACCTCTTTCAACAAATCACGTTTGCCAGAGATAACAAAAATCATATTTCCTTTTTTTTTTTATAAACAAAAGAAAAAAAATAAAGTGACAAATTAATCTCCCCAGACATAATACAACTAATTGAATGTTCTAGTGCTGGCCATCTGCTTCGGGGATGCAGATTTAAGTACATTTTCTACTGCCCGATAAATTGCTTAATTCAGTTAGCTGTTAGGACCCTGCTTTTGTGTGGAGTTCTCAATGGGACCTTCTCCCTGGAGTCTGTCCCCAAGGAGTGGTTACGTAGTCCCCTCCAGCTGGTGGTCTCTCGGTGAAGGACATGTTAAGGCGGGTGGCCAAGCTGGCTGGAGCTCTGATTGAACTGCACGGGGTAACGGGCAGCACTGAGTACCTCCTACATGCCAGGCTCTGAGCCCTTTCTATGCAGTTGTCACATCTGCTCCTCACAATCTTTGGGTGATGATTTGTATGACCGCTTCCGTTTTACTCAGGGGAGTCTGAGGTTCTGACCTGACAGCCATTGGCTATCATGCTGGTATTTCAGAAGGACAGAGTAGCTGCTTCTGAGTCTTGGCTGAAACTTGAGGGACCAATGCCACTTCCCAAAGGAAGTGTAGACAAATACGCAAAATGCAGAATTTCAAAGGCATATGAGAGAGACCATTCAAAGGTTATCTTCTGTGCTGTCAGAGGCACTGTGTAAAAAGACGTGAAAGTGTGGGGAGATGGTTTTGTTTTGTTTTTTGAGAAGAGATCATCATTGCTGGAGAACGCTGTGCTGTCCCTACATCTTTTACTCATTCATTCAGGCTACTGGAAGGCTCCGACAAGTGTCCCTACAGTTAGGATGCTGTGTTCTGGGGACCAGCCCCTGCCCTGAGAATCTGGAGGAAGAGAGTGGTGACACCAGGGGGATATTACCAGCTGGGGTCGGTTGGCTACAGCCGCCACCAGGAGGACAAGGGACTGAGAGTCTCCTTAGAGACAGTGCACATGGAGGTGTATCTGGAATTGTGCAAAAGGGTGCTCAAAGCATCCCACAAAAGAAAGGCCCAGCTTTCAGCAGATCAGGAAACTACCCAATGAAGGCAGGTTCCAGGGTGGCGGGGGAGGTTCTTGCACTCCCCTCTGCAGAATTCCAGTGTGGAGCTTTGGTTTGTGTTGAGAGAGGGAAATTCTAATTTCCCATTTGGGACTATCTTTGCAAATCATGGTAATCATGAGGATTTTCATGAAGGAGCAGAAATCCTTCATCCCATGGTCTGGAGTTTTCACAAGCTTTGTCCACAATCCACATGTCCAACCTGCCCAAAATGCTAGTGACAAGAGTTGTTTCCATTCTAGTTGCACACCAGAGTCCCCGTGGAGCTTTCAGAAAACACAGATGCCCGGGTCCACACAGAAGAGTGTGCATTCATATGTTTGGATGACCCAGCCATCTGCCTTTCTTTTCTTTCCAAAATTCTCTAGAGAATTCTGATGGCCAGGCAGCACTGGCTGTCAAGTCACACTCTACATAGATGCACGGATAATTGCCTCTGAAAGGAGGACGGAGAAGCATTTCAGAGGCATGCGTGGTACTTCTTAATACTCAGAAAACAGGGTGAGTGGGGCAGCCTGGTTCAAGCATGCCGCACGTAGTAGGACCGGATGCATTGCTTTTTTCTAATTCTTCAGAGTACTGGCATAGGAGCTGGAAGTGGTGTCACATGCCTATAATCCCAGCCAGTCTGGAGGCTGAGGTAGGACTGCAAGTTTGAGGCCAGCCTAGACATCTCAGCGAAACCTTATTGGGAAATTAAAAAAAAAAAATTAACAGGGCTAGGGATGGAGCTCAGAGTAGAGCATCCTGGGTTTGATCCTCAGTACCAAAAATAAATAAATAAATATTAAAAAAAGAAAGCAGATCAGCATCCATATACATAGCATACGAATACTAAAATAAATCCTCCATCTGCTTCTCCAAAATAAATCTCCTCTTAAAAGTAAGAGAATTGAAGGGTGTGGATGTAGGTCAGTGGTAGAACACTTACCTAGCGTGTAGGAGACCCAGCACTGCCAGGGACAGAGGGGAGGTAAAAGAGGGGAGAGGAAAATGAATGAATATTGAAATTTAGATGTCATGTGCCAAGGTCCAGACATTAACAAGAAACCAGGCAGATATTCAACCGTGCTCAAATTCTGCCCTGAAAGACCAGATTCTTAATTATTATACATTCTTTCTTCTAAAAAGCAGCAGTAATGTGAGAGACCAAGAAGTTCTGTCTCCTAGGCCCCAAGCCCAATCATGTTGCAAATTTGAAGTCAAAGAAGGGCTGGTACTTGAGATGAAAGTGATCTCATGACAGAGGACGTAGTTGCTATAAGACAATTTCCTACAGCATCCACACCCAAGGCCACTAAGAAATTGTTATCACTCACAATGTAATATCCCTCTGGTGGAGAAACACAAGTGGAGAGAGGAGTATTTCCCAATGAGAACTTCACTGGAGAATTCAGTCTTCTATAAAATACATTCAATTATGAAGCCAGAAGGAATCTTGCCTGACATTTTATTTATTTTCATACAAGGGTATGGGAAAGAAATTCTGTAAAGATGGAGCACTGTGGTTACCAAAACAAATTCAGCATGAATGAGCTTTTAAAAAGTGCATGTTCAATCGGCTACTAAACGCCAAGTGACTGAACTGGCAGGGGACAAAATAAATAAATAAAAACCTCCATAGTGACATTCCGGGTCCCAAAATCAGCCATGCATGGTTTCATGGAAATTATCCAGGCTTTGATTCCAGGCAGAAGTCGGCCTGCATTCTGGCTCTGTCACTTACAAACTAACCTGGTGACTTGGGTGGGCAGTCGAGCGCTTTCACCTTTTGACACTCAGTGCACACCTCTGTGATATGGAAATATGTGAACCATGGTTCAAAGGGACCCCGGGTAAAATCTCAGCAGCTAGAACAACGGTGAGCTGCAAGATTTAGTGGCTCTTCTCTCAGAAGAACCTAGACAAACATGGTTAGATGTTTCAGATAAATAGAAAGAGACAGCCTGATAAATAAGGTCAGCTCCTGGCACATGAAATTTTAACGTCGGTGACAGTTCAGGTTTGGTCCTAGTCAATAGGAACCATAAATAGCTGTCACTTAATGGCCATGTCCTCTGGAAAATGGGTTATTCGTCTGAGTCCATCTCCCAGAGGACAGCTGCAAATACCATCAATACTGGCACTAGGCAACAGTCTTATTTATATCCAGGGACAGATTCCAAAAATAGAAGAGGCCAGGGAGGCTGCACCCATCTCCAAACTCCCATATTCCTAGAGGACTGAGGCTTTTGGAAAGTAGATCTTATGGAAATGCCCGAGACAATGGAAAAACTGTTAATAAAAGTGAGAAAAGCTAAAAAGGATAAGTTTTTAAAAAGCCACAAGAGGAAAACAATGAGGGTTGGGACTGTGCTTGCCTGGCTTTGCAGGATCAGCTGAGCCCATCACAGAGACAGCCCCAGCTCTCAGCTACCACAGAATGAAAAGGGGAAGGAAGGCCTGTCAGGATGTGTCAGCCTGCATCCAGGTTCGAGCTGGAGCCAGAAGATCTCCCATTGGCCACACCTGCAGAATCAAGTTCTAATTCCCAGACTTGACATTCAGGAGCTGCTACTTAAGCAGGGGCCCCTGACATCCCATTCTTCCCCTTCAACATCAGCCTAATGCAACTACTGGCAATTTCGTAGAGTGAACAATCTCTTCCCAGACTCTAGGCCTTTACTCTTCAGGTTGGGATGCACAATCTTCACAAACTGGGATCCTCTGGGTTTCTCAAAAAGCCCTGGGTTCAACTGCAGTCTCCCTCACATCCCAATTCTTTTTTTCCCCTTGGGCTTCGTCCAATGGCTTAAATGTCTTGTCACCTACTTTATCTATTACCATCTCTGAAGACAGGATCTTTGATTATTATTTCCATATTCCCTAAACTTGAATTTGGTGTCAATTCAGTGCCAATGTATTGGGTGGATAGACAGATGGACAGACAGAGGGAAAGTGGATGGATAGGCAGATGGATAGATAGATTAAAGAGCCAAAGGAAGAATGGATGGATTTTAGGGATTACAAAGAAACCAGTCAGGGAACACATTATCTACTCTGTCATTTGTCATCCAACACAGGTAGGAAATAGACTGTCCTGGCTATCACAATATCCTGATAAACTTCTACAACCCCATCCACAGATTTGACCACTAGTAACTGACCTCAGTCCTGGAATAAAATCTATCCTTCCTGTCAACTGGATAAAACAAGGCAGTCTTTTGTCAGTGGCTCACATAGCACCTGGATGGCTTGCGTGGCTCAGGACTGGGAGCAATTGCCACGGCACCTGTTGAGAGGGGTGGCTTGCAGAGTCACAATTAAAAGAACCCCACATCACGAGACATATGTTGGGTGAAATTGTAACTGTGAAATGGCCAACCTTGCCGTATTCCTTTCTTCAGTGAACGTTATGAAACTAGTAGGAACACACATTATACTCTAGAAATCCAAAGACGTAAAGGAAACACACAAAACACCCAAGCTACAGGAAATCTGACTCTTCCCACCCTGACCCGAGTTTAGAAAGTCAGTGGTAAAACTCAATGAGACACAGGTCACATGATGCTGTGTCACTCTTGTCTCACCTTGAAGCCCAGCCCAGCCCCAAGCTTTCCTTTACCCTTTGCCAAACAATCCTGGACAAGGGCCCTGTTTGTTTGCCCGTTTCCCAATTCCATCGGCCCAGATGGGGCGAGGCAGAGGAAACACACGCCAAACAAGTCGGTTATGATTACTGCTCACTTGGCTCCTTCACTTCACAGGTAGTAAAACTGGTTCTGTCATCCACAGGGCTTTTCTGCTGCGTAAGGAGGAAGGGGAATGAAGGGTTCCCTCTGCCTGCACATTACGGCTGCCAGCTGAAGAGCAGCAGAGCACTGCATTCACTGACAGCTCCTTGCTCCAGGGCATTCTGCTCTGTCCCAGTTATCTGTGTGCAGCTTTTCCGTGAAGCCTCACAACACCCTATGGGCCAGGAAACCCTGCCCTGTTGTACTGTGAGGACCCTGACATCCAGGGAAGTAAATGAATTGCCAAAGCACACACGGGATTCACAGGTACATCTGCTTCATTCAGGAGCTCTGCTCATCCAAAAGATCGAAAGGACATCACACAGCACATTGCTCAAGGCTCCCCTGGCCTCTGCCCTTCCCACTCCTCTCCTTCAACATCAGCCCAATGCCCAGCCAGAGCAGCCTGCTCTGGAAGTCACAGGAGGGCATGGGCCCTGCCTGGAGTCCCAAGGCAACGCTGAGACCCTCTGATCGGAGGCTCCGTCTGAATTACACAGACGCACTGGCGGTTCCCTTGTATAGTTCTGATCTATGGCACCAGCACCAAATGCCCACCTGGGAATATTTTGGTACCAGAAGTGAACAGAAGGGATAACCCTGGCAGTCTCCTGCCACAGTGAACCACTGCTTGACCTTTAATGAAATCTTGCAGGAGAGCAGAAACAGGTATTGCTGGCAAAAACAACCCCCGGCTTGAAACACACAACTGTCTTTGCACAAAGGCATGACAAACCTGGAAAGGGACAGCCAGGTGGCCTGCTTCTGTGATCAAAAGGGTGGTTTACAACCAATGGAGAGGATGCCACA
The DNA here is from genome assembly GCF_012274545.1 of Fukomys damarensis. Lineage (NCBI taxonomy): Eukaryota > Metazoa > Chordata > Mammalia > Rodentia > Bathyergidae > Fukomys > Fukomys damarensis. The sequence continues at coordinate 10,610,891 of NW_022900928.1, forward strand.
GCCCACTTCTCTCTGTGTCCCCTAGGAAGGGTTAATGGCTTCTTGGGAAAGAAAACATGCTAATTTTGGGCATCTGAGGCTTTCCTAGAAGCCTGATTCGTTTTCCATTCTTTTTGTTTGCTTTTTTGTTTTGGTTTTTTCGAGATAGGATTTTGCTGTGTTTTCCAGACTCGCCTTAAACTTGCTATGTAACCCAGACTGGCCTCAAACTCACGATCTTCCTGCCTCAGCCTTCTGTGCGCTGGAATTGCAAGAGTATGCCACCACGTCTGGCTGTGAAGAAGCTGATTTGTGAGGGTCAATGAAGATTCTGCAAATTACCTGTTGCCACTGAGCGTCTCTTGTCCTCAAAAAACACCAGGAGGAGTAAACACTGTCACAGTGCTCTTAACCAAGCCCACAGGGAAGCATAAGTGCTCTATTAAGCACCCTCAATTAATTATTCAACTATGCCAAAAGCAAGAGCGTGGACATCAACTTATTTGAAAGATGCAACAGCCCGAGTCCAGGTCACAGAAGACAGCGGTCAGGGGAGGGTTCCAAATCTTGTTGTCCCTGCACATGTGGTACCTCTGCCTTGCTAAAAACAACTAGCACCGAACCTCCCTAAACCCAGAATCACAGAGTCCTGGGCACAGAAGAGGCATCCCCAGCCTACTCCTCCTCCAGGCACAAATTCCTTGTACAAACCCACCTCCCCTACTCCCTTAGCCCTTTTCTTCCTATTTCACATTATCAACTATACAATTTGAACCTTATTTACACTTTAAGTTTTTCACACCAGAGAAACTATTTGGTATTTACACATGTGTCCTATTTATTTCACTTAAGAGTACGGCCTCAGTATGCATCCATTTTCCTATAAGTGACTCTAGTTTCTCATTCTTTATGGCTGAGTAGTATTCCATTTTATAGAAAAACCACATCTTCTTTATCCAGTCTCTAGATGATGGGCAACTGGGCTGTTTCGAAGTTTTAGCTATTACGAACTGTGCCACTACATGGGTGTGCATATATCACTGAGGTATGAGTCTTCTAATTCTTTTGGAAAGATACCCAGCAGAGGGATGGCTGGGTCAAATGGAACCTCTAATCCTAGTTTTTTGAGGTATGTCCATATTGATTTCCATAGTGGTTGCACCAGTCTGCACTCCCACCAACAATGGAGAAGGGTTCCTATCTCTCCACGGCCCTACAAGCATTTGTTATTGGCTGATTTCTTTATAGCAGCCATTCTTTCTGGGGTGAGGTGGACTCTCAGTGTTGTTTTTATCTGCATCTCTCAAATGAGTAGTGATGTGAAACATTTTTTCATATATTTATTTGCTGCTTTTACTTCTTTATCTGAGAAGTATCTGTTCATTTCAGATGCCCATTTTTAAATCAGGTCTTTATATTTGGGGAGTCTGATTTTTTTGAGTTCTTTATATATTCTAGATAGTAGACCTTTGTCTGAGGAGCAGCTGGTAAAAATTTTTTCCCACATTGTAGGTTGTCTCTTAGCTCTGTTGGTGGTTTCTCTTGCAGTGTAGAAGCTTTTTAAAAAGATGAGATTCCAGGTGTTGATTTTTTTTGTGCTAGTTCCCATGCCACAGAGGATTTTATTCATAAAGTCTTTTCTATACCAATGTCTTCAAGATTTACATGCACTTCTAAATGAATCCTCACAACCCTTGCAGCTCCGGGCTATTATTCTGCTTATTTTACATGTTACACTTCCACAGTGTAACTTGCCCAAGATCAGTGAGCTGGTAATGATGGTTCTGGGATTTGAACTTGATCAGTCTTACTCTGGAAGGTGTCCTTTGTCACCATGCCCCCAGCAGATGGACATATTCCTGCTCAGCCACATCCTGCTAGCATAGTCTCCAGTATGGTCACCCTGCTCATGATATAAAGGGCTACCAAGGACCATTTGCCTCACCTGAGTTCCCAATCGTGAAGCCACAAACTGCCTTACTTGACTGGAAGAAAAGATCCTGAACTATTCACTGCCTTGGGAAGATGAGCCCCAGAGGGTGACCAGGAAGTTTTATCATTTAGCAGTCTGGAGGAACATGGCCTGCAAAGAGAGGGGTGCGGGAAGTGACAGCAACAGGCTCATCACCACGGCCCCAGAGAACTGGCTGCTCTACAGGGGAACCCCAGGGTGCAAGCGGGGAGGGACCAACTGGGGAACAATTTGCTAGCTACAGTCAGGAGCCAGGGCTACGTTTCCAAAGCCTAATTTCGTGTCCACCGCTTTCCACTCCCCACACTGGGATGCAGCCTTGCCCTTGCCAAACTGGTTGGACTAAGTCACAGACAGTCAAAACGACCTCTCTCCCTGTCTAGCTGCCACATCCCTGATCAAAGCTGACTCATTTCAAAGGTGAACTGTCAGCAGCTTGGAAGATTGCAATCAGACAAGGAAAAATAAACTATAAGGTTACTTCAGGGGGTTCAAATAAAACCTCCCTTCAAAACTAGAGTTATCTTTTGTGCTCCTGAAATCCCAACTCTAATAAACCCATGGGGAAACTTATAAGACCTTACGTAAAGCATACATTTGGGTCCTGAGGTAAAATTCCAGTGTTCATTTGGCCTCACATTTTGTCTCCTTGTGGGGAAATTTTCCAAATCTGGGAACATAAATAAATCACAAAAGGCTGGAGACCAGACTGTGAGCACAGGTGCCAGGGCATTGGACTTTGTTCCCCACACCCTTACTCTGGCATCCTGGTGCAAGGAGAACACACACACACACACACACACACACACACACACACACACACATCCCTCCCTATAGACATGCAGGCACATCTATTGTCCTTTCTTCTCTTTCTTTAGAAAAAAAAAAGAATGGGCAAGCTGGCAAGCTAGAGTCTCAGCTTACATTTCAGGATAATTTAGTTTAAGATGAGTTCAGGGCCTGGATTTTCAGAGTAAAACAATTTAGTCAAGAGCAGAATTTTCTGAGCAGGGCCCAGAGGCTTTTACCTAGAAATGGGAAAAAGAATTAATTCATACTTCATGTGTTAGAGAAGGGAGATTTTCCCTGCTTCTCAAACCTTGGGGACCTCCTCAGACTTTCTGGAAGCCTACAGATATGCCCACGAGGGGGCAGCCTTGTCTGAGCTCCTGGAGGCACCTGGGGTTTCCTACAGTGAGGCTGTGGGTTGCTTCCCAAGCACTGGAACGTCCAGAGGAACCCACCAAACCCAGGCGGATCAGAAGTGGGCCCAGAACTGCCCACTCTGCTGTGAGGGTGGAATCGCAGTGGGCCAGGGGGGAGGACCAAGATGCAACAGCAGTGTTGGGGAGAAGTATGAAGCCATCACTAATGTCACACCTGCATTAAACAAAGTTTGTTTGGGCACCTGGAAGCTGCCAAGATGTGCTCTTCTATCTTTAGGTGCTGGGCTGGGGCTGAAAGCAAGAGCAATTAAAAGATTTTCTCCATCAAGTTACTCTTGTGAAACGTCATGTCTCAGCTCCCTACTGACTATATGAAGTAGGGCCTCTCAGGGCTTTGGAGGCCCTGATGATATACATGGAACAAGGCAAGGGAGAGACCAGGAAAGGAAAGAGAGGTTCAGAAGGCACCCACCCAGCTGCTGTGACCACTGTTATTGCCTCTGGGACCCAAGTTCCTTAAGAGCTTGCACATGCTCTGCAGGTAAAACACACTAATGCTGGACTGTCCTGACAGGCAGGTGACAGAATTCTCAAGCTGCATTTTGAGTGGGGTTCCCAGCCTGTGCTCTCCCCTGTGCTAGGAAAACAGGTGTCCTGGGCAGCTGCAGCCCAGCACCAGGTGCACCCACCTTGGGAGACACCAGCTTCATTATACCCCGTAGCTGACTGCAAATGGCAGCTACTTGCCCAGACGGTGACCTACGAGGTCGTTCACTCTGCTCACCTGGGGATCTTGCCTCTTAGCAGAGTTTTAGCAACAGGGACACAACCTTCTCAATGTCTACAGAACAAACTCAGTGAAGATCTGGAATCTGGAATTTCCTCCCCGCAACCATTCTAAATGCTATAAAAATGATCTATGGTGGTAGCTTCCCACCTGCCGCCTGGCATCCCTGGAGGGCTTGTGGGTAAAAAATCGGGGCGTAGGAATGCTTCAGTCAATCAACAGGAAAGGGAGAGGGACTGGCACACTTGCCACAGAGTCAGCCTTCAACAACTGCTAAAGTGGTTTCCTGCCATCACCCTGCTGAAGCATCCATTCTTACCCACTTTCCCTCAGGATGAAGTCCCACTGGCTGAGACTCTGGCGAGGTCCTGCAGGACCCAATGTCTGATCCCCCCATCTGCTGTAATTCCCCTTCCTGGGTTAAAAGATCAACAGCTAGTTTAGTCCCAGCATCTCAGAGCCATGGATTTGAAGGTTTTGCTCGCAAGAATCCACAGATTAATAGGATAGAGTCAGATGCCCTGGGAAAAAGATTTGAAGTCAGCTAAACCAAGATTTAAAAATCCCCTCCACCAACCAACCACTTTGGAAGGGCAAAGTACTGAACATAGCAGAGCCTCAGTTTTTATCTATCTGTAAAGTGGGGAACATGTGAAGGGAGCTATGAGACAACCTATTTAACCACCCAGCATAAGTGGTTAGTTCTGAGCCCCCAAACCCCAGGGTGGGCTTCCAAAGCAGAGCGAGTTAAACTAAAGCCGTGATTCAGCTACAGTCAGAAATAAGTGTGAGGGCCAGGTATCTAGCTCAGTGGTTCCGCTGCCTGCCTCACAAGCACAAGGTCTCAAGTTTGATCCCTGGTACCAAAAAAAAAAAAAGAAAAGAAAAAGCAAGTGTGAGGGCTCCCCACTGACAGCCTCCCTTCCAACAACCCACAAGTGTCCTTTCTTGTCATCCACACTCGTGCCCAAGCCACCCCCTCCATATCTTTTCAAAGCCATTTTCCCACAGCAGAGGAGACTGGCGGTGATGATTTCAAACCAGATTTATGAAAACCCATAACTAGAAGATTAAAATTCCAAATGCCATCTGGATAAGAGCGCTTTGCCAGGGCAGAGATGTCGGAGTGGTCAAGAAGTTCGTGTTCAAGTGTTGCTCTGGGTTGATAAGGGAACGCACTTGAGCCAGTTGCAGAAGAGAAGAGATACATTTTAACTAGGCTGAGTTAGCAGGTTGGCTGCATCTGTGAGAAGAACTATCGGCTGGTATTTGGCATGGACTTTTCTGAGACAAGTGAGATCCAGGTTGGCTCACTGGTCCTTCTCCTAGGTCAAAATGTATGTCTGTCTCTGCCGAGACCTTTGCCAGGCATAGGAAGTGGGGAAGAGGGTGAGACCAGGACCACTAGGAGAAAGCCCTGGGGCTATCATTAGGATGAGCCTCACAACAGACTTCTGCTGGTCAGAACCTCCTCCCACAGATTCCCCCAAAGCCATAAAAAGGTGTAAGATATTTCCAGAACTTCTCCCATATGCATATCCACCATGATAAATTCTTTGCACCCATGGCTTCATTGACTTCTTATGACAACCTGATGAGGATTATCGTCATCACAACAATAAAGAAGGGAAGACTGATGTCAACGAAGTTAAGCCATTTGCCCAAGACCTGTAAGTACCTCCACAGGCACACACATCTGGCAGAAGAGATTCAAAGCACAAGTTTCTGAATTCAAAAATCCATGCATTGACCTAGAACTGGCTCCATTCAACCAGAAGCATCACATCTCATGGGTTGGACCATTCCCAGTCATTGCCATGACCAGAGTAGATCAGGTAGTAAGACAGGTCATCCATGCCATTGTCAAGGCATTGAAGAAACAATACAGAAAAGAAATAAGGAGGAAAAAATGGTGGTTGAAAGTTGATCTTGGCCACAGTCAAAGATCAAAGCTATTAGTGAGTAAAGGAAAATAATTTTCAGAAGGAACTTGCCTTTCTGGCCAAATGGAAAACCTAACACCACCTGAGATCCAGGCATGATTGGGAAAGAGTTCACATTCTTTGAAAAACCACTGAAGAAGGAGGGAAAAAACCTGGATGAATAAAATGCTCGACTACTGCGCTTTGTCCCTCAGCTGCTCTCTTGCCTCTTGCCTTTTCTTGTACCCACCAAGCCTATATCCTCCTGCTAGGTCCATCTACACATCCCCTTCATGTCATTCTCTTGCCCTCAGATCGCCAGTGACTCCCCCCACCTTCTCATTTGAGGTCAAGTTCAAATCCTTGGCCTGGCATTCAGTGCGGTGTCCCTGCGTCAGCCTCTCCTCCATCTCCCCTTCCCACTGTGGAGATGCAGTGTGGCTTATCAATGTGGCGCACTGGCTTCTGGGTGACCCTCATCTGGGCTTAGCCACATGGCTCAGGTGCTCTATCAGGGGTGAGTTACTGAGACTGAGATGGAGAGAAATAACACTCAGAGGAAGAACAGGAACTACAGCAGGTAAAATTCTGTCAGTACAATGCATGGGACTAAGAAAAAAGTTTTGAGAAAGAGGAGGCTGGAGACTTTCAAGCCCTCATGGCAGCCCATAGATGGGTAGCATTACCCAGCTCTATCTCTGACTTCCTCTGCCCAAGAATCTGCCTACCACATCTTCTTACAGAATTCTGCAAGATCCAGGTCAAGGCCATACTGTTCTCTCCTTCCTGTGATCTCGCTGCTACTTAGTGCTTACTTGTTACCATGTACCTAGGATCTGCACACTTATGCTGGATATCTCTGTCTTATCTCTATAAACTCCATACTTGAGATCTAGAGGGGCTCAGCTATGATGGTTTGGCCTGGAAGCCAAGAGTCCAACTGCATCTCTTAATTTCTGTTCTTCCAGAAATTCTCTAAATACCCAATCTCCTGGATTGAATCCCTTTCTGCTTGAGTTCCTAATTCCTACTGATGAACCTCTCAGTTTGCTCTTTAGTTCTTTAAGCTCAGCGACTATGTTACACCTTAGCTATGTGCACTTTAGTACTCAGCTCTGTTCTTAGGCACTCCCCAATATACCAATGTATCAGGGATCCAGATTTATTTCGATCTGTGGGGCCAATTTAACCTAAGTAGCACCTTCTCAGAACATGTCTCATGGCCACTATGATCTGTAGAATTGATACATGAGTGTGTATTATCCAACCATGCCTGGAGCCAAGGAGAGCTCAGAGTACCTACGAAATCTGATGCTAGGAAAAGAGGTAAGTGCCAATATATATTCAAGGAAAAAAGTCGATCCATCCCTGAGACAAATTCTTACACTTGCTATTCAAGCTGAGGAGGCAAATTCACCTCTGAGTGTTAGACTAAACTTTCTGACTAGCCTACGAACTTCAGTAGTCCCTCCTCCTTCCTTCTGTCTTTCTTTCTGGTCAAAAGACTTATGTGTATGTGCTGAGGATGTAGCTCAGTGGCAGAGCATGTGCTTAGTGTGTTTCAGGCCCTGGGTTCAAAATACAGCATTGCAAAAAAGAAAGTTAGGTTTACTTTGAAATGTGTGTTTCATAAAGTGTGACAGATGAACCACTGGAGGTATATTCTATAAGATTTGAGACTTGTCCCCGGGGGACATGTTGTTTTCATAACTATGTATTTGCTTTTATGATTACCTTATGTTATGCCCAATAATGCTACTTCTGCATTCTACAGTTAAAATATGTAGTTTCCTCTTATATAAACTTATTCAAATTAAGTAGTCAAGTTGAAGAAAACTAGCAAATAAATAAGCAACACAAGTGGTAGAGAAATATGGGGAAAGCTACAAATAAAAGAATGATGAAGCTCTGGTGACATTAACTCTTACAAACTTGGGAATTTCAAATATCTAATCTATTTAGTTTATCAACATAGTGTAAGATGGCTCCTGAGAATGCTCACAATCCACTTTAAATAGCTTTCTGTCTTACTTTCCCCCGCTCTTGGGAATGATTTGGTCTTACAGGGAAATCATCTGGAGTCAGGAATGTCCTCGGACAGATGCAGCACTGGCCTGGGGCCTTAAGCTAGCGACCAAGCCTGGTCCACAGGGCACTGAGCAGGACAGAAAGGTCAGGCTGTGCCTTTTCCATTAAAATGCACATGGCAATGCTGTCTTTATTTAAATTATTTTCTCTGAATGTAGTTTTCAATACACTGAGTCTTAGAGTTGCGAGAAGGGGGAAATTTGCACTAAATTATCAAACAAATGTTAATTGGGAAAATCCACACAGCTAGGGCTGCAGACCTAAGAAACTCCAAGAGACAAGTTCACAACTTTGTGAGGAAAAACATTTCCTCTCCAGCCATTCCATAAACATGCATTTGGGACCTTTTGCCCAGCTACCCATCCTAAGAGGACACAAGAGAACAATTAAAAGCACAGCAAAGGAACTATCGCCCTGCTAACAGAGCAGGGTGAACCAACCCCCCTGCAGATCTGCCATGGCCATTTTAAGCAGAGATATAACAACATGTATCTTAGAAAACCCTAGGGAAGGAAAAGGTCTTTTGGAAAAACAGTTATAGTCACTGTCAATAACCCACCAGCACACATTGCTTTCTGAGGTTGGGATCATACCTGCTCTGCCAAGCAAATGAGTTGAATTCTTCCAAGGCCACAGGGGGGTATAAGATCAGCATTCCTGTCAACAAGACCAAGCTCTCACCCAGGATGTGAGGAAGACACAGCACTTTAACATAACCAGTGTGGAAACAGCAGTCTTGGCCAGGCCATCTGACAGTCAGGGGGAGAGGGCCTTGGCTAGCTTAGGTGTGTGTGTATGGGGGCGGGGCTCTGTATAACTTAAGTTCCTGTTCAGAGGTCTCTGCTCAAGGCTGCTATTGCTCCTTCATTTGGCAAATATTTAGTGGGTCCAGGGTTGACACTGTACTAGGCACCAGGCACCAGGCATCTAGGAGTTCAGATGGATCAGTCCCTGGAGTCATAGATGAAAAGGATGGTAAATAGATAAACCCACTTCTAAGTAGGGCAGTTTCACTGTGTGAAATAAAAAGAGTGTACACGAGACCCAGGCTGAGGGGGCACTCAGGGTGAAAGGAGAAAGAAGCATCACATGAAGGAATGCTAGGAGCTAGGCATGAATATACTGGACAAGAGGAGCAGTAAGACTAAGGGCCCTGAGATGTGATGCAGCTGAAATTGCCTAAGAATAGGAAGCGGTCCCAGGTGCCCACAGTTGAGGACACAGGGGGTATCACGAAAGATGTCAGGAGGCAGGCAAGGCCCAGATGACAGTGGCCTTCCCGGCCATCAAGTGGGGGATGGATTTTATTCTGTGTGCAATGGGTAGCCACAGAAAGATTCAGACCGGGTGTAATACAGCCTGATTTGAGTTTCCCATCAATCACTCTGCTCACCTGTGGGGAAATCAGGCTGGAGAAGCGGGGTCAGTAGAGGAAGAAGGACACCCAGGTCACTGGAATAGTCTGGGTATGGGAGCCTGGGGCCAGGGGTTGGTGGAAAGGAGAAAAGTGTTGAAAAAAGAAGGCTGCCACTGGCAGCTCAGAGCTACCAACTGGCTGGAACCTCACCTCATTTGATTGGCTTTTCTAAATTCAATCATAATAAAAGAAACTGATTCCATACCCATCCAATAGCTCTAAATCATAGATGGACGACAAAAGACAACTTCAAATTTGACAACAATCAATGGCTATCATATTAAGTATGTACTGAGATAAGTGCAGGGCAGCATCTCCAGCCTTACCAAGAAAAATGACTCATTCCAAACGAAGCTCCCGTGTACTCCCTGCTCTCCAATGACTTTCCTCTCCTGCTGCAATTCCAGCCCATTCTTACTCTGCAGTTTCAAAGTTAAGCACCCACAATCTCTGTAGAACTGATGGCAACTTTCCAAGAAGAAGGTGCACAGGCATTATGCTTTAGTAAAACCCAGAAAGTATGCCAAGTATTAAGGGTAGCTATTGGTGCAACTGGAAGTCTCAAAGTAGAAGCAATGTCTCACTGGGAGACATACACCAGAGCAGCTGAGTGGCAGCAACAGAGAGGAGCAGAGTTTTTCTCCCCCTCTGCAAGCAGAGTGCATGTCTTCCATGGACCAGAGCTCAGGCATGGCGCAAGGTGCCCAGAGGCTGGGGAAGCCCTGAGGCGGGCAGGGGAGGGGACCATGCCCCACTGCTTAGATCCAAGGCCCCCTGGACTTCCAACAGAACTTACAGAGGATAGGAGGAAGCTAAGGACTCATAGCAGGGAAGAATGTCACAGGCACAGGAACTCCTTACGCCAGTGACCTGGACTTATGCATCCGAGAGCTGGGAGGACAAGCAGGTTCCCACGTGCAGTGATTTCCTGCAGCCACTCACTCAGGCATGCGAGTCAGCCCACAAGTGCAGAATAAGCACGCTCATGCTAGGTCCTTTCCTCCAGCACCAGTGCTGCACACAGAGGGCAAAGGAAGGATGTCTGCCAAGTCTCTCCTGGTCTGGGCATCCCATAAGCACCTCTGCTCCCGGGCCCAAAACACCTTGCTAACATCCTCTTAGGAGGGGAGGGATGACCGTGTCCAGATAGGTGTGGGGTCGGGCAGTCAGACTGAAAGCATGTCACCAGGGTGAGGCACAGCTGGAGTTTGAGTCCATCCGAAATCCCACGCTTTTCCATACCTCCCACCTGCAGCCACCTTCGCCTCCTGCCAGGCGCTCTCTAGGACGACCGAGTGCCCACGCTCAGGATGGTTATGGCCCAGGCTTCCAGTCCATCCCCAGAGTGCCCAGTGCTTTCACCTTGCTTAAGAAAAGTGGCAGCCACTGATGTCCTCACTTAGAGCACTTTGCGGGGAGGAAAGATGTTAAAAAGCACCCAACTGGTATGTTTTCATTAGCAGCCAACGCAGGGCCTCTCTGCAGATTGTGGGGCCTCTCAGACAGCTTCCTCCTGCTGTCCCCCAGCATGGGCTCCACACCTAGGCTGGCCTAGGAAAGGAGCTTGGCAGACCTGGTCCTGGTGCACTCCACAGGCTTCCACGGTATGTGGAAGGGGAGGGCCTGCAGGGTGCGTCTCCTTTGCCTTGCCTCTTGATTTCACAACCCAGGAAGTGCTCCATCTTCCCTTGCTGGTCTTGGTCTCACTGATTCCAAGCCGGACTGGACTCATATATAATCAGGGCCAGGCACAGTTCCTAGTAGCAAATGGTTAAATTTATAGATTGTTTAAAGCTAGACTGACCTTCGTCCAAGTGTGCAGCTTTCCCTCTCACTAGCAATGCAACTAAGCGTAAATTATTATCTTCCAAGACTGAGTTCCTTATCTATCACATGGGGCAGTGATAGTACTTAAGCCACAGGCCTGTTGTACAGATAAACAAGATACAAAAGCCCAGAACAGTGGGTGCCACTTAGCAAGTGCTCAGTGAATGTGGACAAATAAAAAGTGCAGGACATATTCTGTGGAAGTGAATGAAGCTACAGGTCTTCCCTAGAAGTGGCAGCAGGCCCAGCCCTCAGAGTCCTCCCCGACCCAGCATCAGGCCTACGCCGGCTGCCTCAGTGACACAACAGTTTGGGGAGACTGGAAGCAGTGTGATCACTTACACAGGGCTGACAATACAGGGAGGAGCCTGGGACACATGATTACTGATCTGCTCCCTGTCTCGCTAAGCCAGAATTATTCCTACGGAGGAGGAAGCCAAGGCTCAGGGCTGTCAAGGAACCTTCCCAGGGTCAAAGAGCCAGCGAACCACACTGGGACTCAGTCCTACTACGTGGTGTTTCTGTAGTCCTTGTGCTCTGGTGGGTATGGTTCTGAGACCTTGACACATACTAGCTCATTTCGTTCTCCATACAACCCAGGCCAGGAGGAACTCAAATCAGGCAGACTTCATGGATGAGAAAAAAAAACTGATGCCCAAATGGTTAAGCAAAGTGGCGCAGTGTAGAAGAGCTGGGCCAGAGTGGAAACTGAGGCAGGCTGGCTCCAGAGGCCTCGCTCTCACCATCACCCCATGTACCTCACATTTCGAGAAGCCTTCGCTCCGCTCACTGCTTTATTCTTCCTCTGAGAATACACACTCATGGGTGTTGAGGTTATTTTTTTAATAAGAGACGAGTGCTGGAATAAAAATATGCACTGGGCTGGAAACCAGAGACTTTGGGCTGTGACCTTAAGCAAATCACTTTCCCTCTCTGGATGTCAGTTGGCCCCAGTTTAAAGGGATTGGTTTGGATGAGAATTGGGCATTGAAAGCATGCAGCTCTAACAGTACATGGTTCTCTGGATTGGGCCTTCCTCCTTCCGGAGGAAGACGATGGAGTCCATAAAAATGTGGGCTGAGGTTGCCGACAAGCTCTTCCCCAAGCAGCCAGAGCACATCTGATGGAAGAAGACAGCATGTAGCCGGGCTCAAACCAGCCGCCCACAAGTGAGCATCGGAGCCTGGGAGATCCTGGGCAATTTACCAGACCCTTGGTTTTTCCCCTTTGGCAAAGACAAGGAAATAACTTGCCTTAGTGGGTTGCTTTGAGGTCATAAAAATGGCCATAAAGCATTTTCCCAGATTCAAAAACGGGTTTGCAAAATGCTCTTGAACTGAGCCATGAGAAGGGTAATCAGAGAAGAAGTTGGGACTTTGCAAGATTCCCAGAAAACAGTCTGAGAATGTAAAGAATCTTCATTACTTCTCCATGCTTCTTACAGCTCAGTCTGGTCCAAAAAGGGGCAAAAAGGCCTCAGCACTATTTCAAAGCGACTCGAAAGATATTTGAAACAGTACCATGCTGTTTAGCATAATCATATGCCATCTCGTACAACAAAGTCTTTATCTCTCCCACTGGACAGTAAATTCTTAGAGGATATGAAATTTGTCTGTCTCAAATCAAGACCTGCTGATGCATTTCCAAGATGGGACCTGGGTACCAATGTGCCTAATTCTCTTCTTTTTTTTTCCATAGGTGCCTTGATTCAAGTAAACATTTACTAAATACGAACCAATGACCCAGGCAATGTGCCATTTGTGTGTCCAAGTTACTTCTAAAAGCTAAAATGACAAGGATGCTCCAATACTGTCAGTGCCTTAGCCTCAGGGTTACAGGGAAAGGATCAAACCTCCCTATGCCAAAGGTTTGAAAAGATCAAAGAATGGATCTTGATATTTCTACTACTGCTTAAAATCTGTTTATTTTAATCATTTAGCATGCCCCAAATATTTAATGTAAGAATGAGTCACTCAGCAATGATTTCTTGGGCGTCTTGTGTCTAGTAGGCAGGGTGCTAATAGTCTTGAGAAATTCAAAGAAGAAAATCAGCCTATTGCTGACTTTCTTGGAAGGCTAAGTTCAGAGGTTGCTGTTACTGACTTTAAACTAGAGAAGGATGACGGGACGAGCGCGTTTATTTAGTCAGTACATATCTCCTGAGCTCTCATGCCTGGACTTAGGGCCATTTTTAGCAGTCAAGCAGGATCCTCCTTTCTTGGAGGCTGGCAATTTGACTGAGCAGATAGCCAATCACTAACGGGGACAGGTGTCATGCAGGAAAAAGAGGCAGAGGATGGAGAAGTGGAGGAGATACCTGCATGGCAGATCAGGGTGGTTTCTACGAAGGAACTCCTCAACACTGAAGTCTGAAAGAATGGGAAAGAGCTGGTCAGGAGAAGAGTGGGAGGAAAGCTCTCCTTCCAGGCTAGGGAATACCTGGGAAACCCTCCAAACTGGGAATCCAAGGAAGGGGAGGAAGGACAGTGTGGTCAGGGCCTGGGGAGCTATGGAAAGATGTGCAGGTGAGAGGTAGCAGGAAGCACAGCAGACCCTGAAGGGGTTTTTAGCCATGGTCAGAGTTTAGACTTTATTCTCTGTGCAAAGGGAATATACTTTTGAAATGCACTTTTATACAGCAGGAGAGCCAACATGTCATTTCTACCTTCACATAGCTCTAGGGCTGTATGGAGAACAGGCAGGAAGCCACAACAGCGAAACCATGGAGACCAGCTGGGAGACCTCTGCAGTCCCCTGGGTGACAGATGGAGATGCCAGGGCTGGGGAGGTCCAAACAGAACTGCCTACTCTTGGAATAAAGGAACATGGGTGAGGAGAAATGAAAGAGGAGGACTCAAGCTCTGGTTTGAGCAGCAGGTAAAGGGGGATTTTTTTACTACAGCAAATCTCAACCAGGGGACACACAGAAGGTTCTGGAGACGTTTTAGCCCGGGGCTATCATGAAACAAGTTCCAGTGTGCAGAGGCCAGGGATACCGCTAAACATCCTACAGCTCACGGAACAGCTTCCCTCAGCAAACACTTACCTGGCCCCAAATGTTACTCAGCACCAAGACCGAGAAGGCCCTGTCCTGCAGAAAAAGGAAGGATGGGGACGGGACACAGCATGAGCAGTTATGTGCACTACATCTGGGACATATTCATGTTAAATCATCCTCGGAACCACACTACATGGAATGGAATAAGAGGCAGGCCTGGCACCGAGGCTCTCTAAAGAGAGGAAGATAGTCCCTTCCCGCTGAGCCAGGAAAACCTAAGACTCAGAAGCCACTTTCCTACGAGCTGCATTATGAAAGAAATGTCATAAAATCAAGAAAACATGAATCTTCACACTTACCATTCACCTTACTTGCAACCTTCCCTTCTCCCCCCACTCCAAATTCTGCCTCCTCTTCTAGCCCGGCTCCAAACCCTAGACCTGGGAGGCGTCTCTGAAAACACCCATTCTTGCTGAGTCTGACTTCAAAGGAGTCTGGCTTTTCCAGAACCTTCCTAGATATGTCATCCGCTATCCCTCAGGTATCTCTGGAAGACTTCTGGCTTCCTTGTGAGAAAGGAATTATACCAGTTTTCCCAACGGAGACACTGAAGCACAGATAAGTAATCTCTCCAAGCTTACAATGATTTGGACCGAGTTCTGTTTGCTGTTAAAACCAGTGCTTCACACAGGCCACCTCCCTCTCTTCTCTGGTGTGCTTTATCTACAGCTCAGGCTGATGTCTATGCCCTGTTCAGAACTCAGCAGCTGCCTCCCAGTCCTTGCAGGGTCATTTGAGGCAGTGTGACTCTGTAGGAGTCTGGCTGCCTGGCTTAGGATTCCAGGAGAAAGACACTCCATTAGTTTTCTAGCCTACTTCCATATACCCAAGTCACTCTTTTCCACAGGAAGGGCCATGTCAGGCCAGGCAAAGCTCAGCATGGTTGGTCCTTTATATCCAAGGATTCAACCAACAGTGGATTGAGATATTCCAATAATAATTGGATTTGTACTGAACATGTACAGACGTTTTTTCTAAATAATTCTCTAAGTAATATAGGATAAAAACTATTTGCATAGCATTGATGTTGTGTTTGGTAGTATAAGAAATCTAGAGATGATTTTGAAATCTGCAGGGGTCTTGGCAAAAATCCCACTCAGAAACTGACGGGGCCCGGCTCACCACTGTGGGCTGGCTGTGTTTAAAGACAGGCATGGGGCCACTCAGTCCCTTTTGCTTCATGGGCAGGCCCCTCTGGCTTGCTGGCTCTCTGGCTCTCTGTCTGGAGTCCAAGTGGTCAGACATATTAGGTAGGATATGGTCTTCTCTTCTGAGAATGGGTGTAAGAGAAAAGGGGTAAAAGGGACAGAGAGCAGAGGAGGCACCAGGGGGTCTCTGCACTCTCATTCTCCAGGCCCAATTTGTCTGGAGTCTCACCTACAAGAACATGCTAAAAAAGTCCTAGAATACCTGCCGCCCTCTAGGACACGCCAAGCAGCTGAACTACAGAACCCGGACCACTCAACTAACACCGAATCTGGAGTGGGAACCAAACTGCAGCCAGGACCAGGATCTGGAGATCTGGAGCCAACTAACTGCCCAATAAGGTCCACCTGGTATAAAGTGGATGTGGCGTCATCCTTTACAGAGCAACGAGCACCTTGTGAAGGAGAAAGGGCAGAGAGCATGTGGCATGTATTCGGGAAACACAACGTAAAACAAACATATTTTGTCCCCAGCTTTTATTCAAATATGGATCTCCATAGGCAAGTGTAGTGGCACACACTGGGAGGCTGAGGCAGGATGCTCGCATGATCAAGCCTGTCTTGAGCAACTTTAGTAACTCAGTGAGACCCTGTCTCAAAATAAGATAAAAAGGGGACTAGGAGCTGGGCATGGTGGCACATGCCCATAATCCCAGAATTTGGGTGGCTGAGGCAGGAAGATCACCAGGAGTTTGAGACCAGCCTGGGCTACATAGTGAGTTCAAGGTCAGCCTGAACTACACAGCAAGACCCTGTCTCAAAAAGGGAGGGGGGACTAGAAATACAGCTCAATGCAAAAAGCAAACAAACAAACAAACAGACAAACAAACAAAACAAAACCAAAAAACCCAGGTTCAACTCCTAGCAGAAAGAAAAGTTCGACTTAAAAATAGCTCAACCTGGAATGGTACCCAACAAGAGAGGAGCAAAGCAACTTATAAGGAGTGAAAGCAACCACGTCTATAGCTCCCCACTCCTCCCCATGCAGAAGCCAGACGTTTCTTCGATGAGGGAACATTTATTGCCACAGTAAGCCCTTTAAAAAAAGCCACCCGACACAATAAACTCAGTTCGTTCAATTTCCAAACATGAACTCATTGCTATCTCAGGAAATATCACCTTACTCTTTAGATTAAACATTATCCCAAGTCTAGGAGGCATTCAATAGTGAGAAAGTAATATACTTTAGCTGGCTTCTCCAGGCTCAAGTTTCACCAAAGCAAGTTTCATACAAAGATTAGCCAAGTGCTGGGTAATGGATACGTTAGGTTACATCATCTGCGGCCCATTTCCAAAGAAACACGGCTTTTTCTAGGTGGAATTCTAAGAGCTCTCTCTGCATTCTTTATAATCGTGTAGGATGGGTAATGGCAGGTGCACAGAAACCGGTCACAGGCCAAGAGACTTTGGACAAGTTGCTTTGGTTCTCCCAGGTCCCTCCTTCCTCTGTGGTCAAGTGGAGGTTGGTGGCCTCTTGAAATAGGCCTCTTCCTGAATATCCCAGGACCCAGGGGGACTCTACCGTCCAACTCTGCTTATGGCTGTCCCATCACAGCATACCCCAACTGGTCTTTGAATCCAGCTCAGATACACTGTCATTCAAGAATGCATGGAGGCAGCTCTCTGGCAGAAGCCAATTCATCTCTCAAGTCCACTGCTCAGCTGAATTTCCAGTGCTAACACTAGCCCACCCTGCATGCCCTTGATCCCTCCTAGGCACCATGAGAGCTAGGAAAAAGAACAAACCCTTCACCTTGATCTGATGATGATGGTGGTAATGAATTTTTACTGGTAATGAATTTGAAGTGTCAGGTTCTGTACTGAGAGCTTTAATTCCACACACAAAACCCTACTAGGTATGTGTGTGTATGTATATGTGTATGTATATATCTGAAATAAACTGAAGTGCAAGGAGGTTAAATGATTGGTCCATGATCTTGCAGCTGAAAGGGGCAGAACTCGGGATATGAATCTAGATCTGACACCACCCTTTGGAGTGACCAGGTATAGCCCTACATGCATCTCAGTATGCTTAGGACAGAACCAATTTACAATCACATCCTACCGCAATTGGTAAAACCCTCCCTGTCCACTCGCAGAAATATCCTGGCTTGGATAATACATTATACAGTCATCTCCTTATAAGGCCGTCCCGAGAAGTGACACTGATTATTACACAGCCATGCCGCTCTGACAGCGAAGACCTCCTTAACTGTCCCCACTAAGGACTGACCTCCTTCATTCTCCCTATTCTTCTACTCTGCTACTTTTTTCTCCATCGCCTTCGGCACATAAAAATATATGTATTTGTCTTATCATCTGTTTCCTCCACTAACATATAAATTCAACAGAAGCAACATTTTTTGTTTACTAGGAGAGACCCAATTTGTTGTCTATATTTCATAAAAATTTGTTGACCAAAGGAAGGCAGCGGCAGCATCAAAACAACAGCTAACATTTCTTTATGTATTTAATGCCATTCTAGCAACAGGTATCCTATCAAACGATCCCAAGAGCCTCAAGTCTGAGGAAGTGATCTTCCTCTCCCAGGTGGAGGAACGGAGGCTGAGAGAGGTGCAGTAACACTCTCCTAAGCAGAGTCGGGAACGCATGTCTATGCGTCCAGCCACTACTCCGAGTCGGGTAGCAGAGGCACAGAACACACTGAGCACTCAAGGATTGAGGGCAATCCCCACCACGGCCTGTCAGGGTTCCCAGGGTGCGGCATGGCCTGGGAGGGCTTTTTAGAAGAAAAGCAGCCTGGTGTGAGCTTTGGGAGACAGGGTGGTGTGCGGGCAGGTGGAAGAAGCAGGGAGAGCAGAAACCATCAGCTGGCCGTACACAACACTGGAATGAACAGCTCCTACCAGGAAGCTGTGCAGAGGAAGCGCTAAAGCAGGGCCACCATCCACTGGGCCGTGAATGCATGGAGGAGCAGGAATTCAACTCCTAGTAAGCAGGATCCCATGAACGGTTTCTGCCTGGAAATGACATGCAGTTTGTTAGTCCCGAATCCCGAAGCTTCCCATCAATGACAATGCCAGAGAATGAGGCAGGAACCGTTCTTGTGGAATAAGTCTTATCCTGAAAACCTCCAGAGACAACCATTCTCGTAAGCACACGCTTGAACTGGTAAATCCCTGTTTAAAGCACTTTGCCTGCCTGTAGATTTGGTTGGACTATGGGTCCTACCGGGTCCCTGGTTGGTGAGCACACAGCTCATCCATCACTGTGACTCGGATAACGTATAATGCAGGTGCTCTCCCTTGTCCCACCCCAGAGGCAATCAGCATTTTTTTGGTGGCAAGGACAGTCCTCTCCTACTTCTCAGCCTTCCCAAATACCCCCAGCACACCTTCTCATTGCTCTGTTTAAATGGTATCGGTCAACCTGTTCTGACCTTTTGTCTCCTTACCTATTCTCAGTGGCAGACTGGACATTTTTTGCTATCTCCCCACCTCCCTGGCTGCAACTCTAATCACACCAGAGCCAGTACAACTGCAGTGACATCTGGATCAGAACAATCCTTGGGAAGAGCCCTGGAGCAGGAGCTGGCAGCCAACAAGGTGTGGTCACACTATATACTGAATGTTTACATTCTTAAAACTTGTTACAGCAAAAGAAATGCACGCTGCCATCAGTTCCCCTCAAAATGGCCCTCCCTGCTTGGGACACACTTACCCCATCGTTTCTGACACTTTCTGAAACAGTTCTGAAAGTCTTCTTGCAGGGCTATCTCTATGAGGTGTGATAAATATACAGCAAGTGCTGCTGCCTAGTGCCATCCAGTGGAAACTCAGGCTCACAAAAGCCTTACAGTGTGTCCTTCTCTCCCTTAGTCACCCGTCTGGTGCTGTGCAACTTTTGGCCCTCCTCCAGAGTCAGTATGACCATGCAAGGTAAATATTTTCAATGGATTCGGGACATCAAGGCAGCCATGACAACGCAACTAAAGTCACTCACGAAAAAGGACTTCCAAATTGCTTTAGGAAGTGGCCAGAATGATGGGACAAGCATGTTCAAAGGGAGGGAAGTACTCTGAGTGGGATTAATGGCACCGTGTCTTTACTGTAATACATTTTTAAAAACTGAAACACTCACTGTAGTTCTGGATCATACCTTATTGTCCATGTGTCCCGGAGAGCTTAGAGACCCCAAAGAAAAGCTTAGCTACGTGTCTTCTGAGTGGGTGGCATTACATGGCAGAAGCCAGAGCAAAAATTTAAAATATTTTTTTTCTATTTCCACTCAAAAGCAATTACATAGGTAATACAAGCCCTGCCGGGTCACCAGAGGGACTGATTATAAACTCTATTTACACAAAAATGAAGGAAAATGCAGTGGCTCAAATGTCATCCAGAGGAAGCCACCTGCTAATTTCAGGGCTCTTGCTCTCTTCCCCTCAGATACCCCAGCTTTCATTCTCCTGCTAATTAGGCAAAGTCAAAATCTTCCTTACATGCTGTGTTTCCAATTCTAAAAAGCACCATCAAGGCTATAATGGCTCACTGCCTACAGCAGAAAGTCAGATGGAAACATTCCTGTGCATTTCAGTCTGGTTCCTCCAGGAATAGGTGGAATTACTTCCCCTTGAGGTTTGGAGAAGTAACAGAAAATGGATATGATTTTAGCCCTCGAGATGGCAAAATCTATGCCAGTTACAGTTAGTAGAAAGCAGAAGAAAGTCCCCAAGAGTGAAATGAATGGTATTTTATAGTAGAAGAGAGTAGATTCAGGTGAGGGTCAATGAATTTTATTCAGAAGAAAAGCAGAGACTGACAGGAGACTCTGTCTCTGCATATAACGAGGAACAAGACCTGAAGTGAGGCAATGGAAATGTTAATTATGGCAGTAATCTTTCTTTCTTTTTTTTTTTAGAGGGGAGACAGTACTAGAAATTGAAACCATGGCCTTTGCACTGAGCTACATTCCCATTTGCTTTTTAATTTGTTATTTTCTGGACAGGGTCTCTAATAAGTCACCAAGTTGCTCAAGCTAGGCTCAAATTTGTAATCCTCCTGCTTTGGCCTCCCAGAGTGCTGGGATTACAGACCAGCACTATCACAGCAGCTTAGCTGAAATC
Source organism: Fukomys damarensis (assembly GCF_012274545.1). Taxonomy (NCBI): domain Eukaryota; kingdom Metazoa; phylum Chordata; class Mammalia; order Rodentia; family Bathyergidae; genus Fukomys; species Fukomys damarensis. The sequence goes on from NW_022900928.1 coordinate 10,631,395, forward strand.
ATTTCTCAGTGCATACATACATCAAAATCACTATGCTGAACAATTCAAGTAGATACCATTTTTATTTGGCAATTACAGGTCAATATAGCTGGAAAGAAGGGGGAAACAGAGAGAGAGAGAGAGAGAGAGAGAGAGAGAGAG
>NW_022900928.1:10631619-10635543 GCF_012274545.1 Fukomys damarensis
GAGGGAGGGAGAGGGAGGGAGAGGGAGGGAGAGGGAAGGGGGGGACTGTTGTGTGCCACAGTGGGCTTTTTGTATCCCTGAAAGCTCTAAGAGGTTTGCCATGGCTTCTGTAGGAACACTAAACATTAGTATTTTACACACAGCATCCTGGCGTTTGGGTGGGCACAACTGCAGAAAGTCAGGGCCCTTTAACCCACTGGCCTCTTTTAACCTACTTGTTAGCCCGCTTGCAAACAGGCCAAGGAGGTCCCTGCCTCTCCGGGAAGATCAAAGGCCAGAGGCACATTCCCTGATCATCATTATTCTCAATTATTCTGCATTCAGGGCTGCTTTCTCCTTCTTTAGAGGAAGGGTCCCCGTTTTTTTACCTGAAAGATGGGGACCCAGCCCACTTTCCTCTCCTCCTCCATCCCAGCATCTCCCAGACCAAAGTGGGTAACAGGAGGTCACAGCATGGCCCCGGGAGAGACACACTGGCCCTGTTCACACTCAGGCTGAGCCGCAGCTGAGGCAAATCTCAGAGCTCTCAGAGCCTTTGAGTCCTCATCTGGATAATGGGGACAGCAGTAGCTCCAGTTCGGAGGGTTAAAGAGAAGATGAAATGAACCATGCATGGAAAGGTGCAATACACATTAGTCATTAATATGCTTATTTTGGCAGTAATTTTTTATCTAAGACTTGGAATATAAGAAAAAACATAGCCCCCCTCCCCCCAAAAAAACTCCAACTGTGCTAGCACTTCGCATCAGGTAATAGCTGGACACTGAGCTCAACGCCTGATACACTGTTTCCAGTTTTCACAGAAATTCTCAGGAGGTGCTGAGATTCTCAGGTGCTGGCACTGGGATGAGCTGCAAGGGTGGCTTCTCTCAGGGCCTTTCTTCTCACTATCCTTCGGCTCTCGCACTCCTCAGAGGACACATGCTGTTCCAGGAGTCTCCGCATGGTTTCTTCTTCCCCTGCCTAGACCCAGAGAATCTAAGACAACTGGGGTGATGAGGGTGTCAGAACCACCCACGTCAAGCAGCCCAGCTCAGCTGTGCCCAAGCGCATTCCCTCTCGCAGGTGCTTCAGGCCCTAGTAGTCTCCTCTGCTCACTTTTTTTCATCAAAGGCCTATGACCCTGGCCCATCTGAAGGAGGAGCTACAGTTCCTGCCCTCTATACTAGGTGGGCAGGTGCATTTCTGACATTCTCCTGCAGAGATAACACACCCAGATGCAAGTTTGGCTTCTAAATTACTCTTGGCCTTTTTTTTTTTTTAATCCAATTAGCTTTAAAATAAAACACAAAGCAAAACCTTTACCTTCACTATTCATCCAGAACAGTGAGTTTTCAAGTTGGGTTGACCAACTTCATGTTTATTGAACTGCATCAGTGATAAAAGTTCAGGCGCCCACCTCTGGCCCCAGGCCCCATTCTGGAGCTGTTTTCACACACAACTGACTTCTAAGATGTTCCCAGGGAGCTCCTTCCTGCTGAGGGCCACTAATGGTTCAAAGGTAAGGAAGGTTTGTTTTCCTCAAGCCCATGAGAACAAACCATTCAACCAACAGCACAATGCAGAGTGGGGACCAGCACTGTGATCATTTACCCTCCAAGAAAATAAGAATACAGTAATAGTTGTTCCCACTTAATAGACGTTCATATTTGAGACCCTGTGCTGGATTCTCTTCTTAGATTATCTCATTTCGTCTTTCACTCTCTGGGGAAAAGTACCGTAAAACTATTTTCCAAACAAGAAGAATGGATTCAGAGGCTCTTAAGCGGCAGGACTGGAATTCAAACAGAGAGCTACTCGCCAGCTAAGTCTTTCACGACAAACACGACCTGGTTCTCCAGCAAAGCTGCACTCTGCATGGGGTATGCACACAGCAAACAACCAGTAAATCAATCCATCCATAACAGTGAACAAAAAACAAACCCAAGATGCATCAACTCTTAATGTACCCACGACTCCAAGGATTCTGCAGAATAGCTGAGACCCATTTTGAGACTAGCTGAGGTTCTGAAGGTCAGACCCAGCCACATCTGTTCTGGCCTGTGTTCGGGGGGAGCTGTGGGGAGAGAGAACAGGACAGAAACTGCTGACTCCTGCTGCGTGCTTCCAGGTTGTTTGAGATCCTCTAGCCCCTCCTCTGCCTGACAGGGAGCATGCACTTCACTGGACCACAACTACCTTGGGTGGTCCTCAGTTAATCTGAAGAGTAAGACAGCTCTAAAGACCCAGACAGACCCCATAAGGGCTGACCTCTGACCCACAAAGAAGTAAGCTCCCCTCATGGGATGAAGGGCCTGCAGAAGTGGAGCACGAAGGACATCTCAGATCTAATGGTGGCCACCTGTCATCCCACTCCAGCAGCCCCCTCTGGGGACACTTCATGGCTTCCTGCCTCCCCAAATGGCTGTTCTGCTTCATTTTTTTTTTTCTTGAAAGCCTTTAGGTCTGGCAACCTATCAGGTGAGACCAGGACCTAACTTTGCTGTGTGGCATATTACAGTGGCATCTCAGGTGAGAGCTGGTGGCTCTGCACTCTCCCACAGCAGTCTAGGAGGAGAAGGATTCCAGGAAAGGATTAGAGAGCTGGAATGGAGACATAGCAAAGCGAGCAAAGGTGCATAATGTCTGCTAATGTTACAGCACATTCAACAAAGTTGTAAAATAGTAGCTTAAAGGCAGACTGGCCAAGCACAACACAAGTATGAAAAGCAAGGTGCCACTTTTTCCAACAAATAACTTCATTATATGAGGAACGGGATTTAAGTGGATTTAGTATGTTGGTAACCAAGGCAGCTGCTGTGATTTTTTTTTTTTTTTTTGGTAACATCTTTCAAAAGCTAACCCCAATCAGTATGAACTCCAACTTATTAATACCCACTCTTTCTGGGCCCAAGACTTGAGTCTTTAGTATGAGTCTGGTCCAAAAATGTTATTTCTTATCCTGGCACCAGCTCAACAAGGTGAGAACTTTTTGCCATTTTGTCAGCCAGAAATATCCAAGGTGGTTAACTGATTGCCCTGGCTGATTTCAATGGAGAATTATGGACCCTGCCAGTTAAAAATCATTTGACTGAAGAAACAAACAAACAAAAACAAACAAATCACAAAAGCAACCCCCAGAGAAGAGCCTTGATCACAGCTCCTGCCCGTGATGGGGAAAGAACTCTGGCTTCCTGGGGCGCCTCAGCAAATGCAGCTCTTCTCTCCAGAAGGGAGGGAGGGCGGGACAGTTATTTTTGAAAACAGAGGAGGAAAAGGGACCTGAAAACTTGGGTGGTTCTTTACAAGCTGGACAGAGAGCTAAGACACAGGGTGAGCCGCACATTCACACGGGGCTCACATCCCCACACCCCAAGCGCCTTCGACAGTCACACTAGGGCGCATCCCAAAGTCTCCAGACACAATGCCGGCCGGGGTTCAGAGGCAGAGACTATGCAGACTCTACCCGCCACAGCCGAGCCAGAGAGCGAGCTGATCTCTTAGGGCAGCGCGCCCTGCAGCTCCCGGAGCCACGGGAATTCCTAGGAGGAAGGAATGGGCGGTAGGGTGGCCGGGCCCCACCCCCTTCAATCAAGCGAGCGCGCGCGCGAGCGAGCACACACACACACACACACACGCACACGCACACGCACACTCGCACGCACACCCCCTGAAATCTTCACAAGGGAAATACCGAGCGTGGTAGCAGGGGCTTTCCACCAAAGGACGCAGTTCCTGTAGGGGACTGGGGGGGGGCAGCGACCAGGGAGTGGGGTCCACCGGGTTTAGGCTCCTCCCTTACCAGCTTCATGGTGTTGTTATTCTGTTCCCAGCGCCACAGCATCAAGCTCATCTTACTTCTGGGCGAGCAGAAAAGGGGGAGCGGAAGAAGGGCAGGAAAGAAGGAGGCGGCGGAGGCGGCGGCGAGGCACCTGCCCGCGCGCC
>NW_022900928.1:10635972-10690515 GCF_012274545.1 Fukomys damarensis
TGCACCGCACTCACCCAGCTCTTCCCACAGCAGCCGCCCCGGCACAGTGGGAACCGCAGCTGCAGAATGGGTGCACACGCCACACCCCAGCCCTGCGCACACCCACACGCCTCTCTCCTGCAGCGTTTATTTCCTGCTACGTAAAGGACCGGGACTGGGGTGTTTTCAAACACACCTGGCTGCTGCCAGAGAAAGGACATCCGTGGCCCTGGCAGGAGGGAGGAGGGGACAGGCCAAGTGGAGACATGGGAGGCGGCCTTTGTTTCCTCTTTGGCCTCCACCTGCTGCAGACTGAACTCTGGTGGAATAGCCCAGCCCGGGACCTGTGCCCAGCACCCTGTAATCTGACAGCGGCCCTCCAGGGAACCCCAAAAACTCCCCCATCCTGAAAAGGCTCTGCAGTCCTTCGGGTTCCCACAGTCAGGTGGTCTTGGCTCTCACACGTTGGCGGCGACATTTGCAATGGGAACCCTGCCTCTCCGGATAGCACAGAGTTCTGACGGGAACTCCTGGAATTAACTTATTGCACATTCTTTTCAGTAGTTAGAACAATTCAAAATGAAGGAGGTGATTCAGTGGATCCTATTCTTTTAAAAAGTGATCTTTAAAACCTTCCAGTTCAGGATGGGGATGTAACTCAGCGGTGTAGCACCTGCCCAGCAAGTGCAAGGCCCGGGTTTTGATTCCAGATACGAAAACAAAAAGTGGTAAAAATGCCTATTAAATCAAAATGTTGCCGCATTACCTACATCTTTCAGGATTTGATTTCCCTCCGTAGTTAAAACACTTTAGACTCGTAGACTTTCCAGGGCCTACAACCACTCTCCGGCCCTCTGCCCCTTGCTGACTGTGCTCCAGCAACAGCAAGGGGCTTCTTTCTTGTTCTCAAACACATCCAAATCCTTCCCTCCTCGGGACCTGGGTACCTAGCAGGCCCACTCCGTGGAGCACTGTTCCCCGGACCTGCCCACAGTCTCCCTCCTAATGTCACCCACTCAGAGGGACTTTAGACTTCCACGCAGCAACCTCCTCTGTCCCACTCTCTTCTGTCCGGTCATGTTGTCCTTTCTTCACTGTGCTACTCCCTGTATTAACTCACTTGTGTTCTTGCATCTTTTCTGCCACGTCCCAGCAGGTCACAAATTCCTCTACTGTGGTGCCAGTACATGGACCCGTGTGCAGTCCACAGTGGGAGCTCCGTGAACGTCAGCCAGACGGGCTGTCAACACCTCTGCTATGACAGTCCGAAGCTTTCTCTGCAGCGAGGGCTGAGCCGGGCCCAGCACATAGCTGCCCTCCTGCTCCAGGTCCTACCTCAGCCTGCACGACCACAAGGGACACCTCTCTGATGGTGGCCCTCCACACACGTGCCCAGAGAACGAAACAGGGGCAGAGGTATTTACAGCTCCACGGGAAGGGGCACATCCTGGGGGAATGTACCAGAAACGGGACAGCATATGTCATCTGAGAAAGCATATTTCATATTAAGAGATATATTGGGAAGCTAGTCCTAAAATAGTTTTTTTTCTCCAAAATAAAGCTCAACAAAATCTTACTGGCCAAGCAAACAAAACACGTGCTGCCTACTGCTGGGTTTGTTTGTTTTTCACCAGGAGGATCTTAGAACTGGGAGGTGTGGAAGACAGTGCCTCTCGTCCTGTGGAAATGCTACAAGACTGTGTGCCCATGCATTTTCTGGGTTAGCATCTATAGATTCATTGTACTTTCTGGGATTGCTACATTTTTTTTTTTCCTTGTACTGGGGATCGAACTTGGGTCCTTGTGCTTGCAAAGCAGGTGCTGGAACCACTGAGCTACATCCCCAGCCCTGCTACATTTCAAAATACACATTTCCTGAAAATTAGTGAATGAGCCCTTGGTTCCCATTCAAAAGCTTTTTGGTAGGAAGAGGCCAACTCAGACCCTGTAAAGGAGGTTCAACCCTTAACTCGTATAAATCAGGATAGTGTTATGTCCAAGTCCCCACTTGAGGAAGACCTGCAGTTGTGGCAAGGACAGAACAGCTTTGAAAAGGTGGAGGCTGGAGAGAAGGAGATGGCTCTGGAAGCCATTGGGGGATGAGGCACAGGACCTGAAAAGAGGACTGATTATCACCAGGGGAGGCTCCAAAGGGTGACAGTGGTGAGCTCTCCCAAGCAGGTGCCAAGACCCTGCGGATCTGAAGAGACAAAAGCTGCCCCTTCAAATCCTATACCTTGGCCTTATTTGACATCCACCAAACTGACTCTCCCAAGACTTCTCTTCTCCTCCCTCCCATTTCTGGCACCTTCCACAAGGGCCTGTGATGGGAATTAGAGGAAAGACATCAACTGGTGTTGATCAACTGTACCTGTCCCTGAAAGTGTGGCTCCTCCTCCCGACTGTCGGGCTTTTCTTCAGCTCAGGGCTCCCCAACCCAGGCCTGGACCCAAGGGTTCAGTGCTGACCCTCCCAGGCAGAGACACCTCCTGAGTGTGGTCTCTCTCCTGTACTTCTAAAGAGAGGAAGGTGAAAAGTCCCAGTACTGTGGAACCCTTGCTGGGACTGACCCTAGAAGCTGTGTCTGCCTTTCCCCTGCTGCCCCGCACTCCACGCCTTTCCATCCCTAGCATCCAGGAGACCTGTCTCATGCCACCCAGTACTCACCTACTCCCATGTCTCTCTTCCTTCTATACACGTCTCTGTTTTTTCTAATACCTGCCAGCAGCTATGGTAAGCACATTGTACAAACTCCCGAAACACAGCCAGGCTGCCTGCTACACTAGCTCCTAGAGACACAGTGAAAAGAAAGGAGATCAGGCCGATAGCAGAGTCTCGGCCTGGCATTCCAGATGGTACCACTGCCGCCTCCTTGGGTGGGAGCTGCCCATCCATGGACTCGCTTTCCCTGTCCTAGAAACCAAGCAACTGAGGCTCCTTCTCACTACTGACTTCTGCATGCCCAGCCCCTGTCTGATAAACTAATTTGTACCCAGCTGTTAAGGGCTTAATGTGTTTCCCAGACAGTAGTTTGGTTTAACAGGGATCTCCCACTCCTTCAGCCAAAGCAGTGACTAATGGAGAGAAGAGCAGAGGCAGTGGGGGTGGCCGGGGGAACTTCAGGCACAGTAGCCGCTCTCTGGGATGCTGGGGGATGAGTCGGTGGGCAGGGGGTGATGTCAGCTTGTGCATGAACTGGAATGACGGAGGGTCAGAAGCTGTGCACTAGGTCGCTCATTGCTAGGTATCTGGACACAGGGGCTGAGTGTAGCACCGACTTGCCACAGCAATGCTAAAATAAAACATTCTGCAGATCGAGGCTCTGAGAGGAAGAGGGATTGGTCCTGTTCGGCCAACTTGGGAGGGAGCCACTAAAAAGGCGTGTAACTCAGGTCTGCCTGCCTGACTTCCTATCCCGGCAGGGGATGTGTTACTGTCATGTCACAGGCAGGAAAGGAAGTCCCACAAGTGCCATCCCTGAGATAATGAGGACAACGGAGTGCAGGTGGCTTAAAGCCTTGAAACCTTTTTCTCACTCTGAGGGGACCCTGAGATCTTGGATAGAAAGGAAGAGGTATAAAAATTAAAATAAAAGGCTCATGGAAATTCCCAGCTGCTTGGCTTTTCAGAACTTGAGAATCAAACTGAAGGAAAGCACTAATCTTTCCTGCAGAAGAAAAGGCTCTTGCCTGCAAGCTGGCGACAGGGATGGCAGGAGCACAGGAGGAGCCATGGCCCCTCCACCAGCCTGGGAGGGAGGGAGGTTGCCAAAGGTCAACCTGAGAACACTGGGGCCCACGGGGGGTCGAGAGCCAAGGGAGGGACTCCAAGTAAGATGTATGGCTTTCGTGAGGGCAGACACAGCGTCACGGTGACGAGCCCACAAGTGAGTGAATAGGCCCCTGAAAAGGGCTGGGCTGGGCTGGCCAAGGGTTCCTCTCCCTCTGCTCACCCTTTTTCTTTTCGCTTGAGATAAAAAATTATGGAAAGGCATCTCTCCGGTGCACATACTGAACACCCCTCCTTCAGTGCGTTCCTCAGCAGGGTTTAATTTGTTGCTTCTTGGCTCCTCAGGACACCGTTGGGGGGTGTCGGGCACTGGGAGAGAATTTCCGGGCGGAGGAATGTTTCCGCTCGCCTCTCCCAGTGCCCCGATGGGCTGCTCACTCTTGTGCCCACACCACTACCCCTTTGCTCTGCCGTCCCTTAGATCAATGCTTTTCCTTCCATTCTCCACCAAATGCTATCCTGGTGACTTTCTCTCAGATCCTGTCCTCCATGGAAACTGTTCATCCCCTCCTCAGTGGTCTTCAGTACTGGCTTTCTCTCTCCTGTGGCCTTTATAATGGTCCGGCTCCCCTAGTCAACGGGGTGGGTATATTTCGATTGCTGTGAGGATGAGCACTGATGCTAATTGGATTGCCTCTTGATCATAAATTGCTTAGGAACAAGTCCTCTATCTTGCTCATCTTTGCCAGCTCACCGTTCGGCCAGCCATCGGTATTGCTAAATGGGATTAACAAATCCAGAATGGCAGGACCGTGGGGATTTAGAGATCATCCCATTCTGTTCTCTGGTTTCTTTGTCCCCTGTGCAGATACAAACTATATGGACAAGAAACCCAAATGAACTGGGAGGTGGACCTCCTGGGCATGATGGCATCTTCAACCAGCGCTCGGCAAGAGATCCAAACACCCTGACATTTCCTTCTAAAAAGCACTAGAGGAAGAGGTTTTAGTGAGCAGGCATTTATGTCCTATTTCTCTGTATAGCTCTCAAGACACCACCTAAAGTAGACAGCGCTGAGGGCAAAAGTTTCAGGACGAATGAATGAATAATTGCAGACTAACTTGCAAGCTCCAGGAGGCAGCTATTGACTTTTTCAAGGCAGATCCATTTCCAAAGAGCAGGCACGCTCTTCTCGCTCTTCTCTTGAATCTGAGAGTTGCCAGGTGCCCCTGCTATTTATTTGTTCAATTCAACATCTCCAGCCTGGGGGCCCCTCCCTCAGCACCTCAAGGAGGCAGATAAGGCTTGAAATTGTGCAATCTTGGGTGACCTCTGATCCCTCCTTAAAGGGCCTCCCTGCAGCCAGAACTGCCTCCCCCACATCCCAGTTGCTGTACCTCCTGCTCTGACTGACCCAGGGCATGGGGACCTGGGTCACTTTGGAACGTAGCTTAGGAACTTATCTTAGGCTTACCCAGACCACTCAAGTGAGCCAGGGGTTCATGTAAGGTCAAAGAAAACTGCTCAGAGAAAACAACAAAACAAAAATCTCTGCCACAGAAACTCGGGCATGGAAACCTGGAAAGCTACGGTTGACGCATTAAAAGTTTTCTGGTTCCAACTGTCATCCTGCACTCTGTTTTTATGTCTGAGTGATTCAGAAAAACAGTTAGGAAAGGAGTTGTCCTCAGTCTCACTGGGTTGCTCGGGGTTGTTGGGTTTGGTTTGCCTTTGTTTTCTGCCGCTGTGGTTTGTGGGAGGAGAGAAGTGGTTCGGGGGAGGAGAGAAGCAGTGTGGTTCTGTTGATTTGACTTTCCCTGTAGGAGCAGCCCTTTTATTCTTGGCCAGTTCTGGTCCCCAAGGATTAAGGTTAGCAGTAGAAGAGGCAGTGTCTTTACCAAGGGGCTGTGGGCCACCTTTCCTGAGAACCTTCTGCTGGGCTGAATGTATCTGCTTTTCACGGAAAAGTTATGTGACTGAACAATTTGGCAAATGCCCTCAAAGTGGGTTAGAAAACTATTACATGGTGGAGGTGTGGGAGATCTTTGCCTTGGTACAAAGTAGTCAGTTAACCAATTCCATTTTGGTTCAGCATCCTAATCCTGCAGGAAGTGTCTACACGCAGGCACATGTGCACACACACACATGCACACACGCACACGCGCACCACACATGTGTGTGCACAGTCTGCTCCCAGAACCTTCTCCTTCACCAGCCCAGGAGAAAGGGCCTTCCCTGTGCACCAGGTAAGGGTAACAGGGAGAACCAGGTTCTGAGATGCACCCCGCAAGACAGTGTGTACAGGCACATTCTGTCTGACTGTCAACAAAGGGCAGCTGGGGAAATCCCAGAGCGAAGCTGCCACTGTTCAGCACAGGAAAAGTCTGAGTGTGGCCGAGGCCTTGCTCTCAGCTTCTGTGCTGGCCCATGAAATTCCACTGATCATCATTACTGCCTCAGACTGGCCTCAGAAACACTGGCCATTTCCCAGCTCCAAGAGCACAGCTAGCAGAGATGTTCCCCAGAGCTGCCCCAACCCGTTTTCTGCACATTCCTCCTTCCTAGTCATGCTGCAGCCAAATGTGGACATGCAGAATTCACCACGACCTGGCTTTATGTTTGGCAGGGCACTGTCACATCAGTCACCCTGGCAGCTATTCTTAAAATGCTCTGCGAATGAGGGTAGATGGTAACCACAATCCCATTCCCCCCAGAAGACACCAGGCACGGTGGGTGAGGGAGTGTTGTCCCAAAGCTGAACAGGAGTTGATGAGAGGGCCGAGCCAGGCTTGGAACCTATTGGCTCTGACCAGGTAGGCAAACTCTTGAGGCAAATGGACTTTACATGGTATTATCATCAATGACAAAGGCAGTGACGGTTATTACTTTCATAAACTTTGCGTCAGATACTATTCTGAAAAACCTGCGTGGACTATCTCATTGAATCATCCTAGTAGCCTTATGACACAGTCAGGAGAGTTATATTTTATAGAGCGGAACATGAAAAAGTGAAATAACCTGCCCAAAATCCTACAGCTTGGTAAGAGACACAGCTTGGATTTACACCCCGTATGGCAACAGAATCCGCTCTCTGAACCTGCGCAGTTTGGTCTCTCTGTGTAATAACATCATAATCTGAAAGTGAGCCTGAGATCCATAACATAAGTGCAGCCATAGCTGAAAGGGTGTTGATAAATAATAGGTACCCGCCTTCTTGGTCTTCTGATTTCTGTTTTGTTTTGTTGTTTTCCATGACTTGTGTTACTGCTAGTAAAACTCCATCAAATACACTCAATTGTTCTCTCAGGCTGTGCAGTCGTGGGTAGGGTTTTAAACAGCCCTGTGATCTGGGATACGTTACAAACCTCTCTGCACTTCAGCCTCCTCTGCCAGATGAGCAGGAGCACACTTACCCCTCAGGTTGTTTTGAAGATCAGGGGAGGTACATTGTGTGAAGGCACTTAGAAAACTGTAAACTCCCCAAAGCTAGCTTCCCAAAGTTAGTTGGCAGAAACAACATTCAGCATGTTCAACAGCCTTACACGTGTGTCTTAACTGAAACATGTCTGGGAGGTTTAAAGTGCATAAGCATCCTGGGCCTCCAAGAGGTAAACTGAAAATGAAGGGCGTTAGCCCCCCTTATCCATGGGGATGCACCCTAAGACCGCCAGCAGAGACCAGAAACTGCAGATCGTACTGAGCTCTATGGACTGTTTTTCCTATATACTCTCATCATGAGGTTTAACTTTTAAATTAGGCACAGTAATAGCTTAACAGCAATAACTAATAATAAACTGGAACAATTCTAATATGCTGAAACAGACGTTACTGTATTTGAATGTGTTCGCTCACACACACTCTCTCCCTTTCTTCCAAAATATAGAGATTTCCATGTAATCTTTTCAGACCACAGTTGACTGTGGGAACAAACTGAAAAGCAGAACTCCAGATGAGGGGGAACCATGGTGTGTCTCAAATGTATCTCAGGTGGGACCCTCTGGGTGGAGAAGTTCTCAAGGTCCTGTGGGGGAACCCACCACAGGCTGTGTCCCACAAGGCAGAGTCAGCTCTGTGCATTCCCAGAAGGCTCCCCACTCCTGAGCAGCTCTCAGAGGTTTGAAGGATGGACCCGCTGATGAAGAGTCCCCACCTTTCCAGCAAGTAGCAGATGGGAAGCGACACCGTGGCACTGCCCCCACATCCGGGGTACAGCTGCTGGAGAACTTGCTCCTGCCTGACTCTTCTACCCTGTCCAGGGCAGCCTCTAATGTCCTCGACTTCCATCATGTCACTCTGATCACCAAAACTGCGAGCATTCATGTTTACATATCCATGTCCCCGACATGGACAAACTTTCTAAACTTACACCTTCCTTCCTTGCAATAAACTTTGAAAGTGGTACTGTCTGCGTTTTACAGTACAAGGCAGGAAAGCATGGGAGAGTTCAGCAAATTGCAGTGGATCTACAGCACAGAAAGAGTGCAGCTAGAATTCCAGCATGGCCTTGTTTGACTCTGCAGCCTTTCTGCACATTTCCTGAGATGGTTCCCTGCCATTCCTCTCTCCATCCATGGAGGCCACACAGAGCCAGTCTGCCCTGGAGAGCCCTGGAATACTTCTGGTCTTCCAGAGCAATGGTTCCCAATGTGTGACCCCCCCACCAACGGCATCACCCAGAAACTTGTCAGTTCTGTACACCTACGGCCCTCAACACCTGTGGTTCACAGCCCTGAAGCTGACCTGTTGCCCACAACTGAGAACGCTGCTCTGTGGTTTGAGCTTTGAATCCAGGCTGTGGCATCTGAATACCTGAGAGTGTAACAGGACCAGCTCCAGTGAGTCACCTTCCCTGTTACCCAGCAGTGTCACCCAGCAACCGGCAGGACACGATGGGTAGGAGGAGAGGAAGGGAGACAGGGGAGCCAGCAGTCTACTGGGAAGGAAGAATAACTGTGAGTCTGTGGTCGCCAGGAATCGCAGAGGCTGAAGCTGCATACTGGGATGAGGGTCAAGGTGGGGCAAGGAGGGAGACCTGAGGTCTAGCGTGCAGGACAGGAAAAGGTCAGCACAGGCTAGGCCTGGCCTTGACCACGTTGCACTCTTGACATTACATTCCAGAGCTGTATCCCATTTCTCCACCTTTCTTTTTGCAAAACTTCAGGCTCTTGGAGCTGCACAAGCTCAGAAGATCCTGAGTCCCCTTCCTGCCAGTGTACACGTCCCCTTAGTAGGTCCTCCTGCCTCAGTCTGAAGCCCTGCAGTGATGTGGTGAATGTCTTGGGCTCCCAAAGTGTTTCCCTTGCCCTTCTGGATGCATTTCCATCTGTGAGATTTCTGCATAATTTTAGATGGTTCTCTGTCAATCCTTCTTTCCCCCTGGAGGCCACTTGGAATTAGGCTGCAGCAGGACAGCCCTTGGGTATATGAGGACTGTGCTGTCCAGCTCCTCTTATCCAGGACAAAGGGCACAGCTCTTGCAGTGGTTCCTCTTCTAGCTCTCCTCACATCCTGTTGCCACGCCAGTCCATGAAGGGCTTCTCCAAGAGAGGGACACAGAAGCCCTAATCCACATCTTTCTGCTGGCTGAGGTCCCCTAGCTGCACTTGATCCTAGCAGGGCAGGAGCCCCTCCTCCTGCAGGGGGCGCTGTGCAGAGGAAGCCCTAACTGCATGTCTTCCCTTCTTCCCAAGGAGAACTTGGAAAGGTCAGGCTGCTTGGCAGAGGCAGCTCCGGCCTCTGCTTTCTCAAGGAAATGTTATCTGAGACCTACTCAGCACACCATGAGGCGGGCCTGCCCGTGACCAGGAAGTTCCAGCCATGAGCGCCTGCCCTCCGAAACCCAGAGGCCCCCTCGCTGCCTGGCATCCCTCCCTGTTTCTCAGGACTGGTGGGGATGGCTGTTCTCATTGGCACCCTTAGCTCCTGGAGTTCGTAAACACCAGACTCTTGCAGTTGGCAGGGACTGAGCTGGTCTGTGAGGAAGAGATAGGGATGAGTCTGTTTGCACTGGACCGGCTCCTGGTTATCTTTCCCAGGAACCCTGGGGCTGGGCTGGGAGCCTGGAAGATCTGTGCTAGAGGCACCAGAGATCCGAGGGCAGCCTTTTAAGACTTGCTGACTGAACTCAGGTTCTGGCTCTCCTTGCTAGCTGTATTAGCAGGCAAGTCACTTAACTTCTTTGCACCTTGCTACCTTACCTGTGCCTGGGCATGATAATGAGGCCCCTCACTAGATTGCCATGAGGGCAGGCGAGTGTGCACCTGAACCCTAGGCACAGTGTCAGGAACATTAGTGCTCTCTGTGTGTTTAGAGCTCTGAATGGTAGCACTGCTTTATGCAACTAGATTAGGGATCAAGTTACATGGGGCTTGAACATATTTAACTTTGCAAAGACTTTCATTATTCTCTCATTTGACCCCAATAATGCAATGAGACAAGGATGCCAAGATTGACCATTACAGATGTGTAGGTGAAAACATCAAAGCCTAGAAAGGTCAAGTAGCCGGTCCAGGTCACTGCACAGACTCAGGTTAGATCCCAGAGTGCCTGACCTCCCACCTTGGGCTCCTGAAGTTTACCCTATGCGATTGTCGCATTTCCCTTCCTATTACCTGGCTATCTACTGAAATCTAGAGCTACACTTGTGATCTGGGACCCGAAATCCCCAAATCTGGACAGTATACAGCTCTCCTGTCCAGCACCCCCCCCCCGCCAGTTTGTGTCCAAGGAAGAGGCTGCTCTATCTTTTCACTCCCTAACCTGGCTCCTGTGCCAAAGCTAGGCTGGTCCCTTCCCAGTGCATGAGGCAGTTTCTACCCTGGCTGGCAGCCCCATGCATCATGTTCAGCCAGGCTCACTGTCTGGCCCTGAGCCAGAACTTTAGTGCGAGGTGTCAAATACTCCTGGGGCTTCCCCTGGCTCACTCTCTGCAGCCCACTCCCAAGTGGCCTCCTACAGTGGCTCTAGGAAGGGACTCAGGCTCTCTTTTGCAATGACCCTGATCTAAGCACTTCTCATGAGTTTTCTGGCCTGCAGCAAGCAGGGTGGAAGTGTGGGGTGGGAGGAGGACACACCTGGCTCTTCCGGATGTGCCCTCCCAGTATGCCAATCAATCGCCCCCCCCAGAAGATTCCCAGGGATTCATGCTTGGAGCCAGGAGTCTGAAAGCTCCATGAAGTGGCTTCCAAAACTACCTGATTTTTCCACCAGGACCCAAGGAGGCCAGAGAAGCCCATCCTAGCAGTGTCTGCACTGATGAGTTTGCAGGCTGGCTTGGCTGAGATCTCTGGGCAGGGGGTGTTTATCTCAGGGCTTCACTAGCTCCAAGAGCTGCTTCACTGCCTCCTCCAGAGACGTCAGCCCTGGCTCCTCTCCACAGTTATCATCTAAGATGTTCCAGTGACATCAGCTTCCTGCTAGCTGGACAGTTCTTTCACTGTGAGGCCCATTTCGCTCCCCTACCCCTGTGCAAGCACGGATTCATCTTCAGACCCCACAGCATGGGGAGCAGGGTGACCCTTACAACCCTATCGATGCCTCTGCCCCATTCCTTTTTTGCATTTGTAGATCCCACAGGGCTGGAAATGTAAGGAGAGGGCTGCCTTGTTGCAAAGAAGAGGTGCTGCAGGGGCTGAAATCTAGCTGGTGACAATGGCCTCCTCCTCCTGACATTTACAAGTGTAACCGACAAACAGGTTTGGAATGACCACCAAGTGCCAGGTCCTGTTCTGGGCCTGGGAGAGAATGAGACAAGCCAACACCTGTCCTCAAGGAGTGGCCATTCTAGGTGTGTGTAACCAACAGACAAGCGCTCAAGTGAGAGGTTAGGTAGTCTTAGGACAAGTGCAGCTGGCTGGCCTAGGGCCAGTGTCCCTGGGGGGAGGGAGGGGCTCTGGGGAGGTGACCACCAGGAGGACTCCAGGGAGCTGAGACCTAAGCCACTGAAGGAGTGAGCCACAACAAAGACCCGCAGGACAGAGGCAAGAGGCTGTGGGCCCTGAGCAAGACACGACTGGAATGCTCAAAGCCACACACAAGCCATTGAGGACAGGAGGAGTCAGCTTGGGGACAGGAAGGAGTGAGGGATGGCAGCCGTGTGGGGCCACATACAGCCCTCAGCCTGGGTGTATTGCTCATGAACTAAGAAGTGTTTTCCCACTTTTAAAAGGTGGGAGGAGAAAGAGATAAGAGATGGAGCAGAAGATGATGACTTTGTGACGGATTCCTGATTAGCCCACAAAACCTAAAACACTTCCTATCTGGCCTTTTACAGGGAACGTTCACGTCTGCTCACACATGCACAAAACCAATGGTGCAGCAGTTTGTGAGATGGGTTTGGAAAGCCAGAGAATCTGTTTTGGTCAGGAACAAATGCAGATGATTAGATGTTAAAATGGAGACATTTAGATACACACGCATGCAAAATGCACAGGCATATAATGTGAAGCATGCTGCTGCTGCAGATGCTACTAGAGAAAAGGAAGAAGAAAACAATGTGTTGAAGATGTAGTCTTGCCTTACAATCTCTAAGGAAAATTTTTTCTAGTTGTTTCTCCCATTGTACTGGTGAGAAAACTGAGCCTTAAGCAGTTAAGCAGATTCCCCGAAGTTATGTGTGGAGTTGGGTAGTGGATGAGCAGGGACACAAAGCACTGAGCCCCAAGCTTCTTTTTGTTTTGTTTTGTTTTTTTCTGGTACTGGGGATTGAACTCAGGACCTTGTGCTTGCGAGGCAGGCGCTGTGCCACTGAGCTAAATCCCCAGCCCCTGAGGCCAGCTTCTTATCCCCATATCTGCAGACCTGTACAACACATCTCTGTCTACCTAAGAACAGGCCCTTCCTTTCCTGGCGCCTAGACTGGGCACTTTAATTTAGGGACAAGGACCAATTTTCCTGGAATCATTTCCACAGTAAAATATTCTTATTTCCCACCACTGGACTTAGTAAAATTGAATAAATAAGTGTTTATGACAACATTTCTCTTATACAATGCTTATTACATAATAAAAACGATGCATGCGTATTGACATTAAAATATGAAAACAAAAATAGAATGAAGGGGAAAAAGTGTATGTTCCCAAGCCTTATAGCTTGAACATTTTAGGACCATGTGAAGGAGACATGTGTCTGCTCAATACATAGCAACAATTAATTTCTGGGGTTCAGAACTAAGGTCCTAGAAATTGTAGGTGACCCCCAAAAGAATCAGTGACCTACAGGCAGAGGTTCCAGGCAATAATTAAAAAGGCTGACTTTTTTACTTGTCTTTTTTTCTTTTTTCTTTTTTTGTACTGGTGTTTGAGCCTAGTACCTCCACACTGAGCTATATCCTCGGCCCTTTAAAAAATATTTTTATTTTCAAACAGGGTATCATCAAGTTGCCCCGGCTGGGCCAGAATTTGGGATCCTTCTGCCTCAGCCTCTCAGGGTGCTGCGGTTACAGGCCTGCCCCACCATGCCCGACTATAGCTGACATTTATGACAACAACATGCATCTCTGGAGCAAGAATTATACTAAGTGCTTTAACTAACTGCATGACCTTATGTAATTCTCATACCCTACATTATACCCTCAGTCGAAAAACCGAGGCATTCATCACATCCAAGCAGCAAAACTAAGATTTTACTATTTTTAATTTTTATTAGTGCATTTTGCAGTACAAGAACCGAGATTTTTAACCCAGAGCAGGACTTTAGAGCAGGATTTTTCAACCAGCAAGTTCTATGCCTAGAGACCAATTATGGCCCACTGGAAGGCTAGGAGATGCTCTATAAAGACTTCTTAGGGCCGGGATGTAGCTCAGTGGCACTACCACTTGCCTCTCAAGCTCAAGGCCTGGAGTTCGAACCCAACCCCTGGTATCAAAAAACAAACAAACAAAAAAGAAAACCAGTCTCACATAGCAATCTAATGCTGCTTACGTTTCAGTGGGTGGGTCAGGGTGGAGGATTAAGTCTAGGGGCTCCTCAGATTCCACTGCGGAAGGCTCCTCCCAGGCCCTTGTCCCATGGGGACACACGTTCACTCTGGGCCAACAGACTTATTCTCAAAATGGAGAACGTAAGGGACAGCCCTTTTCCTTCTCTTCTTTAGCCCTCACTTCACTGAACTTACACACCCTCGTTCTTCCTTATGAACCTCTCTCTGATCCAAGCACTAGGGTTTTCAACACGAATCTGTGGCCCTCCGGGGACGCCCAGGGATGGGGCGTTTCACATGGACATGCAGAGTTTGCAGTGGGTAGGGTAGTAGAGAGGAAGAAGGGTCCCTTGCTTTTGCCACATTTTCCAATGGGTACATAAGGCCCCAAAAGAGGAAGATCCACAGCTCCGATCTTTCTGCCCTTCAGTGAGGTCCCCCGAGTCTGTGGATGTGTCTTTCTTCCCTGACACTCTGGTAGAGCTGAGGTGAACTGGCATCTGAGGTCTGCTTTCAGAAACTCTGTGTGTCCAGCACCAGTATTTTTCCAGACACAGAATAAAGTGGGACTTCATTCATTCACTTCCACATTGACACAGGGGAGAATGTTCCAGTCGCTCAGCTGCTGGAAAGGCGGTGTCCCCCACCAGGCTTCACACAACGCTCTTTCACTTGAGTATTTTTGGAGCCTTGCTTGGGAGGCTCTGCGCCATTTTCCTGGGTATACACAGTCTTCAATCCTTTGGCATCAAAGAAAATAGTGCCATTCTGATAGTTGGAGGCAAGAACAGACTTCCTAAGCAGGTTGTTCCTCTGCCAGAATTCCTAAGTGCTAGGCTTACACTTGAACTTTGCTATCAATCACCTATAAGGTAGAGCCCAAAACAGAAAATACAGTCTTGTGTTATTCTGTGTCTTTAAAGCAAGTAGCATACCCAGGTGGAATATTTAAGATCCAAGGTCTTTGTGGGAATGCATTACTTCCTGTTGAAATAAGTTACTGAGGCTGATACATGTGAAGAACAGATTAAAAGCTGTGTGGGCTTGTGCAAAGGCCCTGAGGCAGAGAGAGAGTAGAGCATACTGGAGGAACTGGCAGAAAGCCCACATTGACCAAGTATGGAAAACTCAGCCACAAATGTCTAGAGACAAGGCTGGAGAGGAAATTGGGGGCTTGCATAGAGTAGATTTTATGTCAGTCCCTACAGGGACTTGGGTCATCCTGAGTGTAATGGGGAGTCATGGAAGAACCTGGGAGGTAGCGGGGTATGAGTGACATGATAGATGTTTTACAGGATGCTTCTGATCCCGGTGTAAAGAATGGATGTGAGACGGAGAAGCCCTGGGAGTGTTGGCAGAATCCAGGGAGGAGGCCTGCAGGAGGCTCTCAGAGAGATGCTGGTGGCGGCACAAGGCTAAGCGGGTGGACAGGAGAGGTGATGGACTCCCCTCAGAGAAGGTGGGTGCCCCACAGAGGGAGAGGGAAGAGGAGTCCTCCCGATAACAACTTCTGCTGCCCCAAAGCAATTCTAAACCTCCATCCTGAGGAGACAGCGATGGGAGGGAATCCTCCAGGGGTGGCAGCGGGCAGACCTGCAAGGAGAGATCCAAGGCCATCCTGGTGGAGCCCGGGCCGCTCCCCAGTCTGCACGGGAGATTTCCCAGCCCTAATCCTGCCCGCCAGCCCCTCCTGAGCACACCACTTGCTTTCCCCATAGCACCCATCACTTGCTTATTCAAACCCCTCTATTCATTTAGGTCCATGCTTTTTCTCTCTAAATTCCATGATGACAGAATCGTGGCCATTTGTGCCACGATGCCAGGCACATGGTAGGTGTTCAATAAACAGACTCCAGGAAGTCCAAAGGCCTCCGGACCGGCCTCTCCTTGGGCAATGTAGATGCCCATGCCAGTGCTGACCTTGAGCCTGGTACAGTCTGAGGGGCCCTGTGTCAGGTTCCCTAAAGCACCCCCTAATCGCTCCGCTTTCATCTCCACCCGGGATCAGGTGAGTAACGGTTTTTCAAGAAACAGCAATCCCACGGGAGTCTCTTTTCCTTTCCTCCCCTAAACAGAAGAACCACCAGCGCTGGTATTTTTCCAAACTCTACACCTTGGGGCACAAAGCAAACCCGACAGGATCCCAGGACGGAATTATTTACCCACGCCCATGACGAGAAGAGCTCATGAGCAAATATTACTTGTGCTGCTGAGTTGTTCCTACTCCCCCGCCCCAGTTTTCCCTACAGATCTCAGGGCCAAAGGCAACTGCATTTGTAGCTCATAACTGCTTCTTTTTAACCTGGGACATCAGATAGAATCTGGTTCTGTCAGCTAAATCCCTTCTTGGAAAGAGCACTCGATCCTTCTCCCTTACACATCAGGTTTTATTTTGAAGACGTGCTGTTTTAGTACTGTGAAATGAAGACAGGGAATGAATTCTGCACGGAGGAGGAAAGAAATGGGTTGAGCTGAGTATGATGGTGCACACGTGACCCCAGCCATGTGGGGAGGCTGAGACAGAAGGACAGCAAGTCCAAATCCAACCTGGGCAACTTAGCAACTTAGGGAGTCCCTGTCTCAAAATAAAAAAATAAAAAGGACTGAGGACATAGCTCAGTGATAAAACACTGGGTTCAATCACCAAAACTGCAAAGTGGGAGGGCATGGTGATCCCAGCCTAGTCCCAAAGGCCCACCAAAGGGATACATCAGGGCACACTCGCCATGACGTGTCCCCTCCGGTAACACATTGCTGGTGACATTTGTCTTATAAACCTGGAGCTGGGCCAGGAGTAGGGCAGGGCCAGGGACAGAGGACTGGCCCTAGAGCCACTGAGCTGTGCCGAACACCATTCTCCAGGAGTCCCGCATGTGGCCCAGGGCGCACAACCTCTCCGTTTGTGAAATGAAATGAAGGCAAACGCTGGTTTTAAACTCCCAGTCGCGTCCAGAAATTCTCACTAATGGGGACTAAGAGTTTCCCCTTCAAAACTGTCTTCCAGGAAATACAGGCAAATTATAAGATAACAAACGCTGTCATTGGGACAAAAAAAGTCACCTTTGCAGGATGTTCTGGAGGGTGAAGCTCATGAGGATGATGTCCCCGTCCCCGCTATGGTCACAAGCTCCCATCGCCTCCCCCCACACCTTCTACACGGCACCCAGTGAGGAATGACGACGTGGTGTGTGTGTGAGCACTTCTGCATGTATCATGGTTCACGCAAAAAACTCCACGAGGTGGCTGTCGCTATTACACCAATGTTTTTACAAACGAGGAAACTGGGGGATTAGAGACACTAAGTCATTTGCCCAAGAACACAGAGCCCGGAAGGGAGAACCTCTACGGAAGCAACCCCAGGTCAGGCTGAGCTCTGAAGTCTGACCTTTCTTTCACGCCAAAAGGTCAATTTACCCTGTTTTCCTTAAGTCACACAAAGATTTGCATGTTTTTTGTTGTTTGTTTTCTCCCAGAAAGTCTTTCACCAATTATTTTTTATAGCACTGAGCCTAAGTCCCTCCCTATGAGTGTTCAACAAGGTTATCATTAAAGTGCCTTCCGGACCAGCATTCCATGATTTCATTCTAATCGGTCACGTGGCACCATCTTCCTCTCCAGTGGGAATCTACCCACAATTCTCTGGGAGTGGTTCTGGCTCTACTCCGATGGGCAGGCTTAGTGGGTATCATCAGGTAGTAGTAGGTAGAGGGAATGGCTGTGCTTCCCTGGTGAGGTCTAGGCTCCTCTTTGCAGCTGGCCGTAGCTGTCACAGGGCAATTTCAGCACAGTCAACCCCATGTGTGAGACTGCGCCCACCAGCCACCTGGGTGTGGGGACCCACGACCCCCCAGCAGGGCAGTGGGCTCCATTGCACTCCCAGCCTGAGCCCAAACCTCTACACGGCCCCTGCCCTGCTCAGGCCTGCGTTCCTGCCCACACCAGTGCTCCTGATGGCATCACTCCACGTTCACCTGCTCCCCTGAACTAGGACCCCCCAGCTCCACAACCCTGTGTGACCTCACTCAAGAGAGCTCTTGGTACCTTTCACCAGCTGACTCTCCCGGGCATTCCAACAAGCAGCCCATGGCGGAGGCCTCCTTGGCTTCCCATCTCTGGGAATTATTTTGCTCATTGATTCCATCACTCATGTATCCTGGTGCTGGCGCTAAAACACCAGTTCAGTGGAAGCATGGGGCCCTCGTCTTGTTCACCCCTGTCCTATAGATAGTAGATGCTCCATGAATGGAGTGGGCAAAGTCCTCATCCTCAGGTTTCCTCCTCTGCAAAGTGGAGGTGACACCCTTACTCTGCAAGGTGGTTGTGAGTGTGGAGATTCAGGGTGGGAAGGCTGGGCTCTGAAATCTGGGAGTTGATGGCGAGGAGAGGTGGCATAGACTGCTGGTTAAAATGCAGGCTCCTGGTCTCCGTTTGGCTTTCCTACTTCCCTGGCTTTCTGTCCTTTAGCAAATGTCCTAACCTCTCCAAGTCCCGGTTTCCTCCCCCTACAACAGAGGTCCTCATAGTAGGGCAGGACTTCTGCGGCTAGGATGCAGACTAAAGAAAACATTCCGTGAAGCATCCTCAGATCATCGTCCAGCATGCAGCATACCTCCAAATAGGTGAGCGGCCCCTGCGCACCACAGAAGGGCTAGGCATTTCCCTTACACCTGCCATGGCACACGAGGCCTCTTAGTTCATCCTTCTGAAAATGTATGAGGGACAGGGCTTTCCCACCCTCATTCAAAGCCCATAAAGCCAGTACTCAGAGAGATCAAGCAACTGATCTTAGGTCACAGGCAGAGGAGTGTGTGTTTTTAATTCAGGTATTCAAGTTCTGTGCCTGCTGACTCACCCAAGCTCCAGCCCCAGGGTGTGAAGAAATTCTGCCATGTTGCTTGGGGATTCCTGCTAAAACCCAGGAGCTGGAGGGCTGCAAACGCCTACTGGGGAAGATTGTGTGGCTCCCAACCCCGCTCCTTTCCAGCCCCGCCAAGGGTTTGGCAAGGCCCAGAGCAGACCCAAGGCTCCCCTGCATGTTCAGGCCCCACTGGCGCAGGCCACTCCCTCTGGCTTCCCAGGCCCCGCCGGACCCAGCAACCCATCCTAGTCTGTCCAGGGCAGCCACTGTCCATCCCTCCTGTGCCAGAGAGAGCACAGGGAAGGGACTCTGCCTGAAGTTCAGGGAACCCAAGGAGCATGGATGCAAATGAAGGACGGAGGACGTGAACAGAGCAGCCGCCCTGGTCTGCCTTTTGAGCTCTCAGCGGCAGCAGATTTGTTGTGACTAATGCATCAGGCTTGGAACAGTTTGTGCCACATACTGATCAGCCTGAGCACAAGAGCGGCAAAAGAGTCCACAGGGGCAACGTTTCCAAGAGAGCAAAAGGCTCTTGAGAGCCCACCCTGCTAAATTCCTTAAGACAGCAACAAGGCAGAGGGGGCTGTGGCAAGAAAGAACATGGAGCCAGTCAGATTGGGAGAAGTGGGGGTTAGACTCAATCCTGTCATCTCTTTCTTTTTTTGTGGTACTAGGGACTGCACCCAGAAAATTCCCACTAAGCTGTATCCCTAGCCTGTTTTATTTGGAGATAAATCCTCATTAAGTTGCTAAATTGCCCAGGCTAGGCTCAGACTTGAGATCCTCCTGCATCAGCCTTTCACAGTGCTGGGATTATAGGTTATAGGTGTATGCATTGCTCTTGCCCACATACAAATCCTTTGCATGACCTTGTAGAGTCTTCATGAGTTTGAGGGAAAACTGAATGTTTTCCCTCAAATCCACATCCTTCTGGAAACTCAGACGTGACCTAACGTGGAAATGGGTTCTCTGCGATGTGGTTAGCAACAATGCGTTCACTCTGGATTAGGGTAGGTCACAAATCCCGTGACTGACATCTTTGTAACAAGGCCAGGTGAAGATGAAGCCACAGATCTGAGGGATGCAAGTCTAAGCCAAGAAATACCAAAAACTGCTGGCAGACACCAGAGGCCGAGGGGACACAGGAGACAGCTCCTGGAGAGCGTCCGGAAGGAGCCAAGCCACTAAGCCCTTCTTTTGGGTGTCTCTCCCCAGGACAGTGAGAGAAAGCACTTCCATGGGGCGAAGCCATCTGGTGCGTGGCATTTTGTGATGGCATCAAATCTCCATCCGATTGCCCTCCCCGTGCTCCATGGATGGAGAGAAAGAAAAGGGCAGAGTTCAGCCTCACTTCTCAAAGCTGTGCTGGGGCTTTGGGCAAATCGATTCACTGCCCTTGTTTTCAGGGGCCCAATGTGAACCGAAGATAACAGAAGGACCGCTGATGGGGGTGAATGTGCGCATAAATGCATAAGAAGAGAAAGATTCATTCAGCTACAGAACCAGGGTCCTGGGTGATACCAGGCTCACCACACAGGACAGGGCCAGCACATCCCAGGGGATTCACAGATGCTGTCAATAAGTCCTCCACCTTTTCTGAGTCGGCACATCTTGCTCTTGCCTATGCTTGTGACGATTTGTCCCTTCCCTCCACCATTCCCCGTTAGTCACCGGTTAGACTCTTCCCATCCTTCTCAAACCAGCAGCTGCCCATTCCCCTTCCCAACCAGACAGGGTGATCTGTCATCCTCCCGACTCTGTGCAGAGCACTGCCAGGTTCACAGGTATTGCACTCTCTCTGGAGCTGGAGCTAATAAGCAAAAGGCCAAGTAGAAGTCATATAGGGCAGATAAGGGAGGGCGAACTGAGCACAAAAACAAAGACCCAGAAGCAGGGAAAGAAAGCAGAGAAGCTGGGAGGAGGGGGCACTGAAAGGCTCAAATGGCCAATTTGTTTCATGGTCACTGTATCCTGGGCTGGGCCAAAGGGACAGCAAGAAAGGCGATCTCTCTAGCAAGTCCTTTTGTAAAGCTGAAACCCAAGCACTCGCGACTTGAATGTCATTCTGAAGCACAAGGAACACAATCACTGCTCTGGTGCATGGCTTCCTGGACACTCTCTACAGCCATGTGGGCCAACCTTGCTCCCATCCTCCCTCCAAGCCAGAAAACACACCACCCACGCCTGAGTGGGCAGAACTCAGCTGGCACAGGTGAGAAGCTCTGTCCCGCCCACAAGAGGCTCTAGAAAGGAGCTCTCCAGGGCCTGGTGTAAGAATTCACTCCACTGGCTTGTCAGTGGGGAGGTAGTGGCTCCACCCCACCCTGTCCTGCCTCAGTACCTGTCCTGCTGGCATCCACGATACAGGAACAAAAGACACCTCATGTTTTCAAGGAAGTCCTGGTGCAGGGGAGGCTAAGGAGCAGGTGAGCATGGTGCAGGATGACGAGTAGCCAGGGGCTACAATGGCCCAGGAGGGAACTCCAACAGGAGACACTGCCTGAACTGAGCTTTGAGGGGAGGAAAGGGATTGTGGTCTGTCTCAAGTCTATGAGTCACGAGCATGTAATATGCACACTAACTTGGAGATGCATTCTCACTTCAGAAATATTAAAATGCAAAGAAGTATATGACTTCAGGGTGGGGAAGAAATCTACAACAGGTAAAGAAATTTGAGGAAAACGTGCTATCAAACAGAGGGAGCAGAATATGCAAAAGCCCTGAGCTCAAATCATGATCATGATATTGGTACCATTCTAGTAAGTATAAGGGGAGGACTCAGAAAGGTTGGGGTGTCTTGGGCACCTTGGACAGCTACTTCAGAATAGTATAAGCAAGGCAGTTTGAACAAGGAGCATTTACTGCTCACAGTCCCAGAAGTTGGAAATTCAAGTTCAGGGTGTCAACATGCTTGGGCTCTTGGTGATGGCCTCCCTCACACCATGGAGGGAGCAGAGCTCTGATCCCTTCATCTCCTTTCGGGGAGTAATGAGACCATGGGCTCCACCTCATGACTTCAACTAAACCCAATGACCTCCTAAGGCTCTGTCCCCACACACCATCGTATTAGGGATGAAGGACTCAGGATGTGAATGAGGGAGACTCAGACATTTTGTCCACAGCAGCGAGGTCGCAGGTATTGAAGCTCACGGCCATGAAAATTATACCGGGTTAGCTAAGACTCATCAACAGTAATTCTATGACATCATCGCCTGTGATAATGCACAGATGGCAACGCCATAAATGTCCAGTGGTCAGCAATGAGTTAAATTATGATGCCTTTATGCAACAAAATACTCTCCAGGTAATCAAAGAGACTGTGTGCAAATATATTTACTGTCAGGAAAGTGATGTACTAAATATTTTAATTATACAGCTTACAAAATGCTAACTGCAAATTAGTAGAGAAGAAAGACTAGAAGGAAATTGATCAAAATATTCACAACTGTTATCTCAGGGGTGAGATCACAGATTTCTAATTATCCTTTCCCCTTGTGTATATGGTTGAAATTTTCTACAATATGTAAAACTTTTGAAGTGAAAAAGGAAGTTGGGTGTAGCTGGGTGAAGGTCAGATACCACATACGATTATCCATTTACCAACAGGTGTGACCTAGGAAATGTAGAAAACAATATCAGCATGGCCCTCCGGGTCAGAATGAGAATACAGGCACCCGGCCTGGAATCACTGCAGCTGTTCCCATTACTGGCTGTCACCTGAGCACCTTCTTATTTGTTTCTCCAAAGGTCACAGCCATTATCAGCCCCAAACACCCCTCTTAAATAACCAGTTTAAATGACATGGACACGTTCACCTTCCAAGATGGAAATGTAATTAGTTCTTGGGGTCAGAGGCTCCTTTGCAAAATGTTTGATCGATTCTTTGCCAGCAGATCAGCACTGACTGATGTGGCAGTTGGCCTGTTTTTGGATGGAAGGTGAGAACATGAAAGAAAAAGCTTCAGAGGTAGAGAAAAGATGGTTTTAAACATTGAAGATCCTGTGAGAACAGAGAGCTGAGGAGAAAGCCTTTGCCTTCCGAGTTAAGTATCTGAGCTAGGCTGTCCACTTAAGTCAAGGTTAGGAAGAGTGGCATGCAGAGTCCACTGCTACCCATTCACTCACTCCCCTAATCCCTCCCTCTCTGCACTCGGAAGCTCAAGGCGAATGAGACACAGGTCCCACCGATGTGGAGCTTGCATTCCATGGGGAGAGAAAGACCAAAAGCAAACACTTCTGTGTGATAAAGACAGAGGGTGATCGCTCTGTGAATATGAACAAGTAAATGAACAGAGTGGCGCTCACTTAGATGGTCAGGGAAGAGCATGGACAAGGAAGCAGGCGCATGCTCCATGCTTCTAGGTGGAAGAGCACTTAAGGCAGTGAGTATAAGGACAAGGGCCTGGAGGGGAAGCGAGCTTGGAAACTCAGAACACAGGGAGAACACAAGAGCTTGTGTGGTTACAGCAGAGTGAGGTTGGGGGAGACTCCTCAGGGCCAGCTCCCAGGTGGCCACATCTGGTCCCTATAGGTGTGGGCGCCCTGTACTCTGCCCCTGTCTGAGGTATGCAGCATCTCCCAAGTCACCTCCAGCCCAAGAGGTAATGAGACATTGCAAACCTGGCCCGTTAGGGACAGGTGTGGATCAGCGGTATAGCACTTGCCTGGTGTGTAGGAGGCCCTGTGCTCAAACTCCAGCACTGTCAAAGACAGAAAGACAGACAAGCAGAAGGACAGAGAGTCATAGAAAACCTGCCATGTAGGTTACTGGAAAATAGCTCAAGCTTTAAAGTCAGAGACCCATTTACTGTCCAGTAGCAAGTTACCTCATTTTATAGGAGTTCTGGTCAACCTTAGCTCCTTTAGTGGCAAAAAGGACAGAGGAAGTCCTGATTTGCAGCATTTGCCAGTTTCTGGAGTGCAAAACCTGCCATTCTGAATGTGGAAGTGGAGAAAGACATACCACTGACCCTTGAGAACTGGCACTGTCGTGACACTGCCTCAGTTTCTTCATCTGTAAACCGGGTTTCCTCCCACAGAGTGCTTGGTGAGAACTGCACACAGTGGGTACAAAAAGCATGAGTGCAGAGCCTGGCAGACAGTTAATGTCTTGTCGGTGAGCACGGAAGTTCTCACCGGCAGAGCTGGAGCTGTCTGGCACTTGCATGCAGCAATGAGTTCGTCAAGGCGAGAAGGCGAAGGGCCTATGCGGATTCTGTCTTGCACGACTTTGGAAAGTTACATTCCCTCTCTGGGCTTCAGTTACTTGACCTGAAGTGAGGGATGGGACTGTAGCTATTTATTTATCAGGTCCCTTCCTGACTGAGTAGTCTGCAGCTTCCTACATCTACATCAGGGAATGTTCTGGAAGCAGCAAAGAACAGTGGTCGAGGGCCACCAAGGCCGCATGAGGGTGTGGGTGGAGCTGGCCAGATGTCATCGATATTCACAGCTACCTGGACAGCAGGGGCACAGGGGTGCAGTCTCCTGGCAAAGGACAAAGAATTGCTTGGAAAGTGGAGAACTGAGAGAGAAACGAGAGGGAGAGAGGGAGAAAGGGAGAGAGAGAGAGAGCACAGTGATGAAAGAAAAGGAAGTGAGACTTTTCAAGATTGATCCAGCTTTAGAAAATGTCTTTCATAAACACTGTAGAGAGGAAGACTATTTTTTGCCAAATCCTGCTCTTGCTCATGAAGACAGAAAGGAATTCAGAAAGGAGCTGCTGATCAAACCGGGTGAGATAGCACAGCAGAAGCAAATGGGACAGTGAAAATGATCTAGATTCTCCACGACAATCCTACCTGCACACAGGCGAGGAAGAAAGAGAAAGCTCACTACAGAAATCAAGCCCTGATGAACTTCGTGGAACTGAAATCTGAATTTGCAAAGCTGAAGTCTTTGTACCTCCAACAGCCTCATTAGACTCCCTTTGAAGTACTCAGACTGTAATTTTCCAGAGTGGAGAACAAAGCTCCATGCAGCCGCTGGCTCTGCGGCCCATCAGCGGGAACAAAGTATGTGACACAGCGGCCCGCAAAGCCACAGATGACGAACGGCACCAAAAGAGTCTGTGGACTTTGCACTCTGGTCTCTGGATTGGCCTGATCTTCTTCCCTGGGATGCAGACAAGTATCGAGTCTGAACGCTGTGATCCTAGAAATCGCTCCCAGCAGCTATTATGGTTTGGAACTCGGTCTTCTTTGCCAATGAGTACTTTTCTCAAGCAGCTTGAGAATCTCTAGCTCTTCTAAGTCATGACAGGCAGGTAACTGGGCTGAATTCCATCTCAGTAATCCTGGTTCTAACATTTTGGGGTTGGTCATTGTTCCCATAAGGAGCTTAATATGGTTGCCTCAAACAGGCAGGGAAATGAAAGGAGAAGTTGTAGAACATAGTTCATCCTGACATGAGCTCAGCTCTCACAGGTGAGTTTAATTAGTAGCTGCCTCCGAGCCTGTAAGCTTCCGCCTTCTGACAGAAAGAATAAAGTCGTAATAAGGATAATGACATTTTATTCCAACTGGAAACTACGTCGCTGCCACCAGGGACTGGAGCGGTGAGCTGGAGCTGTGAAGAGGGGAGGACGGAGCTGGAAGGAGGGGGTCCCCTCCCGTCCCTCGCCCTGGGTGTCTCCATCTCCACAGCACGGTGAGTTCCAGGCCGAGGAAGGTGCGATAAGTGCTGCATTAATTGGCCATGACTATCAACAGTGGCCCACAAGCCTATCAAGAATGGAACCAAGAAACGAAGCTGCCACTGCCAAATGCTCGGTGTGACGCTGCTTCTCAGAAGCAGAGTCTGTTTGCAATGCAAAGAACATCTCATGGCGGTGGCAGCAGAGGACACTTGAGTCATCTGTGGTAAAACTGAGCGGGGGAGCGAGCGGAAGACCTCAGCGTGGCCCAGAAGCCACACTACCAGGGGGTTACAAGCTCTGGGTGCCAACCCTGGATCGCGCCAGTCACCAGCCCTGTGGCTTGGCTCATTTCCCCTCCACCTCCCCCGTCAGCGTCCTCTCCAAGTTCACTGGCATCCTGTCTGTAGCAGCGCGGTCCGGGAGATACTCTTTCTTCTCCCAGCCTGCTCCTTCTTGGCCTGTGGCACCCTGAGGGAGTGGTGCCCACCACCTTCCTCATTATTTAATGGCACACGAACCCCCCAACTAAGCATTTTGTCCTCACTGTCACATGTTATTCCCTCAACAATGCCACTCGGCATGGGCTCTGGGCCAGGCATCTTGCCAGGTGGAGGACAAGACCATCCCACTCTTGCCCAGAGGGCAAGATCCCCAAAAGATAAATAGCAGAAGGCAGCGAGAGGCGAATTCAAACTCAGCCCAGGCTGTGGTACTCCTGCTGTCCAAGTGCATTTCTTTTTCCTTCTCCCTGATTCCAGATCCCCTAGGCTTTGATGTCTCAGATTCTCAGTAAATAAGTCCACAACCTCTGTCCCCCAATCTATGAAACGCAGGGAAGAGGGTGCACCTCACTGTCGCCGGGACTTGTGACGGTCCCCAGGCACACCCAGGCATCTGTAAGGGCCTCGGAACAGTTGGGAGAACCGGACATGAGTTGGGAGATCCAGTCCCCCTGGTTCTGCCTGCCCCCAACACACCAGAGGCTTCCTGCACAGCCCAGAAGGGGCTCATTCGATGCCGCGAACAAACCACCAAGGCCACACAAGGCAGGGCCATGCGCTCAGGTTTCCTGCGCTGCGCACTAACTCCTTTCCACCACCGGGGACAGAGGACCCTGGCAGCCCCACTGAGGCTTTCAGGCCCTTCCAGGTCTCTACACAGGCAAGGAGATCTCACTTTCCAGAAGGAATCACTGCCAGGAGGGAAAACAGCCCTGGCTCTTCCCACCTCAGCTTCCCCTTTTTTCTTCCCCCTGGCTTTTTCGACACAGAGTCCCACTGTATACTCAGGCTTACCTGAAACTCTCTATGTAGCCTAGGTTGGCCTTGAACTCTCTGCGATCCTTGGAGCCACAGCCTCCAGAGTGCTGGGGCCATGGGCGTCATCTGGCTTGATCTTTAGCTCAAGAACACAAACAACGTGAGCCAGGTCAAGGCCCCTGCCTGAAGACACTCACAGAAGAACAGAGGAAGCCAGGAATGGGACAGAAGCCCACCGGCCTCCCCAAGGGGCCTCTCGGGCCCTGGAGCGCCTGAGCACCGAGACTCAGCTCCTGCTCCAGGTCCCGTCCACCCCGGCTGTCTGGCAAGTGTGCTTTGTCAGGAACTGTCTTTCTGACTGTCCTGTGTGCACAACGGTGGGTGGTGACATATTTGAGTCTTTTATCTCTGTGACCTCAAGCTACTGACTCAATTTCACTGAGCCTCAGGTTTCACATCTATAAACTCGGTTTAATTGTTCCTTACCCCAAAGCTTTATTAGGAGATAAATTATATGAGTAGTAAAAAATTACCTGGGATATAAGTGTTCCGTAAAATGTAGATAATTAATAGTCATAATTTTATTACTATTTTTTGTCTGTTTTTTGTTGAGTCAGGGTCTCGCTACAGAATTCAAATTGGCCTTGGACTCACTGTATAGCCCAGGCTGGCCTCAGACATGCAGCAATCCTCCTGCCTCGGCCTTCTCGTTGTTGAGGTGTGGGTATGAGCCACCACACCGGTAAGAACCATCTTTTTTTTTTTTTTTTAAGAAAAGGAGGACCTGATAAAAGCTTAGCATCATCTCATGGCCCCTCGCAACCAGGAATCCAGATCTAGGGGTGCATCCAGGAAGGCAGATCTGGCTGATTGACATGGGGGGTAACAGGAAGTAAATGGACTCACGATTCCTAAAAGGCATGGGGTGTATGGCAAAGGGGCGAGAAGAACTGGAATGCAGAAATCAGACAAAACGTAAATGAAAAATAGCTCACGTCTGATTTTGCTACCCATAAGTACTTCTTACATCCTCGTTCTTTTGATTAATCCTCCTTCCTGCCCTTCAAGCATTCGCCTCCTTAATGACAGTAAATGCATTCCACAAATAAAAAGCAATTAAGGCTGAGCTACCTAATTCTGAATTTCTAATGATGTTCTACTTACATTAAAATAAGACCCCAGGCATGTGTGACAGTGGGTTTTACTGTAGTTTTATAAAAAAAAACACAAAACTCAAAGCCAGCCACTTGGAGAGACATTCAGGAACCATGGCCGCAGTGGGCTCCCACGTGTCACCCAAATACGGTGGCTCCACTGTGCAGCCCCTGGCAGTGGCACGGTCAGCATTCCGCCTTCGGTAAAGTCACACATACCAGCCGGTGCTCAGAGAAAGAATTTGGATTGGAGGGGCTGGTCCAACCCAGTTGGCCGCATTGGATATGCAGGAGGCTGTGAAAGGGGCTGAGACTGTGTTTGATTCTACAATGCTATTTCATACTGGCTGTATGTCCAGGGCAAAACGCCCCTCTTTTCTCTGTCTCTGCGCCTTGATTTCTTAAGCTGTACAATGGGTATTCTATCTCAATAAGGTCATATGGGTCAAGACACTTTGGGAACTTCAGGGTGCTGCAGCTTTGATAATGGCCGTCAACCCTGACCCCACCCGAAGGTTGCCTGGTGCTTTATGTGATGGCTGGCTGTCCCCAACACAGCCTTCCTGGCATTCAAAGCCAGGGTGAGGGCAGGTGACAATAGGTAATGAAGCAGGTGTGGGTGGGGCTACCCCAGGAACCAAGTCCAAGGCCGGCTTACTCATGAGGCGCAGCAGAGACAATGTTCAGGGCCCCCAATGCTTTCATGGGCTTGTGACATCATTTTAATTTTGTGAAACCAGAAGAAAACTGAATACATCATCCTGGATTATCTTCGCCTTATGCCAATGTAGTCATAAAGTACATTATTATTTTTATTTTAAGTACATTATTTGTTTTAATGAAGGGAAGGATCCAGGAAGGCAAAAGTGCTGATGGCCCCACAAAGTCCCGATGCCACCCTCCCTTAATCCACAGCCTCTTGCTAATAAATGCCAGCGAACTTCAGAACTGGGGACCCTGGGACTGACTGCTGTCCCCATAAGCATCTGAGCCTTCAAAAGACAATGCCACTGCTCAAGGAAATAAACGAGAATTCCAGGCATTGTGCAGGTTGGAAGGGTGGGCATGGGGGCCTCGGCATGGCACCTGCTGCACAATCAAGCCCCACCCAGTGGCCTCTTCTTCCAGGGGGAGATCATTTCTCCTCCCTCTGTAGGTGGAAGTCGAAGCTGGTACATGCCTCCCGGAGAGCCATTCTGCAGTATTTAAGCCAAATTTAAAAGCAGGTACTTTAACCCAGCAAGTAATTCATTGCAGTCTTTCGTGTACAGCTGTGCCAAGATACAGATGTCTGGAGCACGCTCTTCATGGTGGCAAAGACCCAGAGCGAATGAAATGTCCTCCAGGAGGGCAACAGCCGGGGAACTGGGAAGAGCCAACACCCATCCAGCAGGCGTGGACGTCAAGTTCATGAGGCATGAACCACAGGACAGTGAGGGACACCCCACCAGAGATGACCTTGGTGTGCTTGCTTTTTTACAAAAGTTCCCAGAATGGTGCAAAACAACTGTTCAAAGAAGGAATTGTTGAGACAATAGGAAGAAGGAAAAGTGATGTCTCCTACTCATTCTATATCCCCGTTATAAATCTTTTTGAAACACTAATTGAAATTATGAGGGCAAAGAAAAGCTCTACCGGTTGCTTTGGAGCCTGCACTCCTCCCTCTCGGCTCCCTCTGTTCTGTCTCCACACAGGCTGCGCGTGAGTGGTGTCCAACAAAATGCCTGGGAAGGATCTGGGGCAGGGAGATGAAGACGCAAGAGCCGGGGCTGGCTCTGGGAGTCCCCCGGCTCTCAGTTAGAGCGGCGCTTCCACTGCACAGAGGCAAACCCTGGAGGCAGAAGTCTCGGTTTCACACCAAGCATGCAGTTCACTGAGTGAACAAACCTCCAAAAACCCCAGTTCCTTCCTCCATAGTACAGGAACCATCACAGCACACTTCCACGTTGCTTGGAGGAAGAAATGAGATGGAGTCCAAAGCTGTCCAGAACCCTGTGTAGCACTAGGTACTCAGTGAAACCAACGGCATCTGGAGCGGGAAGAGGAGGAGCGAGTGTTATGGACAGGGCAGCTCTGGGGGACTCAAAGAGGACCCTTCCTTTCAGGATGGGCACGGTGTTAGGACCTGAGGCTGGGAGGACCCTGGCCTGACCCAAAGCGGCCAGGGCTGGTGGGGCAGCAGACCCGCCGGGCCCCTCCAGCTAGACCACTGCACACACTACCTGAGCTGGGCTGAGAAGCCATGAAGAAAATGCCCTGGGCTAAACTCTGGGCCCTATTCGGACCAAGGCATTGGTACCTGAGGAAACCCCAACGCGCGCTCCCCATCCTCAGCATGATCGAGACAGGCACTGGGCAGTGTCACCGGAAGCTACCTGGGGGGAGGAGGCTGTAGGCCCAGGAGGACCATCAGAACCTCAGCCCCCTGAACACAGACAGGAGCCTGTGAGGGGGAAAGCCAAGCTCACACCTGCCCCTGCCTCCTCACTGGGCTCGGCAGGGACTAGGCCAGGGCAGGACTCCACTCACAGTTCCGGAAGTACTGACCTGGCTCGCTCTTGCAGCCACCATAATCACTGCCTCCTACACCACATGGTTGCCTTTCTCGGGAACCTCACATCTCTGGGGAGACTTAGAAAATTTTCCTCACATTTTAAATAAGGAACAGTCTCACAGAAGTCCTGTCCTGTGTCTGCTGTCCCAAATGGGGGGGGGCAAATTTGATCCGAGGCCACAGGACTCCTCACAAGGTGCCTTTTCTTCCACACCTTGCTATTTCCCCCATCTCCAATCTCACTTTTGCCCCTTACCTGGAGTGAACCCTGGATGCTCAGGATGCTAGGAGCTCCATCGCCTTAAACAAGACAAGGCAGCGGCCTCTGTGCATGCACTGCTGCGAAACACCACCAGGTGGCAGGAGCAGCCACAGCTTCCCAGGAAGGCTGCCAAAGGTAGCGGATTGGGAACCTGCCTGCCTGTCAGGCTCACATTTCAGGGCTGGAGCTTCTCACACCCCTATGGATTGGCCTGGATGAGGGGATGGGAGGTCTTCTTGGTTCTTTGCCAGCTGGGTCCCAGGGTATGCGCCCTGCACACTCCTCCTTTAATTCTCCAATGAGAAGACTGTTGTCCCATGTTAAGGATGAGACAAGGGAAGCTGCTTGGACCTCACATCCTTCCCACTGAGAAGTCACTGGCCTGCTAGCTGCTGTCGGAAGCAGCACAGAGAAGAGAGGTCAGGAGCTTGGGCTCTGGGGCCAGGATGCCTGGGGGACTGTCCTCCTTGGTACGTGTGGGTGATGACAAGAGTCTGGTTTGTAGGCCTGTCCTGAGGATCCCCAGGAAGGGGGCAAGATTTATTTATATATACTTCCAACTGCAGGGCTCCTCTTGATATTGGCTGTGTGTCCTCCCAGCCACCACCTCTTCTCCCAACAGGTATTGATGGGTTGCAGAGGGGACAGATCCTACCAGCAAGCTGCCAGGGCGGTTCTGGGACACCCTGCCTGCTGTGACAGCTGAGGAGGTGGTCACACACGGCAGGAGAGGTCCTCCTCTCACCCCCACTGCAGCTCAATGCCTTCAGAGAGCTGCCATAGGCCCATGCACTGAAACCTGTGTGGCTTCCTCTAAGGACAGGGACCACACTCTCCTCAGAGTGGCCCTGAACCACACTCCCTGGCCTCCCATAGCAAATGAGCAGCCTCTGCCAACTTCCCCTCCAGGGTCTGACATCAGGTACCAGGTTTGGGAACCCATGTTCACTGTAAATACCACTTCCTCCCTTGAGAACCCACCCACAGGTTCCCCTTTAGGAAAGGCATCATCCATTTCCGGTCTCCATCTTTTCTGCAGAACCAAGCAGACAGAGCTATCTTTCATCTCCCGGATGTGCCTCTCATCTGTCACCCACACTGAAGATCTCCATCAGGCACCCTGGAAATCCAGCCCAGCAAGGCAGACAGCCTCCCGTAGCTCCTCAGCAGATGGGTGTCTGGCAGCCCTCCCCTTTCTGGGCTGTGCCACGTGGCACGGAAAGCGCCCTTGGCTGGCACGGAAGGGCCAGAAGGGCCTGGAGTGTTCCACCTCTCCTCAAGCCCGAGGTAGCTCTTCCTCCCAGGGCTGATGTTTCCAAATAACTGAAGCTCCATGCTCAGAGCATCCAAACTTTTATTTTAGCCTTTTGACCTAAAGGCCTTTATTTTCTGTCTTCACACCTTCTCAAAACTAGAGGACACCACACAGAAACTCCCATCACAGCCAACACTAATTAATTAACCCAAGGGCTGCTTGGACAGTGGAGTGTTAGGGCCCCTTTTCCCGAGCTGTCAGATTGTCAGCAGTGCCACCGTGGGCACTGTGGGGCTGTCACAGCGTCTCCTCATCTCAGCCCTCCTCCTCAGCAGCTTCAGATCTGCTTAGATTTTGGAAATCAGATAATGACTACTACTTGCCGTTGGGCTTCCTGCTAACAGCCTCCTGTGCTGTGTAACTCTGCCCAGAGAGGGAAGGCTCCTCGATACTTTCCAGATAAGGAGATAGCTCCAAGTGTAAGGTCCTGCCACAGAGGTGTGAATCTAACAAGAAGCAAGGGCAGTTCTTTTTTTTGGTACCGGGGGTCGAACTCGGGACCTTGTGCTTGCCACAGCAGGCAGCAGAACCACTGAGCTAAATCCCTGGCCCAGGATGGTTCTTAAATCCACTCTCTTTGACCCCAAAGTCTGTGGCTAGGATCACCAGGTTATACTGCTTTCTACTCTGTTTCCTTGTCATGTACAGTGGACCCTCAAGTTACGACTGGCCTGACATACGAACAACTTCATTAATTAGGAAGATTCATCTACCTCTTGTCCATAGCATGCACTCCAGTAAGCATCAGATTTCAGCTGTACTGACTTACAAAACACTTGAGTTACAACCAGCCCTGGGGAACCAATTGAGTTTGTAAGTCAAGGGTCCACTGCAATTATCTATTAAACAGCCAGGCCCCTTCCACACTTCTTTTTCTCTTTCCTCCTCCCTGCACTGATGTGCTAATGCCTGGTTTCTCCCACCGGGCTCTGAGATCCAGGAGAGCACAAATTCCAACCTTTTTCCCCCTGACCTCACCTGCAGCATTCACATACTCCTTTCTTCCTCTTTTTTTAAATCAATATTTTCTTATTTCCATGCTCACTTTTGTTCTTAAAATTGAGCTTGCTCAACTTTTCCTAAGCCTCCCTTAGTCTTTTTCTAAGACGTCCCCATCTGTGCCTCACACCCATGGTGTCCCTGTCCTCAGTTCTCCCTTCAAGGTGCCCTCTGAACTTCCGCCCACTTGTGGTGTCAACCACATGCTTCAAGTTGCTCCAGGAATGATCCCAAAGTGCGGCCTTGGACTCCCTGGCTGGGACCTGGTTCCAGGGCAGAAAGGACAGGTCTCGGGGAAGCGAGGGAGCCCTTTCCAGGACTGTGAGGTCCACCGACCTATATGGTGCTGGCTCCTTGATGTCTGGTAAGAAGCTTTTTCTATTTAGATAGGAGCACCGCAAAAAAACATTTTCCAGATGCTCTCCATATTGGGGTGGGGTGCTCTGCCTATGTTATCCCTGAAGATAGCAATGGGTTCATGACATCCAGTTTGAACGCTGTAATCAGCATCTCCAACAGCATAGCTTGGAGGGAATGATTCCCTGCCAGTCTAGGCTTTGGGGACTGAGGCCTGAGTTTGAATCCTGGCTCTGCCTTTTACCAGGTCCGTGACATTTGATGAGCTCCTTCCTCTGCGCCTGGGAAGTGTGAGCAGTTACGCAGAGAAGTGTTGTGACAGTTTTGTGAAGGCCCCGGGATCTTTCCTAATTACTCACATTTTGAGTTCTGACTCCAGATGGCTGGGGAAGGCAGGCTGACAAAATGATGATGGGTATAGATACCTGGCCCACATCCCAGCTCTGCTGCCACTTAGCTCTCTGATCCTTAGCAAGTCCACACTACCCTCAGGAGCCCTCAGTAATCCCTTCTGTAAAATGGATCTAATAATTGCTATTTCCTTGTAATCTCACCATGAGGATAATGGGAGAAGTGTTACCCTGAAAGTCCCAACCCTCACCAGGCATTTCACAAACAATGGCTATTAAACCTGGAACTGATCTCCAATCAGTTCTGCTTAGCGACAGCTGGCACAGAGCCACAGAGGTGAGGGGACACAGGAGTCCAGGACTGAATGAAGAATGATGCTCAGAGAAGAGCTGGCCTAGTCACTGGGGCTCAGAGGGCCGAGTTCTACAATACGAGCTGCTAAAGACCTCGACCCGTCCCTTACTTACCTCCTAAACACAGCTCCGGCCTGGGCTAGCCTGTGGGTCTCACCATCCATGCCCCTTCCGGGCCCCCAGTCCCCAAACCTAACAAGAGGTGGCCTGGCAGCCAGTCTGACAGTAAGCATCTCTAGTTTTCTTGAAAGGAAGCTATTTTAATCTTAGCAGCATGGAAACTGCATAAATTAACATACTCTCAACTTCACCAACTACTTCCAGTATTTTGTGTGTGTGTGTGTGTGTGTGTGTGTGTGTGTGTGTGTGTTTGTGTGTTTAAGTCTTTTAAAAACATGTCTCATGATCCAGGGCCTTGCCGGGTTTGTGTGTGGAGGTGGATGATACAGGAGCTGGCATCCACAGGCACGGTGACCTCCTGTGTAGGGACATGTGCTGAGCTGTCAGCACCCTGTAGGGGCCCTCTGCCCCTTGAGCTTCCATGGGCCGGAAACTTTGAGAGAGGACCCACATTTCTGCAGGCCGAAGGCGGTGGCCACACAGGTCAAGCGGCAGCGGCCCATGTCCAGCAGATGGAAGCACGTGGAGCCCAGGTGGGAGCCCCAGCAGGCCAGCTCCTTCCCCGCCACGATGTCAGCCTCCCATGGCCATTGGTCCTTCCCAGCCCTGCAGGTGGTTTTTACCATGGAGGAAAAAAAGTGATGCTATTTCTCTGCATTTTTCCCTGAAACAGTCACACCAGCTCCCTCAGCAAAGCACCCAACAGATGGCTCTGCTCCCTGTGCTCAGAGAAGCAGCAAACCTTCCTCCCCGGCTGTCAGCAGGTTATTAAAATCTATGCACCATGCAGGAGGAATGGCTCCCATCTCCTTTGTTTGGAATGGCACAGAGGTCAGGAGTTCAAGAGCCAGCTCAGACTCTGCTGTGTCATTCAAGCAAGAGACTCAGCCTTCCCCTGCCTCCATCTCCTCCCATACAAGAGGGCTTCTTATGGAACAGGTGTGCAGAGTGGATCATTTGTCCAGTGCCTGGCACATCATGGGTATTCCCTGACCATTGGCTGGAGCTCTTCCTGCCTCTGATGCAGAACACTGGTGAGTGGAAAGGAACTGCCCAGGGCTGCCTCTAGGATGTCAGAGGAAGAGGGCTGCTCTAGGGCCAGGCTGATTCCAATCCCTACCATGCATCTAGCTAAGACAGACAGGGCAAGAGAGCAGGATCCCAGACTAAATTCCCAGGGATCCTGCAAGGAGCAGCCCTGAGCTGCCCTGTGCCAGGCTGGGTCCCAAAGCCCCTCCAGAAGCCTCAGTTTCCTGGAGTGGGCCAGAGAGGGCTGGGGCAGCGAATGCAGCTCGCACCGAGTAAGCATCTACTATGTGTCTCATCCTGTGTGACGTACATCAGAGGCCTTCTGGACACATGGAGGAGGGCCCTCTTATCATCCCTGCTTTATAACTGAGAAAACGAAGGGTGGGGAAGTGAAAGGACTCATCCAAGGCCATGCAGCAAAGCAGTCTGAGGTTGGGAGTCATCTTTGGCTTGGCCACCCATTGGAGAGCTCAGGCATCACCAACTGACTGACACACTCCAGGTACCAGGGCGTGAGGTCTGTGGGGGGTCGGGGAGACCACTTCTGTCCCTGTGCACCCATGGGGCCATCACCACCCCCAATCCAACCCACTGGGCCAAGCTTCTGGAGATTTCTGCTAAAACCCCAGTGGGACCCAGAGGGAGGGAGGCCTTCACGCAGTGTTGGAACGAGTGTTCTAGTGCAGGCTGCTTTCCACCAGATTGAGTAAGACAGGCTGGGGGCACACGCCCAGCGGAGTTGGCTGGCCCAAGCCTTTTCCAAGCCGACCCCACAGGCCATCCTCTCCAACCAAAGCTGGCATTAAGGTGCCTGGGGCTGGCACGGGCTCGTGGATTCCTCCTTGTAGTATCACAGTTCCATTTGAACAGAGGCACTGAGGAAATCACCAGCTTGCCTTGGCTGGTTGAGTCATAATTTCATCAGTGCCTACCACCAGGAAACTGGCTCCCATAAAAGAGCAACAGGCTTACCTGGGGGTTCCTGGAGATCCTCCCATCCCCTCATCCTCTTCTCATCCAACTCCAAATTCAGCCCGCCTACTTTCCTCAATAATATTTTTTTGATGGTGGCCTTGAGATGGCACTCAGGGCCCTGCACTTGCAACGTAAGCACTCTGCCACTGAACTATACTGCCAACCTCTTCAAATGACTCTTGGATCTGTTTGTTCCCCTGCAGCCTCGATGCCCACCTCCATTTCAGGCTCCATTACCTCCCCTTGACTCAGTTTCCCCATGTGTAAAACAAGGCTTATAATAGTACTATCCCTATAAGATTGCTGTGAGCTTTAAACAAGTTTCTACATGTAAAATTCTTAACTGAGTGCCTGGTGTAGAGTAATCACTCCATAAATGCTGGCTGTTATCTCTGGCATTCTCCCATCTCCACCAGCAGTTTGGGGATCACCAGCAGTGCCCAGTCAGGCTTCCCGTCTCTGTCCTTTTGAGTATTTTGAGAATCTCAGGGACACTATTTTTGGCTGGCCCTTCCTTGCTCAGAGTTCCATCATGGCTCCCTGCTTTCTGGGATGGAGACCAGCTGTCCCCGCCTGGTCTCCCAGGCCCTCCTTCTCCATCCTCCAGCCTGCACACAACATTACCTTCCTGGTCTTTGGAGAGAGTAAGACTCCTCACTATGGTCCTTCCCTGCACATGGCCAAGTTCATTCCCACTGACAGCCTTTTACAGGCTCTTCCTGTCTCTGGAAAACCCTCTTTCTCTTTGTTTTAAGGAAAGAGGTAAGATCAGAAGGCAGAACTTACTTGATCTCCCCCAGAAACCCCAGTACTGTGTTCTGAAGTTGGGCACTGAGGATAGCAGGTGGCTTCCAGCCCACTGTGTGACAGGTGGTGTTTTATGTCTTCCCCTGGAAACTTGAAGGCAAGCACATGTCTTCTGTTGTTTTGGTTCCCCCTAAAACATGCAGAGCCAGGTACTTGGGTGACAGCAAAGCCAGAGACTTGTGCTCAAAATCTAGTGCTATATCCAGGTGCAGTGGACATGCCTATTAATCATAGCATTCTGGGAGGCTGAGGCAGGAGGATGGAAAGTATAACACATTCATGTGGGGCTGTAATTTGTATGTCTCACTACTACGTGGCTCTGAACCAACTGTGCCTGTCCCATTGGGTGGCATGCAACAGTTCCATTGTTCAGGGCAGGGGTGGTTATGCCTAGTGTGTACTGCAGACAAAAAAAAAAAAAAAAACAAACAAAAAAAAAAAAACCAACAAAAAAAAAAAAACCAACAAAAAAAAAAAAACCAACAAAAAAAAAAAAACCAACAAAAAAAAAAAAACCAACAAAAAAAAAAAAACCAACAAAAAAAAAAAAAAAAAAAAAACCAAAAAAAAAAAAAAAACCCAAATCCAGTGCTGCTATTAACTGCCACATGACCCAGGTAAAACCACCCAGCCTCTGTCTCATTTCAATCATCTGCCAAATGAGTCTAAGGCCCAACCCGAGAGTAGTAGGAGGAGCGATCTTGACTTTCTTTCTGACACAAGCACGGCACACAGAACCCAATGGGCTCAGCTCCCCACACCAGCCCGCACCCAAGGGGGCTACAGGTTATTAGCCTGTTATGGAGCAATGGTGTCCCGGGCTCCCACAGGGTGGATGTAGTCAGCCCACCCTGGCCTCTCCCCAGAAATATACTCCTTCTTTGCAAAGCTGCTTTTGTGCTCAGGACAATAAAACTAGCATCCATGTGAATAGCACAATCATACAGGCATTGGTAACAAAAAGGTTTAAGAGGGTAATAAAAGTCTCAGACTTCAAACCCAGCCATTGGTGTGAGGCCGGTGGGTGATCCTTAGATTCCAAAGGAATGCCCCTTTCCCTGACCCTAGGAGGAGAGCGGGGAGGGTGCGCTGTACACAGTGAAGCCGAGATCCCCAAGATGCCAGGTGTCTGCACCAGAACACAGCTGGACACCTCAGCCCAGGTGTCCCCCACAGGTGTCAGGCCCAAATCTAGAGGCAGAGTCCCCTGAAGACAAGGTGAGCAGAGGTATCCCGAGAAAGGGCATATGCTCCTTCTGCTGCCCCTCCTCAGGCTGGTTACTTAACCTCTCTGAACTTCATGCTCCACCTGATAACTACCACCACCCGGGGCTGTTACGAGGTTCACACAAGACCCTCTTAGTAGCCGCCCACTTCCGGGCACTGCCATGTGCCAAGCACTTCATCCGTACGGTCTCTGTTCATCTTCTCAATCACACCCATGAGGCTCCATTTTTCAGAGCAGGAAACAAAGGCACAAAGAGGTTAGGTATTCCCGAGGTCACTAGGTAAAGCAGGCCTGAACCCGAGCCTGTCTGCCTCTGCAGCCCATGCTTTTGTCCTTGTCACTTGCAAACAGTAGAAGATTATTCGGATGGGGGCCAAGGGGTCC
This sequence comes from Fukomys damarensis, assembly GCF_012274545.1. Taxonomy (NCBI): domain Eukaryota; kingdom Metazoa; phylum Chordata; class Mammalia; order Rodentia; family Bathyergidae; genus Fukomys; species Fukomys damarensis. The sequence continues at coordinate 10,674,242 of NW_022900928.1, forward strand.
TATCCCATGGTTCTCCCCCTTTCAATTCCTACCCACTTCTATGTGCAAGCACACACACACACACGCACGCACGCACGCACGCACTCCATCTGGCAATACACAATGAATACATTCACATTCATCTTTGTACTTAGCGTCTCATCCTGGTCCCCAGAGGCAAGAAATATGGTTCCCACTTTACAGGAGGAAAAACCAGGCGATACATTCAAGCTCTTGCCCAGTTCAGTTAGCTCAGGGACAGGCCCAGGATTTCAAGTTGGATCCCCTGGCTCCAAGACAACCCCTTCTGGTCTTACAGTGAGAGCCCTGCACGGACAGCCTTCCCACACCCAAGGTGAGCTGAACCCCGGGACTACATCTCAGGCACCATGAAGCTGCTGGTTCAGCCCTGGTGACACAGGTGCTCAGACAACTGTCCCTGCGAGAGCTGCACCCTGCGTGGAGCTGCCCCACCAGGGTGGGAGCTGGGGGTTGGTAAGAAGGTGGGCCACGGCTGCCTTTTTGGAAGCTCCCCTAAGGGCAGCATTTTATGTCCAGGCAGCAAAGGTGGAGAGAAGACACAGGGTGGCGCCCTCCTCCCTGTGCCCCACAAGCCTTATTGGCCCCAAGGAAAACTCCCTACACCCGTGCCCCTTCATGGGTGTCCAGTGTGACCATGTCAGGGCTGTCGGATTTAGCAAATAAGGACAGAAGGTGGCAGCAAAATATGACTTTCTCATAAACAACAAGTCACTTTTAATGTACCCGGGGCACTCCGACCAATGAACCCAAATCTCGGTGCAGGCTCTGACATTCACCCATATTTGTCACAGATTTAAATGTAATTTAAAAATTATTATTATCATGTATCTGACATTCAAATTGGATTGGGTGCCTGGGGTTTTATCTGATGTCCTGTCTGTGGGTGTCCCAGGCTGGTTGGGAGGGGGTGTCAGGTCTCCAAAAGGCCCCCAAAGGATGTCCTCGAGGACCAAGGGACACCGCAAGGGACTCAGCACAGCTGCTGGTGTCCAGCAAGCAGGGCACGGCCCCGAGGGGGTGCGCTGGCCTGGCAGGGAAGAGGGAGACGCATGGCCCGGGGCACTGGGTCAGTCACCTCAGCCCTCCTGGCCCAGGTCGGAATGCGGAGCTGCCCAGCTGCGCAGAATTAGGCAGAACTGGCATTTCGGAGCACGTCAGAGGCGTTGGCCGCCCGCCCACCCGCCGGCCCTGGAAGTCGGCGTCTGGCCTCAGAGCCATCACTGCCCGCCCAGTGGACTGAGGGCCCCAGCAGGCCCATGGTCACCAGCCTGGGACCTCAATGGGGCCATTCAGGGCTCTATGTCGAGCCCCTCCGGGGTCGCTCCCTCCTCCTGGCCCAGCACCCTTGGTTGAGGCCTCCTCCTGCGTGGGCAGGGCCTGGTGATGGTGACCGAGCAGCAGGCAAGCCGACTTCCTATGTGGGACTGCATAACTTTGTAATCTTAAATCCTAGTCTCAACTGTGATTAATGTAAATTAACAGGTGAACATTTAGTAGATCTGGGTAAATAGATAAAGATTGTTTCACTCCTTCTCTGCCCTGGAAGGAATGTTCTGAAAACCTTGACATTCTGTAAGCATCTTGAGTATAGACCCCCACCCTGCCTTTCCCCTTATAAAAAGGACCTCAGCCCCTGAGCTGGCGCCTGCCTGAGCTGCTTGGCTCCAGGAGTGCCGTCTGGCCAGACTAGTAAAGGTCTGTTCCCTTCCCAACGTGTCCGGTGTGTTCCTTCCCAGGTCAATCTCGTGGCTGTCGAGCGGTAAGAAAGAGATACTAAACTGCACCTGCACTCTCAGAATCCTAGTCTACTGTGATTAATGTAAATTAACAGGTGAACATTTAGTAGATCTGGGTAAATAGATAAAGATTGTTTCACTCCTTCTCTGCCCTGGAAGGAATGTTCTGAAAACCTTGACATTCTGTAAGCATCTTGAGTATAGACCCCCACCCTGCCTTTCCCCTTATAAAAAGGACCTCAGCCCCTGAGCTGGCGCCTGCCTGAGCTGCTTGGCTCCAGGAGTGCCGTCTGGCCAGACTAGTAAAGGTCTGTTCCCTTCCCAACGTGTCCGGTGTGTTCCTTCCCAGGTCAATCTCGTGGCTGTCGAGCGGTAAGAAAGAGATACTAAACTGCACCTGCACTCTCAGGCAAATTAAAGCGACTACTTTGGGCTTTCAACAGAGCACACATGCACTGGGCCATCACCCCCTCCGGAGTCCTGGGAAGTCCTGCCTGGTGGCTGGCATCAGTGCCCACTCTACCTGGCAACCAGCTCGTGGGGGCAGGAGGAAGAGCCAGGGCTTCCTGTCCACCAAGTCTTTCCACCACCTAACCCTCAGCTCAAATCCAACACTTGCTCCCTGGATTCCTCTGCAAACCCAGCTCCTCCCACTTCATGCAGGACCCTTCCCTCAGTCTTCCCATGCGGTCTTCTCCACTGGCTTGGGCTCTGTCTCGGTGGGGGCTTCCGGGCACTTTCTGCACATTCACCTGATCATAACTGTCAGAAAGAGGAATGCGGGGCCCTCGTCCCAGACCTGCAAAATCAGAGACTCTGAGGCAGGGCGAACACATGTACTGCACCAGGCTCCCCAGGTGAGAGGAGGCCCATGAGCAGAAGGACCCCTGTATTCTCCCAGGCACTCCCTCTGCCCCCAGGACCTTTCTTGGCACGCTTCCTTTCTTGCTAATAAGTATCTGAAAGAATGAATTAATCATTTCCTAGTTGCCAAATTACACTAATTTGAGTGCTGCTGTCTCATTTCTTGATTGTGCTCTGCCGTGGAATTTTCTTGACAGTTTCTATCCATATATTCAGGCTCTGCAGGAGACACACAGCCGGGGTCTAACAGTAATGGAGCACTCAGCCCACTCTGGGCTTTCACCTGCGATGGCATTTCGGGTGCAGAGTGGCCCAGGGAGGCCTTCAGGGAGGATGGGGAAGCTGCCAGGGTCACTCGCTAAGGTCACACTGCTGTAAGCTGGAGGAACCCAGGCCCAGTCACTGTGATGGGGCCACTGCTGTTTCCCTGACTGCTGTGTCCCCAGGCCTCCGAGGAGCTGACTCCAAATTCACTGAGACAACTGAGGGGGTTGCAGGGAGGAGGTAAAATCACTCCCCACTTTCTCCCGCCCGCCCTTGGAGTCCTCAGGGAAGCAGGCCCTCCTTCTGCACCTGTGTGGTCCACGCCCGACTGAGACAGGGCAATACACAAAGAGAGGCGGTTTCTATGGCACTGTGACCATGTGAGCAGCTTTTAAGTAACCCTGATTTGTGTAGAACAAGGCATGAGCCTCCGACACTGGCATCAGCCGATAATTTCACCGAATAGCCTGGTTCAGGCTCTCAGTTAATCCGCCCTGCTCTTACCAGCTGGCTTTCCCCAAATCAATACCCAACCACAGCAGGAGTGAAAGGAGCGCCTCAGCAGGCAGACAGATTACACTTGCAAAGCACCTGCCTGTGGAGAGAGCTCCCTGGCCATTAGACTGAGGGCAGGAGCCGTCCAGCTCCTCCCCTCGGTATCCTGGGGTACATCCTGCCTCCTTCACAACAGCATACAACTTAGATTTTGGGTACCAAGGAGAATCAAGAGGAGATTTCCGTAAGGCCAAGCGCTGTGGGATGTGGCTCAGTTCTGAAGGAATGGCTGCCCCACCTCTGGGGAGGGGCCAAGAGGCGGTAGCCAAGGAACAGGCTGTAGCTCCTGCAAAATGCCACCTGGACCAGCCCTAGGCAGCCTGCAGAGCAGGGCACTGAAGTCCCCTGATTCAAGTGCAGACTGGGTGGGGCTCCCTTCCTCCTGCAGCTCCCAGTCACTGAGACCGGTGCATCGCCAGGGCTCTGCCCAGAATGCAAACTCAGATCCCAGGGATGTGGGTGAGCCCTGAGAGTCTGCACTTCGGAGAGGACATGGGAAGTCACTGCTGCCGGTCCACAGACCACGCTTTCATCGGCAAGTATTTGCGTCACGGAGAGCGGACAGAAAGACAGTGTGCAAGTGGGATCTGTTGGCAAAGCTCATCCCCACAGTGCACCGTGAGCTCATCAAGCCAGCCCAGCTCTGAGCAAGAAGCTGCCCATGGCTAAGAATTCCAGTCCCCTAAATAAACAAAGCCGTCTAAGGGACAACATTCCGACCCTTCAGCATCTTAAGGGATGTTCTGTGGATTTTTTGTGGGGTCTAAAACAGCCTTCGAGTGAGCCCTGGACAGGACCCAGGCCTGAACGCTAGTACCAGCTTTGCCAGAAACCTTGCACACACCCACGTCTTTCGCAGAGAATATTTAGTAACTACTCAGTGCACCAGTCTCTGTCCTGGGAACGGGGGTACAGCTGTGACCAAGGCAGGCTCTCATGGAGCTGGCAGTCCAGGAAAGCAAGATACACAGTAAACAAATATGTAGCACAGCAGGACAACCTGCTCTAGCTCTGGCAAGAAATAAAGCAAGGAGAGGAGAGATAAAAGGATGGACGGATGCTGCTGGGTACGGTTCCCCTGAAGTTCAATCACCAGTACCAAAAAACAAAACAAAACAAAACAAAACAGTGAAATGTATGTCACAAAAGGCACCTTTGATCAGGCAATATTTGAGCAGAGACTAGAAGTGAAGGAGTGAATAGTGCCAAAATCTGGGGCAGACATTCTAAGCAGTAAGAACAGCAGTGCAAAGGCCCTGAGGCTAGCATCCTTGTCTTTAAAATGAACGGGCAAGAAAACAGGATTTTTGCCATTTAGTTCTAAGGCCCATGTCTGAAAGTTAGGGACAAGAATACTTTGGAAGTTTGAGGGAAAGAATTAGTACTATGTGAACGAGGCCCAATGGGGAAACCTACAGGCTACCATCATAGCCTCCACTTTTTAAAACCAGTCTTTCTGTCTCTCTTTACAACTGTTTTGAGGAGAAAATTACCAGTTGTTTTTAAGAAACAAAAATAATCTGTCCTGTTAAGGGAGAGATATTTTAAAACCACTGAATGGATTTTTCCTTCCCTGGTTTTTTATTGATACGTCTCCTCTCCTTCCAGTTCTAAAATAAGCACCCTGTCTGCCCTTAGGCTAATCCAAAGGCAACATACACTGCAGAACGACAGGGGCCTGGGGACAGCCAAGCAGAGGTCACCTGGAAGCCACCAGACCTGGAGAATGCACCAGGGTAGCCGGGCCAGCCTGGCCTCCCCCATGGCCTGTTTCCTCCCAATCCAGGTGACCAGATGCTCTTAAAAACAGCAGCGGAATGTAGTGAGAGTTGGATTTTGCCAATGACAAATTTCTGACTGAATTCCAGTTCTTTGGAATGGAAAACCAGCAGTTTCCTGTTACAAAATGTACCAACAGTTCATGCCTAATACATGGGTGTGGGTGATTCATATACATCACATTGAAACGCGGCTAAAAATATCACAAAGCTGGCATATTTTTAGCCAGGTAAACAATTCTGGGGACTCAGGCAAATTTATATTGGTTTATGCTCTGAGATCCAGACAAGAAATGATTCCAAATGAGCGAGAAGCAGGGACCAAAGGGGAAGCCAAGGAGGCCTGCGGGCAGCTGCAGAGCTCTTCCCAGGACTTAACCATGGCTACCCCACTGGAGAGGCAGCACCCTGTAAGGGCAGGGCCCTGAGTCTCTTCAAAAGGCAAGTCTTAGCTCAGCTTCCTGGAGGGCCTTAGGCAAGTTCTTTACCCTCTCTGTGCCCATCTTCGACCCTAGAGAGGGGAGGTTAGCCACCACGTAAATAGAAAGGGAGAGAGGACAGTAACCCTGGTCTGCCTGACCTCTGGCTTTGGGGTGAGCACAGCAGCGTCTAAGGCCGGGCAGGAAAAGTGTGGACCTGAATCTGACACCAGCTCTATGTGGTCGTGGTCACATCTTGACAGGGCTCCTCTGGATCTCGCAGACAAGTGGCTGAAACTCACCAGTCTTCTGCAATTGTGAGGCATTAAGAGATGCTCTCCGGCTCATGGGCAGTGTCCTAAGAGGACCATTTGTCACAATTCTGCCACCTACACAGAGGTCCTGGCTTTCTGATTCTTTGAGCCTAGTGCAGAAGCTTCCTGAGAAGAAGGAATTAAGAATACTCATTTTCTAGAGTGAGGGAAGAGATGGTCCCAAAGGTGTCCCCTGGCTCAGATGTCCCCAGTCTTAGTCCTTTGAGGCTCAGATCCTGAAGCAGACTTCCCAAGTAAGCCTGCCCATTCTGAATCTGGTTTTGTCACCTAAATGTTTTGTTTCCCCTCCAGGGGTTGCCTTCCTTGGTCGACACTGGAAAGTCTGGGGACGCTCACAGCATCCGCATTTTGATGTAAACCTGCTTCACTCCCAGTTCTGAAAAGAATCAAAGCAAATCAGCATGAAATGGGGGCTGTGTGCTGAGCGGCAGCACAGCGACATGAGGCAGGAGGACTGGAAAGAGGTGCTGGCAGCTGTGAGGCACATGGACCCGCAGGCCTGGCAAGGCAGGCGCGACCTGGGGGACAGCAGCCACAACAGCAGGAGAAAGAGACGGCACCCAGATTGAAGCAGGATGTGGCCACTGTCAGATGGGCCACTCACCCTGTACATGGGGAACCTCTGGCAACAGGCAGGGTTGGACCTGATGAGAAGGAGTGAGCAGGGCAAAGGCCCAGAAAATGGGGAGCAGGCTCCATGGGGAGCAGGCTCCATGGAGAGCAGGGCCGGAGGTGGTTAAGAGCATAGATCTAGAGTCAGAAAGACCTGGATTCAAATCTTGTCACACTTCCAGAACCTCACATCTATTTTCTTCCTTGTTGGCAAGACAGTAGCACTAACACTGCCTCTGAAGATTAAAGGAGATTATGTACACGCGACAGCTTGGATCCTACCCACAAAGTTTCTTGCGTCGGAGGCTTGGTCCCCAAGTGGTGGGAATGGGAGCTCTAAGAGATGGGTCCCAGCTGGAGGCCCTTAGGTTACTGAGGGTGTGGCCTCAGAAGGGGGCGCTGGTGTCCTGGAGTCCACTCCAGAAAGTAAGATGTTAGAAAAGCCAGCGCCAGACCCTGGAATCTTGCTCTGAGATTTGGGAGCCAGATTTGGGAACATGATCACTTGCTCCTGCCCATGTTCCCACCACTGCCATCTGCCACAAGGTGACAGAGCCAAGGTGGGGCCCTTGAGGAGCCTGTGCCATGCTGTTTGGATTTTCAGCTTCCAGGACTAAGCTCTGTAAATCTCTTTCCTTCTTAAGTAGCCTGATTTGGGTGTTTCATTATAGGAATGCAAAATGGAAATGGTAGAAATGATGGTGGTTGTGATCACTGTTCCTGGAAGCTTTGTCCTTTCTTACGACTTCTCAAACTGTCCCTTTTATATGCAACCATAGAACCAAGTCAGGTCCTCCTTCCAAGGTGGGGGCTGGGGGATCTGCCCAAACCTCTCTAGGCTACTGCCCACCATCTTCACACCCTGCTAGCCCCATGCCACTGCAGCAACCAAACAGTTTGGGCATGGTAGCCAGACTTGGATAAGGGAACCGCCTCCACACTCTACCCAGCTAGACAGGTGAGTGTCCCTAAGACCCGGTTCTGGAGAGCTCCCATGGTGGCCTCCACTAGCATGCAGGTCACCGACTCTGTGTCACCCCTGTGGTGTAAACTTCTCAGTTCATATCCCAAGAGGGAGTTCACACTGTTTCGCCAGGGCTTTATGAATACAGCTTGTGTTAGCGAGCGCTCCGTCACGATAACATGAGTACATGGGAAAACCAACTTATCAAGACAGAAGGCTAATTCTGCCTCACAGTTTTGAAGGTTCTTGTCCTTGCAGGGCTGGCCTCGTTGCTTTTAGAGCTGACTGTATCCAGATCACGGCATTGACCAAAGGCTTCCTGGAGATGGTCACAAGAAGCCCGAGTTTGAATGGGTAGAGGGTAGGAGAATTTAGCTGGGAAGAAAGAGATCAAAGAGAGGAGGAAAAAAAAAGGTTGAGGGGAGAAAAGCTCCCTGCCACTCGTGTTTCTCACCTTCTAGATAACCGGCCAATGAGGGTTTCTTTTACACTTATCACCTTGGAAACAGTTTAGGCTTTTATAAAAGATCACCAAACAATACTGGATCTTGTGATTTCGCAGAATGTCAGCAATCACTCTTATGAAAGAAGAAGGAACAAAGCCAAGATTTTCATACCACACCGGAAAGGAGGGAAGCCTGAAACCTACTGAAATAGACTTGGCCAGGCTACTGTGAGCACACACACACGCACACATACACACACGCTCCTACTTTATATGTCCTCCTGGGCATACCATACCTATCAAGAGCTTCGGTAAGAATTACCATTCAGCCAGGCTTTATTTTGTTTCCCAATGCTTTATTTTGAAAAATTTCAAGACTCAGAAAAACCAAGACTGCCTATGTGCATTTTCACCAGGTGTTAACATTTCATGGCATTTGCTTTCTCCTTAGCTCTGCAGGTAGTCTCACCTTCTTGCCCCTGAACTATTGACTTCACTTCTAAGTATCCCAGCATGAGTCTCTCCAAATTAATTTTTCCCATACTGTCGACATCATAACATAGAAGAACCCTTCACTTGCCGTGTGTGTGTGTGTGTGTGTGTGTGTGTGTGTGTGTACTGTGTTTCATGATACTGATGGTTTTGAAGATCTCAGGCCAATGGTCTTAAAGAACGATCCGTAATCAGAACTCAGCCATCCACTGTTTCCACACACAAATAAATGATTCCAATCAAATTCCCCATTTTCCCCTTCTTCTGTCAGCACAGCCTGAGTTATACTCAGGGATAACTTTTTAGTGGGCCTGGTATTCTCAGAAGACTTGGACATTTATACATTCCAGAAGGATTTAACTAATCTTATTAAGCAACTAACATTTATTTAGTATTGAAAGAATATTTTCACCATTTCCAAACTCCAGGAAAGGGAGTTTGGAAAGAGTCAAATGACATAAGAAGCCAAAGGAAATTTTAAAGAAATTTATTTTGATTAAGTATTAACAATGCATTTTCAGGTATTTTTTTTCAAGGTGCTTTCACACTTGCTATTTAAGAACCTTGAGTGTGGCAGTCAGCACGGATTCCAATCCTGGGCATATGCCTCACCATCTGGGCTACATGGATAGTAGCTGAATCTCTCTTGAGTTTTTATTTCCCTAAAGGGCATTTGAAGAGTAAAATGCTTAAGCCAGTGCTTTGTCCCTAACAATTGCCTCTATTAATCTTCACATTAATTCTCCAAAGAGGCTAAAGCAGGCACATCATCTCCATTTTATAAGCCAGGCAGCTGAAGCTGAGAAATACAATGTGATCTGTTTAACTGTACTGCAAAGAGGTCAAAAGAGATCAAACTAGAAACAAAGTTTCAGGGTCCCAGAGCTGTTCTTTCTTAGTTCTTTCCAGGAAGCAGCATTGACCTCGGGGACACTGCGGGGATTAAGTGAAATGACTCCGGTCTGGAGCAAGGCATCTCACTGCTTCGGAGGCTGTGTTTCACCAGTGTCCATGACTATTATTATAATTGTGTTTATAGTATCACATCATCATGAGCAACTGATTTTGTTCAAAGGCTGAAAAAGTAGCTCATAACTATGCTGTCCAAGCCCCCATTTCAACCCTATCTTCTCTCCCAGGAAGGTGTGGGTAGGAAGGGGTGGGGCAATCCCAAAGTCACTGGTCTTATTTAGGTTTCCCTTGGAAACAGAGAGGAAATATTCTGAGGCTGTGGGGTCATTGTGTGCAAAACACAAGAGAGGGTCTGTTTGCCTTGGGGAAGGGGGCACTGAGTCACGAGTCATTCCGAAGGTTTTGTGTGGGTGTCTTGGGGTTCCTGTGAAAACCTTTGAGTCACTCACTATTGCCTGGCATAGACTGAAGCACAAAAGCCTGACCAGGTTTTGTTCCCCAAAATCACATGGGTCCATTCTACCCGAGACATTCTAGGAACACATTGTTCATTTCCTTGACCAGTGTGGTCACAAGACACAGTGGCCATTGAAATTGACCCTGTAGCTATTGGTAAAACACCACTGGGCAGCTCGCCATGCCTTGGGGCACCTGAATGTCCCAACTGGTCACAAGGTTCTTCTCCCACTACAAGCACAGCAGCTGCTAGAGAAGAGAGCTTTCCTCCTACCCTCGGAACAGCAAGAAGCCATTGTACAGCACAAGCAATGGGACTGTTCCATTTTTGGTCTTGTCTTGGACTGGGCCATCTGATTGGGCAGCTGCACTCAACCAAACCACCTCTCCAGTGCCAGCTCAGGTGACTGTACAGAGGAGACCTCCCACACACCTGGTTTGCAGCAGCTCTCTCAGCTGGGTGAGCGGTAGAGAGGTGGTCCAACTGGAACCCAAATGCAGAGATTTCAGTGAATAGCTTTGGATATGGACTCTTTGGATGACACTGTTCTTAACTTGCTCTTGTCCCCATTCATTTTACTGAAGCCCATGCTGTAACCTCTTCTTTCATGGCTCAATGGTGTGAGCCATCTGTCCCTCTGTGGAATCAGCCATGTCCTTGGGAGGCAGAGAGGTAGAGTGGAAAGAACATGGGTTTGGAATGAGGCACACATGAGCCAAGCTTGGCTCTGACCCTGGGTAATAAAAATAGGCTACGGCACATATTCCTTGCTTTGTATGGGCCGGATACCAGGCTCAGCAACCTACCTGTAATATCCACCAAACCCTCAGAGCCAACCTATAAATGTCACCATTTTTGCATTATATATGAAAACACTGAAGTTTGGAGATATTCAGCAATTTGCCTAAAGCCTGGATTCGAATACAGATCTGTCTCTCTCTTGGCTTTGGTCTCCCTGCATAAAATGCATCAACCATTTTACATCGTAGACTCTGTTTCTCATGTCTTAAACAATAAACATAAACAGAGCGCTGCAGATGACCTGGCACAGAGCAGATGCTTCGTAAATGTTCCCTTCCCTGCCGCTGAGGCTGATTCTAAAACATAATTTCTGACCGCAAGCCAAAATCTTGCTGGGTGGTTTGACTCTCCCAGACTGAATCTTCAGGAGATTCGCTGAGGCTTAATGGAAATACCTCTGTACAAGGCTGCCCTCCTCCTGTCTTATAAGTAAATAAAATGGACACGGAGACGCGGTGCTTTCGATCTTGGCAGTGGAGGAAGAGAGTGTGAGAAGTGGAGAGCAGGCGTAGTTATTCTGCAAGCTAGAATTGGGGCTGTGGCTCCTGCAGCCTTGCCTTTGATGTGTGCGTGTGCTTACATGTGCTCAGTACTTTAAGCTGTTCCATGTGTATATGTTTGTGTATTGTATACAAATGAGCATATACACATACCCAGAAGTAGATGCATTTAGACACCGACATAGACACACACACACACAGTGACACCCTTAAAGTGTCTCTGGAAAATTAACCCATGGCAGAAGCAATGATATGTGAACGATACACATTCTGGCGTGTTGGCAGATAACTGCGCTGCACATGCCCCTCCAAGAACTGAGAAGAAAGGCAGTAACACAATGGCAGAAAAATGCGCTAATCAAATCCATAGTCAACTTTGAAGACAGAGCAAGGATTCTAATCAAAACGCAATGGGGCAGAGTTGCAACAGGTTGCAGGCTTGTACTCTCTTCCCAGGGGCCTCACCCGCGCTTTCTTTTTAAACACTCAAGACACTCAAGAGGACTGCAGTCACTTCTAATTACTTTTTTTAAAAGGAAAAACTTGCGAGCCGAACGCTAGCTCCTCCAAACAGGAAATATCAAAGGATTACATGTATAATTTTCTCCCCTGCAACTGCTTCTTAAAAACAGGCGAAGTACTCTCCTCAAACAGCTCAGGAGTGTGCCTCATCTGAAGGCTGGCCAGAGGCGGGTTCTGAACTATCACAGAGCACTTCTCCACCGCAGCTCTTTCTACACGGGCATAACTGACACACGCAGCACAGAGCAGATGCTAGAATTGTTGGCTGTTGGGAGGAAAGCCCAGGTATCTCCGTACTGGGAAGGGGATTCAGGAGAAATGTGTAGCTTCAGAGCAGTTTCCTCTGCCGGAAGCTGACAAACAGCTGCAGGTTTGTGGGTGCCTCCAAAAGAGGGGCTGGAAGGTTTGCCATTGGGGCTGCACCTAACAGCTCTTTGCTGGCTAAGTTAGGTCTTTTCACACTTGATGGAGATGGAGAACAGGCTTGGGGACAAGTGGAAGAAGTCCCTGGCTAAGTAGAGCTGCTGAGAAAATGAGGTGTGAGAATCGTCTCCTGTCCTCTGTCACTACTATGGCCCAGTATTCTGAACTCCAAGCCTACAGGGATCATCATCAAGGCTTCCTAGGATTCTCTAAGGAACCACATCCTTACTGGACAGCATCTCCCAGAATTCTGTATGTCCAGAATTCCCCCACATCCACTAGGAAGTCAGCACATCCAATCCTTCAACTGTGAAGACTTCGGTCTTTCTCTTCATCTCCTCTGAATAGAAGATGGCGGATGGGGCCAATCACGTGTTGCATGAAGTGACACCCATTGCTGCTTGGCACCGTGGAGGACCCTGCACATCATCTTCCCCTGCTCCACCAGCCACTCCCACCACCTCCAGCCCCACCTCCTCCAAGAGGCCCTTCCCTTCTTTCCAGCCCCTTGGTCTCCAGCCTCAAGGACATCTCCTTGCCCTCCCTATGTTGTTTCCTGCTGGGAAAATCATAAATTATGCCTCCTACCAACTGGATCGTGACAACCAGGGCCCAGGCCACGTCTTATTTGTCTTGCAGATCAGCCAGAGCATCGTGGAGGGAGGCAGCAAGGAAGAACGGGCAGATCACACTCCTGCTCTGCCGAAAGGGGTGGCCTGGAGAAAGAAGGCTGGCCTCACCCGCTACACTCAGCAATTACAGCTGTGTTCCTATAGATCAAGGCCCACAGGTGATCAGGCAGCCTCCATGCTATCTCTGCACAGCATCACGGTTCAGGGGGTGGAGTCCAGGGTCAGACTGTCCAAGTCTAACTCTGCTAACGCTACCTCTGCTGCTCACAAGGTCCCTATACCAGTCGGCCTCAATTTCCTTGTGGGTAAAATGGGGATAATCACACTTATCTCATTGGATTGTTGTGAGAACAAGTTATTTTTGGTAAAGCACTTGGAATAATTCCTGGCATGTAGCAAGTGCTACGGGAGGATCTGCCATTGTTGCTGTGTGGCTCTTATCGTAGACAATGAGTGTATTGTACCTGGGCTGCATGTTCCTGTGAAGATGAATGAGATCGTGTACAAAGAGACTGGCACATCAGGCTCTTGCCAAGTACTTATTCCTTTCTCTTGTGTCCCCAATGCATCTGGAATTGGACAAGGCATGAGCCATGGGCTCAGTAAGTCCCTGTGAAAGAGACCAATGCCTTCTCATGCACATGAGAGAATAATTCATGTCTTCTCTCGCTTAGAGGCTATGAAATCTAACTTCAACACACTCTATCTCTTGGGTTTAGCACTAATGTGATTATATGTTCCTTATTTGTCTCAAACTGCATGAAACACACTTTATTTTTAATGTCCACAATTATTCGTATGGTTGTTTATGCCCATTTTTACAGATGGGAATACTGAGGCCCAGGGAAGGTAATGGACTAGGTCACCCAGTCAGTTGTATAAGAGACACAGGGCCCATCTGGTACCTATGAGACTTTAAAACCTGTAGCTATGACCAATGCACAATGCACACGACCCATTCTCCTGCCAAAAGTTCCCTGAGTAAAGGCAGAGGCCCTAAGATCCTACCTGCCATTGAAATGATCATTTCCTGAATGTTGTCTAACAATAAACATTACCTTCTGGACCAGCGAACCACCAGAGAGCAAGTTGGACACCGTCCTAAAGCCCCGACTCCATAATTAAGGGAGAACAGGGACACTGTCCAGAGAAGGCAAACACTTTTTACCAAAGTCACTTTGATGTCAGAGCAAGGTTTCAAGAACAAGTATCTGCCACCTGTCACAAAGAAGAGATCCCAGCAACCCTGGGCCTGGACAGGGACAGGGAAAATGGGTGAACTCAGGAGAGAGCGCTGGAGTACAGCCAGCTGACTCAGCAGTCTGTCCCAGCCATGCTGTGGCCAGGGCACAGGGCCCCACCGAGGCCAGAGAGGGGCAGAAGGGAGGCTGGGGACCACGGGCCAGTGGTGAAGCAAAGCCAGGTCTCCAGGATGCAGGAGTGGGCCCCTGAGGGAGAAGCTGGAGAGCACTTTTCAGGGTACAGGGTGATGAATCACCTTTCCGGAGCCTGCCCACTGCCAGTTCTTTGACAATGTTAAATGAAGGGCCAGACAGACAAAAGCTGAGCAGCAGCAGGGCCGTGAACCATCCCAGCATCTCCCCTCCCTCCCGCCCTCCCTCATTCCTCAGGTCCTCCACATCAGGCTCCAGGGTGTGTGTCACACTCCGACTGACTGTCCTGGCCCCCACCCGCCCCCACTATACTTCATTAGCCCCAATCTACAGGCCAAGGGGAAACCCTCACAGGGGCCACCACGGAGCCCCAGCCCATTTCAGAACCCCCTGGACAAAACCTGCGATTTACCACAGAAAAGGAACAGAGCTCCCAGCAGAGACAGCCGGCGAGCACAGGAGGAAATCTTGCCTTCCTCCTACACACCATCACTCAAAGCTGTCAGCTTCCAAAAATGTTTAGCAAGTGCAGCAGCAAGAGGCCATGCTTATCAGCCCAGCAGGGCGCGAGAGCTTAATCGGTTTGGAGGGCCTTCTCTGGCTGGCCCTGAGTTCCAAAAGTCTGCTTACAATTAGCTTCCAGCTCTGGTTCCCGCATTGGAAAAGCTAGGAATGTGTGGAGTGCTCCTCTCTGATCAGACAAAGCTCCAGGAGAAGGTGGGGAGAGAAGCAGAGAAGTGTGCGCCAAAAAGGTCAGCTGGTCTGTTGCCACTTCCCCACACCGGCCCCACACCACCTCCCTTCTCTGGCCTCCTGCCTCTCCTGACCTGTACAGTCACATCCGTCAGGTCCGCCTGTCCCCAAAAGTCCCTGCTGACGGGCTGCCAAGAAAATTCAGGGCGCCCCTGCTCCCCCCTCCCAGAAGAGGGGGGAGGTGCAGAGGAGAGGGCAGGAGGCCAAGAGAACCTGATTGGCCCTTGCGGATTTCCTTAAAAGAGACTGCCTGGCCAGGGCCTGTCCCCCAGCCGAATTGGGTGATGAGGGATCTGTCCGGAAAGGTAGGAGTCACCATTTCTCTCCCAACAGCTCTCCCACCCCGACCCTGCGCTGGCCTCCATTGGCCCCCACCCATCCAGGCTAACCGGGATCCACTACCCGGGAAGGAGGGGCTTAGCTTGGGCGCCATTGTGAGCACCCCGCCGCCCAACTCTCGCCCTTCACTAGGAGTCTCCAGCTGCCCACAGCTGCGCACCTTGCTGGAATCCCCTTCCTCTAACCACCGGGTAGGACCTGTCCATCTCTAAGAGGACAGCAGGTTCACTGTCACCACCGCCACCACAGCCCCCCCCTGAAGACCCTCCACCCAGGCCTGGAGGTGTCCAACTCAATGAGCTGTCAAACCCTTCCTCGCCAAGGACTACGGGACTCGTGCTGAACCCACAGGCGACACACAGTTTCGGCAGCAGACACCGCTTTCCCCGGGGCCAAGCCCTCCACATGCAGACGCTGACGTTTTCAGGGCTGCACACGCTTTTCGGAGACCACCTGGGACGTGCGCCCCTCCCACCCTAGGAGATGCTGCAGCGGAGCCTGCACCCGGGGTCTCCCAGAGCTCTGTGGGCGGCCTGCGCGCCCGGCCACACCCACTGCCGGCCCACCGTCCTGGAGCAACGCATCACCGACCTGCCAGCCTAGGGGACGCGTTGCCCTCTCTACCCCCATGGACGCCCCTTCCCCCACTTAGCCGTCCCCACCCCAAGAAATATTCGCCCAACAGTGCCCAGCGCAGGGCTGCTCTCACCTGGGTATCGAACCCGTTTTCCACCGAGCAGCTCTTCCGCAGCGGGAGAACCTCCCCGGCCGGCTCTTGCAGCCCCTGCGATTTCAGGGGGATCTGGCTAGGGTATGTGGTCTTGCTCACCTCCACCTTGCTCCCCAATTTCAGGTAGCAGGGTTGGGGGCCAGCCCGGGCCGGGGGCACGTGGAGGATGGGCGCGGCGCTGTGCACGGGTTTGGGCAGTCCCGACTTCATCTTGGAGGCTACCAGGATGGCCGGCATCTTCTCCCGGGGCTTCGGCTTTCCCAGCACGTCCCTGGCAGCGGCGGCGGGGGTGACCGCTAAAGGCAGCGCGGGCAGCAGAGCAGGCG
>NW_022900928.1:10690758-10691126 GCF_012274545.1 Fukomys damarensis
CCCGGCACGGGGAGGTCGGAGTGATCCGGCGTGTGGGGACGCGCGGGCGACCGGGCACTGCGCTCGACGGGTCCCACCCGGACGGATGCTGCCACTGGCTCTCCGGGGCGGCCTGCTCAGGAGCTCTGGGCGTTCAGGGAGCGCTGCCTCTGGTAATTTTTCTCCCGGGGAGCCGAGGCTCGGACGCCCATAGCACTGTAACTTGTCACTGCATCATCTCTTAAACCGGGGAGGCGGGCTTGGAACAGGCAGAGGCGCTCCGTCAGCGGCGGGTGTGAGCGGGCGAGGCCAGGAGCGAACGAGGAGAGATAGGGAGGGAGCCGAGACGTCTCCGCGGAGAGGCGGCGGCCACCCTGCTCGCGAGCACC
>NW_022900928.1:10691811-10706173 GCF_012274545.1 Fukomys damarensis
CTCGGCGGGGCGGGGCCCCGACGCGTTTAAGGACCCTCCAACCTCTTCCCCGCCTGCTCTTCCAGGGGGCCGGGGGCCTCCCAGCAGCTTCCTTTCCAGTTTTCAAAGGTTGCACATTTCACTTAACTATTTGAAGTATTTATAGGCAAATGCGATGCTGGGGAAGCTTCCCCGCCCCCAGACAGCTCCTCCTAGCAACCTACCACAGACTCAGTACTTAGAGTGGCCAGCGAAGCCGGGAGAAGCTGCTTGACCCTGGCAGGCTCCGGGCAGATCTTTCAGCATTGTACTGCAGCTCCTCCCTGCCCAGGTCTCCAACGCACTGGCCCCACAGGTTCCTCGCCTCCTCTCAGTCGCTTGTTTGGCTCCTCACTGACTCAGAGTAAGGAGACTGGACGGGAGTAGAGAGGATCCAGGAGGCCAGAGCCCTCCCATAGAGATGCAGTGTGAGGAGCCTGCATCCTGTAGACCAGCGTGGGTTTGAACTGGCAGTTTTTTCGCCTTACACACGTTTTCCCATGTAATGAGGTACAGGTTTGACTGCATGACGGAATGCGCTATTGACCGGACCGAGATAGTGCGTGACAGTTGGTAGCACCAGTACCTGGCAGTGTGGAGGGGACGGATAAACATTGTGTCCCTAGTAGTACTGTGGCTATTCTCCCTGCCTGTCATCTCCATATGAGTCTTTGTCTCTCATCTCCCTTGCTGTTGTACAGGTTGCCACTTTCTGCCCACGCAGTAGCCCAGTCTAGAAGGCTGATGGCTCTGATTTAGAATAATACACATGCTTTGAGCTGAATGTTGGTTCCTCCTTGGATTCCTATGTTCAAACCCTAACCCTCCATGTGATGGTATTACGAGGTCATCAGTTCATGACTATGGGACTCTTGTGTTGGGGTTAATGTCCACATTAGGAAAGACAAGATAGAGGGTGGACATGATGTTGGTTTGCCTGTGAGGGTACAGCCAGAGCCGCGTTTGTGAACTAGGAAACCCTCCCCAAGAACCTATGTTGCAGCTTGATGTCAGACTGCCAGCTTCCCGTCCTGAGAGAGATGGATGTTGTTGAAGCCATCTGGGCTATGGCGTTTTAGATCTGGCAGTTTAAACTGACCAAGTTTAAACCAGGCCAAAGGAAACCTCAAGTTTTAAATGATCTCTGCAATATTAAGAAATAGGGACCTTCTTACTATAGCCTGTTCCCCTCCCACCACATTGTTCACCTGTTCTATATTGCACGATCTTTCTACTCTAGCCAGGCTGGAACACAGCCCACTGAAGTTCGCTGACTCTCTGAAATTAAGTCACGTGCTCAGTGACATTTCCTTAACACTCTGCCCTTTGACATCTGATACCACTGCCTATGCTATTGTCTTGCCTAGTTTAGCTTGTTATTTATTGCTCCATGCTTTTATTCTTTTCTAAGGGGCTAAACCCCTTGAAGTTAGGAACCGTGTTTTAACTTTCACAAGATCCAGTGTCAAACATAATGCTGCGGACTGAACAGCTACTCAAATTGTTACTGAATGAACGAGCAAATGTTAGCAACAATTCTCAAGGAGCAAGGGTTGCCTTTTAGACCTAGGAACACAAGGACATGACAAATG
The DNA here is from genome assembly GCF_012274545.1 of Fukomys damarensis. NCBI lineage: Eukaryota > Metazoa > Chordata > Mammalia > Rodentia > Bathyergidae > Fukomys > Fukomys damarensis. Next base: position 10,693,422 of record NW_022900928.1, read on the forward strand.
TTTTGCCATAATAAACCTTGAATTGTGATTCCGACAGATACTCTAGAATTGAGGTGCTCACAGATATATCAAGGGTTGTAAAAGAAACCGTGGCCTCCAACTTCTAAAAGATAACAGAGATTTTCCAAAGTACCCTCATGGCTTGGATGCAGTGGTTCTCAAACTGTGGTCCCAGGAGCAACAATAGCAACATGACCTGGAAATTTATTTGAGAAACACACTCCACCCCTATTGAATCAAAAGCTCCCAGGGTGGAGCCTAACAATCTATGTTTTAACAGCTGTTTAACTCAGTTTTTTTTTGGGGGGGTGGAGGTACTAGGGATTTATACCAGGGCCTCACAAGCTAAACAAACCCTGCACCAGGGAACAACATTCCCAGCCTTTACTTCAGTGATTTTGATGCATACTAAAGGTTGAGAACACCTGCCCTAATGAATGTATCAGCCGTTCTGTTCACTTTCAGGGCTTCTGAAGACTTAATATGCATAAGGCTTACCAAGGATCTTGCTAAAACAGGTTCAGACTCTGTTTCTCTAGCACAGGACAATGAGTCTGTTTTCCAAATGAGTTCCTGGTGATGCCCAGTCCGGCGGTCTACAGACCACACTGTGAGGAGTTAAACCACAGGCAGTCAAGTGACTTTTGGTCGCTCTGTTCTGTATCTTTCTGGTTGGGAACAAACTGATAAATTGATGGCGTCTACCTTGGGTACAGTAATGGAGCTAGTGACATACATATTATGTGTCTGCCGCTTTTCAAAATTTCCCAGTTAAATGAGAATTGCCACCAAGGTCACTTTTTGAATTATTAGACCTACAGGTATGTACAAATGTGAAAAACAGTGCATTCTTTTCTTTGCATTAAAAGTACTTCTTTCTAACTTTCTAGGATTTAGTACACGTGTGAACATTCAACTTAACCCTGTGATTCATTCAACTCAAGTCTGATAGTTCACCGTCTTTCCCGATTGAAGACGTCTTCTATTTGGTTTCCAAATTTCTTCTCTGCCTCTTCATCCCTGTTAAGCATTTTATGTACTTGTTCCTGGAACAATTTTCATTTCCCTTTTATCTCTCCTATAAAATTTCATTTTTCTTATTTAAAACAAAATCATGCATCATCCAAGCCTGACAAGTGAAAATAACAAATGTGACACAGATGAGATCATTACAAAATTTCTTCCTAAGTACAGGCGTCTCATATTATAAATATGCCCTATAAAATGTACCCCTTCCACAGTATACTCTGTTAACATGAAAGTGCTCCTCTTAAATGAGTATGTTTGGCAAGCTTTGGAAGCTAAGGAAGTCACTGGTTCAGAGAACAGCAAGCTGCTATGCGATTCAGGTTTTTAAAAGTCCTTGTTCATATTTTTAATTATATGCACTATGGGCAAAGATGCAAAGTTGAAATAGCCCACAGTTTAAAACTCAATTTTGACAACCCTTGGGTCTTTCTCTTTTGGCTCCAAACTTTCAAAATCATCCAAATGTCAGTATGCGGGCCAGAGTTCTCAGAACCACTGAGTGATTGATCCTAAGCGTTCCGACAGCTCCCTGGTTGTAAGAGCCAGCCTCAGATCTGGAAGCACCAGCCGCAGTCCTCTCCGATCTTCCACTCCAGACACCAGTGATTAGCTGTGTGTGAACGGGTCTGTGGGGCCGGCCTACAAGCAATCAGCCCCATCAACCCACCCTTCATCTGAGTTAAAGACTCCATCTGCCTGACCTCCCAAGCAGACAGTCCTGTGAAGAGCCAGAACGCGGAAACCCAGGCTGTCAACAAAAAATGCAGGGATCTGGGGAAAAAGCCAACAGCCTCTTGGAGCCCTTCGATCATAAATGATGAGGGGGAAATGTTGTAAGTCTCCGGAATGATAGGAAAAGTGACGAAGGGTCCCCCACTTGGAGACGGGGGCGGGTATGTGTGAATGTGTGCATGTTCACAGGCACCTGAGGCAACAGCCCCAACTATCAAACCTACACAGAGCAAAGCCCTTGGTTATCCCGTGACCCAATCATTAGTTCAGTGATTACATTGCTGAGCACCTTCTATGTTCCAGGCTGAAAGTGTTTGCCAGGAAGCAGGGAAATTCTGTTCTCAGAGTTGGAAGGGCCATGGAGCGGCTGTTTGTAGGCCGGCAGATTGCCCTTCCTCACCACTGAAAACCTGAGGCCATGCAAAGTATATTATGATAAACGAGACGCAGATGGAGGTCAGCGATTCATGGGGTTATCGGCTCTGATGACTAACTTTCTGACTTACCAAAACACGGAAGACTAATGACGAGAAATCTCCTTTTATTTCCACTGTGGTGAGGAAACCCTAAGAGATAGAGGTTCACCATGCTGCCTCTAGGAGTCTAGGAAGCAGTGTTTTGTTTACATCTTGCCTCATTCCACAAAGGACTTGAGGGAAGTTTCTCTCCAATGAAGCAGTGGCTAAATATGAGTAAGAATCAATGTAATCGTGGAAAACATTCTTCTTTTCAAGCTTGGACTCTGTCTACTTTTGCCTCCTGTAGGCGAGAAAAGCTGTGTAAATAAACCACATCAGTGGGAATATAAACCACAGATCACTTTTTTCCTCTTTCAGGCCCTAGAGAGTGGGCACCTCTAGGTTTTCATATTTGGCAAAGCCTGGGCCACTCCAAAGAAACCCACTGAGTGAGTACACAGTCTTGGGAACACTTTAAAGAGCATCTGGCTATCTGAAGTCCAGTTTGGAGTTCAGGGGAAAGAGTGATTTTTCTCAGTCCTAAGTGAGAAAAATCCCATTTTTGGAGTGACGTTTAGTGTTTCCCCTCCTTCCTCCCACCATGCACCAGAAGAGGCCCTACAACATGTGCAGAGACTCCCGAGGAGGCCAGAAGCAGCAGAGAGACAGCAGCCAAAGAAAACCCTTTTCTTTTCCCTAAAACAGCAATAACGCTTGCGGCACTACCATGAACTTCGACTAGATTTTTCTTTTGGTCTGGGAGAATTATGAAAGAAAGAAAAAAAAAAGGAGCTGAGTTTAGAATCCGGGTTTGTTTTGAGCAGAAGGAAAAGAGCAGGGAAAGAGACTGGCATGAGTGGGATCTGAAGTTTAATGGGAACAGAAATTTCAGAGGCAAGGATGATCTTGGGAAGGAAAACAGTGCCTTCTATCCACCGTTCCTGTCCCCCTACTCTGTGAGTTGCAGAATCCTAGAATCAAATTTCATGTTTCATGTGGGGCAAGATTATCAAGCAAATCTGAATGTCTTCTGACAAGGTGTTGGGGTCAGGGAAAATGTAAATAAAAGATGAGTATCAATTGTACATGTGGGCAAAGAAGTAAAATATAAGAAGAGGAAGAGAAAAGCATCCGGGTTTTCCAGTCCCTGTGGCTGGCTAAGGCTGAGGCAGCACCGTTCTGGAGAGTGCACCATCTAGGAATCTGCCTAAATGGGGAAGTGAAAGAGAGGGAGCTGAATGTGTCTGGCCTGTGGGCTGCATTCTACCTGCATGATTTTTTGTTTCCTTGTTATTTTTAATTTACAGTTTCATGATAGCACCTGGTGGAGAATGCTTTTATAATAAACCAGGAAATCTCTAGCTACTTCCATTCCAAACTGATCTTTTAACAAATTATTTCTCTTGCATTATGCATTCTTCCCAAAGCTTACAGCAGAAAACCAGAGTTGACTCAATAATAATGACAATGGTGATAAGAATTAATTTAGGGAGCCACTAAGGTCAGCATGGTGCATGCTTTTTCCCTAATTCTTACAAGGGTGCTCTAAGGTGGATGGTTACCGTCATTTTCTCTGGACAGAAGAGAGAGCTGAGTCAAGCCTCAGTGATGTTCAGTATCTCACCCAAGATCCAGCAGCTGAGTAAGTGGAAAAGCAGGACTCAGATGCCCCTGCTTGAGGCCAGCGCTTGGAGGAAGCCCATGATAATGAGGACAGAAGCAGTGACACTGCAACTCTCTACCCACGGCACTTCTATAAGGCAGCCCAGTCACTCCTTTTCACAGACGAAAACCACTGGGGCTGGGGGTAAGGTTGATAAGCCCCAGGTTGTGAATGGCAGCCCAACAAGGCAAGGAATAACAACCAGTCTTGGGGGCCCCCTTGCAGGATGCTCAGACTTGGAGACAGAGCTGTGTTCTTGGAGGTGAAGGTGGCTTGAACCCATAGTTGTTATAAGAATTACCAAGTCACTCGTTGTAGGAACAGATCCCTAGGCCTCAGCCACGCAGACCGAGGACTAGTCATCTGAGTCTGCACTTTAAACAAGCTCTCAGGGGCCTTGGAATCAGCTGGTCCTCTGCAGCCTTGGCTGTGCTTTAGGGTCCCCCAGGGGGATAAAAAGCCAAGGCTGCCCAGGTCCCACCCTGGACCACTGACGCAGACTCTCTGGGGTGGGCCTTGCCAGAGTTGGGGGCAGGCAAACCGGAAAGTGATGCTTTAAGAAATGCGGGAAAGGCTTTGTTTTCATATCAACTTTACAGTGTGGGCTTAGTGAAGATACAATTTGGATAATTTTAATCAGCATTGACAGCCAATCTAGAAAACCCCAGGCCTTCTATTGCTTTCTGAACAAGGTTCTCCTCTTGAGAGCAACAGTCAGCTGTGCAGCTCCTTCCATAGCTCAGCTGCCCAGATGCTGAGTGGCACCAAGCGGCCTGACAGTGCTGGGTACTGGGTCAGTGCTGGGTGCCAGGCCTCCAGACTCCAAGCGATGATGCTTCCCAGGGCCACAGCATGCATTTCCTCTTTTGGTTACTGCTGTCGTCCTGGAAGGCTTCATGCCTACCCTCTGGCTGTGCCCCAGACGCAGAGCCTGGGGAGCGTCCACTGCAGAGTTTCCTGGCCAATGCCTGACCTGGGAGGAGCGGAGCCGGTGCACAGGATGCTGGGAGGAGACAGGTGGGCGGAGTTAACTCCTGCAGGTCTGTGCTCATAGAAGGCCCCCCGGTACCAAGGGTCTCCGCAGGATAACCACGAGACTGAGAGCCTCCATACTCATCCCTGATCCCCCAGCTTTATTTAGAATCTTGGAGTATTTCTCTCTCTCTCTCTCTCTCTCTCTCTCTCTCTCTCTCTCTCTCTCTCCTCTCTCTCTCTCTCTCTCCATATTTATGAATAATATATATTTTAATAGTGTAAAATATTGAAATTAGTGTCATAAAATATCTAGGTATGTTTACGTGTGCAGGAACAAATATGTTTATAAAGAGAAGGAAACAAAGGCAGGAATTACATCAAATTGTTAACAGTAGTAATTTCTGAAGGTAAGTTAAGGGGCTGTATTTCTTCCTTTCTCCCTTTCTCTTCCTTCCTTCCTTCCTCTCTCTCTCTCTCTCTCTCTCTCCTCTCTCTCTCTCTTTCTCCATATTTATGAATAATATATATTTTAATAGTGTAAAATATTGAAATTAGTGTCATAAAATATCTAGGTATGTTTACGTGTGCAGGAACAAATATGTTTATAAAGAGAAGGAAACAAAGGCAGGAATTACATCAAATTGTTAACAGTAGTAATTTCTGAAGGTAAGTTAAGGGGCTGTATTTCTTCCTTTCTCCCTTTCTCTTCCTTCCTTCCTTCCTCTCTCTCTCTCTCTCTCTCTCTCTCTCTCTCTCTCCCTTCCCCCCTCTCTCTCTCTCTCTCTCTCTCTCTCTCTCTCTCTTTCATTGCTGTTCTTTCAGAGAGAGCATCCCACTATGTTTCCCTGGATACTCTCAAATTCGTGGGCTCAAGTGATCCTGCTGCCTCCACTTCTGTAGTAGCTGGGATTACAGCCGTGTGCCACCATATCCAGCTACCATTTTTTACTGCATATAATTATAGGTGAGCTTTATTTATTTATGTATTGATTTGTTGTGTTGGCGCCTGAATCCAGGGCCTTTACTCTCTAGACACTCGGTCACTAAGCCTCATCCCAGCCCTAAATCATTCCTCTAAAGGGTCAGAGTTGAGGGTGATTCAAACTTACTTTTCTCTGGGATTGTCTGTGTATTTTTTTAAAAAATAAATTCATCTGTTTTAACTTTTCATTTATTCAAAGAACTGCTATCGCATCCTGTTATGAAGCAAGCCCCGCGCAAAAGTTGGTAGCTTAGATCACCCCTGCCCTCTACCACTTTAAGCAGGAGAGATGAGCTCAAAGGAATGGAAACTTTGTTAACTGTCAAAGGTGGCAGTGCAGTTTTAGCTAAAGGGAGGCTGTGTGTGTATCAAAGTCACTGACAAGCAGGGTTCTTCCTAAGACAGCGAGAAACCCTTGTCCCAGGGATCCTGCCTATTTTCCCTTCCTTCTGGGAAGCAGCTCCTGACACAGTCATTCCCTGCACAAGTGCCAGTACCACCTTCCAGCAGATGGGCCTAGGAAATCCAATTTTTCTCATTGGTCTTCCAACCTGGCTCTCTCACCCGTGAAGTCAGCCTGCAGACAACCTTCTTTCTGCAGACAGAGATGGATGGCAAGGAGAGTAACCCCGGGATGCCTGAAGTGAACCCCACAGGGCAGTGCAAAGTGGAATTCTGGTTAACCCTACCCCTTGGCTGATCTCCAGCTGGCCTAAAACTGTCAAGAAAGCAGAGCCATCACGAGAATGTTGTGCACCCTGAGACAGTATGAAGCTATGTGAAGATTTGAGATCATAAACAGCTTCCTTGATTTCCACTTCCTTTCTAAATCCAAGTCAAATAAAATCTCAGAACTTGACGGGTGGAAAAGAACAAAATATACAGTGATGATCTTTTACATTTTGGCTTAGAAGCAGACTGTTTTACAAACTGTGGGGCGAGACACTATTACATTGTTTTGCAAAAAATTTCTTGAAGCTCCCCATTGCATGAGAATTTTAGACATTCACAGATAAAGTTATTAGAATTTTCTCCCCAAGGCAGTCTGGAAGGGGCTCAGATATGAACTCAACAAAGTTAAGTTTCCTATGGCTGGGCAAGCATCAGCATCCTGGCTTCCACAAAGACGCTCTTTCCCCATCTGGGAGGGCAAATGGACTCCCATTCAGAATCTCTTGCCTGCTGGGATTTTACCCTTCCCAACAGGGAACCAAGAAGGGTGGGGCTTGGGAATGCAGATCCAATTTTCAAAGGCAGTTAGTTGGTCAGGAAGGCTGACTTCCGGATGAGCCCCTAGCATGACCACTTTAGCTCTTTCCTTGCCTTTGATCCTTTATACTTGACTTTCAGTCCTGTCTGGGTCTCCCCAATCCCATTTAATTCTCTGCTCCCTCCGGGTGGAACTCTGGCAGAGCCCCCTTTTCACGGCTCTTTGCTTCCAGATTCTTTCTGAATGGAGCGACACTGAGGCTGGAGCCAGGCTGGCCTGGGTGTGAATCCCGACCTCACCTCTTATTGACTGAGCAAGGATCACTTCACTTCTGTGATTCTTAGTGTCTCCATCAGGGAAATGGGAACACTGCTTACTATTTCACAGCGTTACTGTGAACCTTTGAGATACCGGAGGCAGAAGGCCAATGTGAGGCTGGAGCCTTGCAGGACCTATACATCCATTCCCTCATCCATTCATTGATTCAAATGATATTTTAGTGTTAGCAAGTGCCAGGCAACATGCTAATCTCTGGCAGTGTGGTGTTAGGGAGAATCAAAGTTCTTTTCTGTGGAGCAGATGATCAGGGAAACAGGCAGTAATTATGTGAGCACCCAGAGGAGGATAATAACTACGTGAGACCAATGCAACATTAGCAGATGAAGAACCTACAGCCATTTAGGCAGGAGAGGCGGCAGAAGCTTCTCTGGAAAAGTGATATTTGGGTAAGATCTGAAAGGCAAAGAGAGGGACCGGGCAGAAACAAGGCTTTGGTTCTTGCCTGCTAGTGAATGCACTTGGGATGGAGGCCTGGGCAGCAAGAAGCAGAGAACTGGACCCCCAGCCCCACGCTTCTCCCTCTGCCCTGAAGGTAGAAGACGATGTTGGGGCCACAGTTGCGCACCTGGGAGCTGTTTAGTGCAGTGGAAAGGGCCCCGTAGGTGTGCATAGACATTTAATTACCTGTGTGAGCTTGGCCCAGCCAAATAAACACTCTCAGGTCCTCCCCTATGTCATTAATAGGACCCTCCCTTGGGATCCGGGGTGGGAAGACTATACACGAGAGTCAGGAAAGCAGGTCATCGTGGCTAAAAGGAGGAGGACTTTGGAGTTTTACCACATGAGTTTGTACGGGTTTGAGCTCTGCCATTTATTAGCAGTGTGACCTTGAACAAGTTACTTTACCTCTCCACGCTTCAGATTTCTCATCTGTCAAGTGAGGATTTGAACAGTACCTCCCTCATAGGGCTCCTGGAAAGATTAAATGAATGAATATATTTTGGCCCTAGATTGGTGACTGACACATTGTCACCACTACCATTATAACCATCACATTTCTTGGCACACATAAGTGTTCGAGCCCCAGTTCCTTTCCCATCTACTCCAGGGTTGCCACATGACTCAGGGTATGTCTGGGTGCTTGGAAATTCCCCTTGCTAAGACACTGGGTGTGAAGGCCAAGGACTGGAGGCTGTAAGTTCAGTGGGGCTCCCTCCCTTTCTGAAAGGGGCTCACTGGCACATCCTGCATCCTGGGGGAGCAATCTGCATCCCTAGACCTGGGGCATCCAGGCAGGGCAAGATGACGGGAACCTCTCTGTACATACTTTCCTTGCAGTTCCTTGGGCCAGGAGAGGCACTGAAGAGGCTCAGTCTCCCTAAGTGCAGCCCCAGGCAGTGTCTGCCCACTCCTCACCTGGCCTCTTGCCTGACTTGGTTCGCTAGGTGGAGCGTGGTGAAGCTATGAGCTGTGCATTTCTCCAATACATCCTTTCAAGGTGTGGGGCATCAAATGCTAGTGCTCCCCTCCAAGGCTGCTGTTATCCAATATCCCCAAGATGCACAAGGCCATCATCTAAAGGAGATGCTTCTTCCTGGGAAATAGGCTCTGCTTTCAGGGACTGCCTCTTCATGCTTATGTCTTTCTAATTCTTTTAACTCCATAACTAACTCAACACACTAAGGCCAGCCTAGGTGCCAGGGTAACTCAGGCAAAGAAAGCCAGTGAGAGCGGTGGCAGGGTTTTGGGACAGGACCAAGGTAGTTATGTGCCAAGGACTTCATATCTTATTTAATTTCTTAAAACAAAGTTCAGAAGTAAGATTTCATTTTGCTTTACAGATTAAGAAATGGAGGCACCAATAGCTAAGTACGTCATACGCCAAAGTCACACAGCCAGAAAGCAGAACTGGGATTCAAATCCTCATTTTCCTGGTTCCAGTTTCCATGCCTTTTCCACAGCATGCCATTTGATATCAGCAAACTGGCCCAGACTCCCAGATGGAGTTCTTGTTTGCCAAAGGACGGGAGAATCATTGTTCCTCAGGGAGAGTGTCATAGATTTGCTGTGAGCCACTGGACAGCTGGTGGTGGAAAGAACGTTCCAGAAGACCCAGGAAGGGAGAGGGTGCATCTGTCCTCCTCATCGAGCAGGTAGCTAAAGCATGTCTGCTGGAGTGCAGGTACAGAAGGAGATTCTTCCCTGTGCCGTCTCCCTCCCTCCTCTTCTTCCCCTCCACATAATCACACAGTGCGCAGGCAGCTTGCTTGCATCTGGCACAGAGGAATGCCAACCGGGGTGTTGGAATCCATGGAGAGTCATGCTCTGGCACCTGTGGGGCACTTTTCAGCACTCTAGAATGACAGCTTTTTCATCCATACAACCCTGCCATCCCAGAGGGAGCAACCAGGGCAAAGGCTGTGAGTGGCTAGGCCACGCTGGAGTCGAACTTCTCACCCCTGTGTGGAGATGGAGCCACGAGGCCTCACACAGGAAGCATCTCCTGCTTCTGGCTCCTGCGCTTCAATTCCAGGATAGCTTGGGAAAGCCACAGACCCCTCCAGAGCTCAGTTTTCTCATCTGCAAAATAGGGGTGTTGTTCAACGGATCTCAACCTGGGCTCTCTGGGCCAGTGGGGACTCTAGGATCTCATAATGGTTTAAATTAACCAGGCATAATGCCAGCTGCCACTTACTGAAGGCCTCAGGCACAGTTGGCAAGAGCCTTGTGAAGAGTGTCCCCACTTCTTAGAACAAATGTGCTCTCCTCTTTATAGATGGGAAGGCTGAGCTTCATGGAGGTCAAGGGCCTCGCTCCCAGTCACATAGGAGGTGGTAAGGCTAGGACTGGAACCCAGCTCAAGCGGATAATGCCTCACCCCAGTGCTTCGGGGGAGCTGGCCTCCCCCTGGACCACATGATTAGCCTGAACACGATTGCCATGCCTTCCGTGGCCACCCGTGGGGCCTGGTCCTGGGCTCTGTGATGATGGAGGGATCTGCAGCTTGGTCAATGGGTCAGGTACAGGGGGATGAGCTGCAGAATGGCTGCTCTGGGGCTGAACCCAGAAATGCCTTTAACATGCAGAGCAAGAGTGCAGCAGGAAGAGGGCAGGGCCCTCATACTCCTCCCTCTGGGCACAGAGCTGCTATCAGAAGCCATTGCCATCACTGGGCGTGTGCACCTCCAGCGCTCCCATCCAGACTCTGACCCACTTTTTCTAGAAGTGCATCCTCCTAAGAATGCTCTCACTCTGCTGTCACAGGTGAGAGCCACTTGGATCACCTGCAGAAAACCCAGTCCTCCAGGCTGTGTCCCCCAGGCCCTCCTGCCCTGCCCTGGATGCCTCTCAGCTTCCTCTCCCTATTCCTATTCTTTCTTTCCCGTTCTGCTCCAGGCACCCTCTCTCAGCCCTCCTCGCATGCAGACAGAGGCAGGACACATCGGAAGTCAGCACAGCACGTCACAAGGCAGAATTCCTGAGGTCCTGTTCTGCTTTGGCAATGCTGTGTAACCTTGGGTGAGTGACCCAACCAGCTGGTGCCTCAGTTTCCTCATCTTTGAGATGGCTACAACAGCGGTAACTATATTATAGCATTATATTGAGGATTAAAGAAGAAACTAATATGTTAAATCACTTTTATTTTCAGTAGTGGGTACAGAACCCTAGGCCTTCACATTGAGCTACATTCCCAGCCCCTTTATAAATTTTTTTTTATAAATGTTTTATTTTGAGACAGGTTCTTGCGAAGTCACTGAATTGCCCAGGTTGGGCTTGAACCTGTAATCCTCCTGCCTTGGCCTCCCAGAATGCTAGGACTACAGATGTACATCACCACATCAGGCTTCAAAGTACTTCCATAGACACTCACTAGGTGATTCTACTGTGCAGCCGGGTGAGTGAAGAACCACTGAGTCAAACCGTAATCCCTGAGAGGATAGCAAAGCCGTCTTACTGTGTTTCAAGTCCTTGGTGCTTAGGTAGCAGGCATAATGCCTGGCACCAATGCCTGGCACCAAATAGAACTTGAATGGGTGATTCTGATTATTTGGAAGACTAAAGTACAAACACTTGGTTCTCCAAAGCCATCTATCCAGCCACTACCAAGAGCTGATTTCCACCTGAGCCCAGCAAACCACAGCCAGGTCATTAGGGGGCTCTGCTGGCTGAGCTGTTGGGCTGAGCTGGCCCTATCAACTCAAGATTTAAAACTGACTTCCAGACAAATAGGAAACGACCGCCTGAATGAGACTCATGCAGCACTCAAGATGGGGGCATCTGACAAGAGATGGATTCTTTGGTAAGCTGGTGTTTGGTGTTTTCTCTGGGTTTCTGGGGCATTGGGCCAGGCTTTCAGCTAAGTTTCAGACCCCACATCAGGTTCAAACTTGAAATGGACAAACACACTTCCTGCATCCTCTCACCTGGCTCCAGATGGAAGTACTGCCTAGTGTTCGGACCAGCTGTACTGCTGGGACGGAAATTATTCTTAGCACAGTGGCGTGGGTGGTAAGCCTGTTTTTTTTTTTTTTTCTTTCTTCTTCTGTGATTGATGTTCAATTCATCTGCCAAAAACTAGGACAGCAGTTCTATGTATGGGGGAAAAGGTTGGCAGGGGCATTGCCCGGCACCCCAGTGTCATGCAGCACCTCGCCTTCTCTCCTCTGATATGCTGTCCTAGGGGCCCCTCCTACAGAGCTATCGGCATATGGAGTACAATGCAATTCAATGAAGAGGGCCAGGGACCTGGTTTTGAAAAAGTCAAAACCAATGGAAGAAACAAAAATGAAGCATCCGATGTCCCGATAGAACTCAAATGGTAACCCAGAACAGAGACAACTCTTCAAAACACTTGGCAATAAAAGGTACATTTCTTCAGCTTATGCCTTGCACCCAACCGAGACCAGGGCAGCTAGAAATTATTAAGATGCAAATAGCGGCCTGAAGTTAGGACAAGTAATACTACAGGAAGCAATGCCAGGAAAGTCCATATCTAGAGAGAAGGCTGGCAGCAAACATTTCTCCAGTGTTTACTCTGTGCTAGGTGCCTTAGCTCACTTAGTCCTTGCAGGTGAGAGGACTGTCACACCCTGTAAGCAAGTGTTTGGGTGTCTATACAAAGGCACAAAGAAGTTAAGCCATTGTTTCCATTAGTAAGTGGCAGAATGGGGCTGTGATCTCCTACTGCAGCATCCAGGGTGACTGGTTCACATCCTGGGCCCAAGAGCTCTGACCTAGCTCTCAGTGGATACCAGCTTGGTTTGCAAAATAAGGGCATAGAATTGGCTGCATCTGTTTGGGGGAGTGAGTGAAAATGCAGGGGTGGTAGATGATATCTTTACCAGGTGTTGGGATGTTGCAAAGCCCAGGATGGATGACAGGAGTGTGCACTCCAAGCCAGGCCAAGCCAAGCAGCAAAATATA
>NW_022900928.1:10706529-10754521 GCF_012274545.1 Fukomys damarensis
ATTTTTTTTTTTTTAGACTGTGGCACTGCATAGGACTTTGCTGCTGTGGAGAACAACAGGTCACATCTGCAGATCCCAGAGAGCTAGGCCCCAGAAAGGCCACTTTGCTAACCTAGAGAAGTGCAAGTGATAGCTAAAGTGACAAGGAGTCCTGATGTGTGCTAAAGGATTTTGACAAGCTGTGGATGCTGGTCATAGGTGGGAGTAGCACCACCCTCTCGGTCTGCAAGAATGAAGTTGGCTCTCAAGGCTCATGCTAAGGAAAGGAGGAGCCAGGCACCACCAGCTGCGGCAAAGGACATTGGAATGAAACTGGGAGGTCAACACAGTGGCCAGTTCAGGATAACAGAGTTCCAGCTCTACCTCTGTGACCAGAGCTGAGCTCCTCTCTTTGTTCTGCACCTCAGTTGTTTGTCATGTAAAATGGTGACCAGGCTAACACTCCTGGAGACCCAAGATGTTTCTGCTCACAGATCCCTCCCTCAGCTTCCATGAGCACGGTTCCTGCTGGGAAGCACCTGTCACCATGCTCTGAGTCCTACCTGTGTGTCCCCAGGCCCTCACATGGAAAGCTGGATGTGTCTGAGGTTCACTCTCAGGGCAGCTGAGGCTGACAGACTACAGGTGTATGGAAGCCCAGCTCGCTGGCCTCAGGGTGGGACAGTCTGGGGCATGCATGAGGCTCCAGGACTCCTCACAGGAGGGGGCTGCTGGGATCGCTGTCCCTGTCCCTGTCCATTCCCCCTCTTCCTCAATGGTTTCTCCTGGGACCACTTCTTTACTAAACCACAAATCCTCATCTTAGCACCTACTTGTGGGGAGATTCACCCTAGATACCACCCTGCTGGGTTACTGTGAAGATGAAATGACATAATTCTTGTCAAGTGCTCAGCTCAATGCTTTGCAAGCAGGCAGTGATCCATAATGGTAGCTGCTTATTTTTAGAGGGAACCAGATGAAACTGCCAATAATGACTACTTTCAACTAAAAAAAAACCAAAAAACAAAATACCAAAACCCAGTTATTTCCTAATGATAAGTTATGGTCTAGGCTCCTAACATTCCCATCAGCTACAAAAAAGATCTTTCTGAAGAAGATCTTGGTCTGCTCTGGTGAGTTCCCAACACAGCATTCTTCCTCCCCGGCCTGTCTTCCCTACAAAATGGCTGGTCTCAAATGTCCCCCGGGCACTGGTCCTCTGGCTTGCTGGGCTGGCCCCAGGACAGATACACTTGTTATTTAAGCAGAAAACATATGAATCTGGGACCCACCTAAAACAGAAGAGAGGGCAGGGGTGAGGGTGGGGAGAGCAGTCACTGTTTGTCAAGTGGAAAAGGACTGATCATAAATAGGAAAAATGTTTTCCACTTCCCTCAAGGGCAATGTTTTATAAATACATCTTTGATGTATTTTCTTCCAGAGATGACTTTGGTGGCTCCTGAAGGCAGCCTGTTGTGAACCTTCTCTTTGAAGGGCCATAGTGTATTTCTGCTCACAGGTTTGCTGCTTCAAACCCAGGACAAATGAATATTGTATGCGTGTCTGTGTGACAGACTTGAAAATGCACAGGAAATTGTTGTTTATGTTTCATTTGGCTATCAGTACTCCAACCTCATGACAACCCATCCACTATCTCATCCAAAACACTGCATCCCCTTCCCTCCCATCATGAGGGGGCCCCGTGGGGAGTCAGCATCAGGCACAGAGGTTGGCTTCAAACACGGAGGAAACTGAGGGCCCAGGCAGCAGCAGTGAGAGAGAGGGAGAAAATGAGTCTGAACATACAGGGGTGGAAGGGCATCAGGTGAACTCCTTGATTTGCTTCTGAACGTGGGGCTAGTCTTGGTCAGGTACCCTGTGGAGTCTGGGCAGGCAGCAAAACCTGTTCTGCTGCAGCAGGATCCCACTGTCTCAGAGCCATGCTGCCCAGTGACCTCAGTCTGTAGCCCTCAGGTGCACAACTGCTCTCAAAACAGCTTGCCATCTGGAATGATTTACATGCTGTTTGCTTGACTAGTGTCCATCCCTGTCCTTCCACCTCACCTTGGCACACATGCATACACTCAATGTAAGCACCACAAAAATAAGCACTTATTTTTTCCTGCTGCGTAGCCAGAGCCCAGAACAACGTCTAGCACGTGACAGGTGCTCAATACACCTTTGTTGGTTGGGTGGATAGGACTGCTCCTCTGGTCAAAAATGTGTGTAGAGGCAGCTATTACTACCAAGCCATTAGAGAAGATTCAATTTTGCTCATTATACTCTCCACTGAGGTAGGAAAAACTCAGTCCTAGTTCAGGAAGCAAAACAAGGAGCCGGATTTGCTTTACCAGAAAATACCACTAATCAGAGCATCCCCACAGATGTGGCTGTTTTGTCTATAGATCACAGCACACTCAGATGTTTCCAGATATTCATATGGTTAGCATTAGGTAGCATCAAACCATGAGCTTTCTCAGACAAAAGCAAGCAAAAGCAAACACTGGGTTCTGTGCCAAATAGCTGGGCTTGCTGGACGTGGGCTTCTAGGAAGTACATTTGATCAGAAGTACCCCGGGAATCACATACAAGAGTCATCGATCAGGGGAGACATTTGTGGCTTTTTTTCTGGCTCAGACAAGACCTATGGCACCCCCAGTGAGGCCTTGGGCCGGTGTGGGGATTTCTTCCAGAGATTTGGCATAGAGCTGCCGGATGGATCCATTGATGTCTCTTTGGCAGGAGAACAGCTGCCCCTGAAGTCACAGAATACCCACAGATGTCACACTGGCCCCTGGCCATGAAATCACAGTCTGTGTCTCTCAAAACCATGGCTGACCCCACGCAAAACTCTTCCAGACACCCAGCCAGACAGACAGTGGCCGGGCCTGAGCCATGTGGGAAGTATTCTCAGCCTGTTGTCCCAAGCAAGGGCAAAACCCACAGCCTCCAAGCAGTGAGTTGAACAGTACAACACCGCAGTGCCAGCCAGAGAATTGTCTGCAGCCCAGACATGCCCAGTGTAATCCAGAGAGGAATGCAGGGAGGTGTGCATGGGTCGGCCTTGTCCTGATCTCTCCCTAGGAAGCAGGGTTCACAGGAAGCTGGGACTAGTTGGTGTAGGGCTCCCCACAGCCCTAGCCATGTGCAAGTCCAGGTTGTGAAAAGCCCTGAGTATGAAATGCACACTGAATTGAACAGATTTCATGTAAAATGTCTTCTCGATAATTTTTATACTGACACTTTGTTGAAATGGGAATATTTTGGGAAATCTGGGTTAAATGGAATATATTACCGAAATGACAGCCACGTGTTTCTTTTCATCTTTTTTAGTGTGGTGACATGAAAATTTTAAATTACACATGTGGCCCGCAGTCTGTGTCCACTGGACAGCGTGTACCTAGCTCCTCTTTATCTACCTGTGATCAACAGGGCAACAGCATCACCTGGGAGTTTGTCAGACATGCAGATGCCCAGGCTGCTCCAGCCCTAACACAGTCAGCACTGCAGCGAGGGCCCCAGGGGATACATTTACACATTAAAGTTCAAGAAGCCCTAGCCAGCTCATTGGAATCCCCAGAGAGAAAACTTCTGGTCCGTACAGTGCTATGGCAAGAGCTTATATTTGGGAAGTTGGGGATGTGGCTTCTATTCCTGACTCCGTCTAGAAATTGCTATGTGGCCTTGGCTAAGTCCCTGCCCCTCTCTGGGCCCAGTGCCTCATTGAGCAAATGAAGAACCTGGATTAGAATGCCCCCAAAGTCCCTCCAGCTCTTGTGACCAGAACCAGCCCCTTTACCAAGGTTCCCAGAGCCACCCTAGGAAGTTTCACTTTGTTTTCACATTGACTTTTGCATTGGTCCCATCTATAGTAGGGAGCCAGTACCCACGTCCCCATTGTCATTGCCTCCTCTGGGTCCCATGAACTTCATTTTAATTAACTGCCATCTATGTTACAGTGTATTATGCACCTACTATGGGCTGGAACTGTCTACATGATTTACACAGACGTTGTCACGGAATATTCACAATGGCTCTATGAGGGAGGACTCACATAACCTTTTATATGTGAGTAACTTAAGCACAGAGGTTAATCAAGTTGCCTGAGATCACACAGTGGGTAAGCGGTCAGCACTCAGGGCTCCTGGGCTTTGGCCATGCAGTCATGATTGGCAAGCGGAGTGGGATGGCCTGAGGCTGTCAGGTGGCAAACAGAAAAATGAAGTAAGGAAAATATTAAAATAGGTAAAAGCAAGTCAAGTCGACACAGCAGGCTCTCTCTGCGGTGATTGTTGGGTTTTCATGAGAGTCGATATCATGCATGCGACAGTTGTACATTTCTCCGTTCTTGCGCACACCTGCGCGACGACAGCCTCCTGTCCCAAGAGGCGCTGTTGGTGCTCTGTGCTGCTATTGGCATCCTGTACACACACTGGCAAGGCTGGTGCCCACGGACAGAAGGAGCACCTGGATGCAGCCCCAAGTGAAGTCATCTGAATGGGGTTAATGCGGTCGAGGATAGCCCTTTCTCTTTTTGAAGACCCGATCTCTTCTCTTGTGAATAAACTTTTCTGTAATTCAACTGCTTGGGAAGTAATGCCAGCAGGGCTCCCACAGTTGGAAACCAAGAGGCAGTTTGGTTGGCAGGCTGTGCAGACCACCTAGGAGGTGTGGACCTAGGAGCGCTGCCTGGACCTGCCTCCTGCCTGGCTGGGCTATGTCCCACCCCGCAGCCACCCTCTGCCCTCAGTGATGCTCACACCCTTTGACCAAGCCCTGTTCCTGTGACCCCCACCCCCTCGCACGTCTCTTCCCGAACTCTTTCCCTGTTGCTGGTACCAGGCTCCTCACCTGACCTCCTGCAATATCTTTGCACTTACCCTTTTGTTGGAAATAAGTCCCCAGGCTTGAATTGACAGTGCAGATAATAAAGCCTTGAGACATCAAGAAATCTCAACAAGGCATTTTACTTCTGTAGAAACGCACAAGCATGAAGTAGCAGGCACACAGGACAAAGGAGGTTGCCCTTTTTATCTATCAGGGGATATTCTGCTCCCTGAGCCTCTTGATTCCCTCACAGATGTCCTGACTAGGAGGCAAATTTATTTCCCTTTCTATTTATCTCAAAGCCCAAGCCTTAATCTCCAGCTTGCACCAAAATGTCTTGCCCTTGGTTACCTTTGGTTTCCCTGGAAATAATCAGTCTCACCTGAGACCCTCTCGATTTTGGCAAGTAGTCCCGACCTCACCTGGGGTCCATTACTTCTTGCTTGTGCCTTTCTGCGAAAATAAAATGCCTTTCCAAGATTTCCTGATGTCTAAGTGCTTTATCACCTGCACCGACACTGAGTCTGGGCACTTATGTCCGACTCTTTGGAGGTGACAACTTGTTTAAACTTTGGGTTCTAATTGCATCATCCCTGTGCACAGTCTTTCTCTGGCTGCTCCAGGGTGGACTCGCTGTAGCCTCCACGCCTCTGTGTCAGCATGGTCACCTCCTTGAAAAGAGCAAGTTTGCCTTGACCAGGGCCAAGAATGGAACTCCAGGAGGGGTCCTGTGAGAGCCCCCACCCCACGGATCCCAGAATCTCGGGGGGTGGGGGTG
This sequence comes from Fukomys damarensis, assembly GCF_012274545.1. Lineage (NCBI taxonomy): Eukaryota > Metazoa > Chordata > Mammalia > Rodentia > Bathyergidae > Fukomys > Fukomys damarensis. The sequence goes on from NW_022900928.1 coordinate 10,712,114, forward strand.
GGGCTCTGCCTCTGCAGAGTTCTTCCAGCCAGGGAAGATGCCTGTAGCTCTCCTCCTCAACCCTCTAAGAAAGAATATCTGGGTTTCTATATCTAGAATAACCATATCACTTTTAGTCAACCTGGGCTGTTTTGGCAGCAGAAAGAGATGTTATTAATAATTATGGCGCCACTGTAGGCAAGAACTCAGACTGTCCCCGGCTAACTGGGCAGACGGTGCCCTCCCTTCTTCTCAGGGATGCAGCCAGTCCTCCACATTTTCTTATCACTGAGACACAAGACTCCACACCTACAGCTTAAAGGAGAGGTTTATTTTGGCTCCCATGTCAGTCTCTGGCCCACCGGCTCCAAAGCAGGATGGCACGAGAGAGGGGCATGGTGGACAGGAAGCAGGAGGGCTCAAGGGAAGTGAGGAGGAGGGAGATAGACCCATCCAGGCCACGCCACTGGGGCCACTCTTCTGACCAGACCCCACCTCCTAACAGCAAGTCAGCTCTAAGCCCAGTCACTTCCCAAAGCCCCACCTACGAGCTCCTGAGGCAGGCTCTTGGGGACATCCAGATATAAACCCTAACCACCTGATCATATGACACATATTCATTACTTCTTTCTTCAGCACCACTGACACTTGTCACAGAAGGACCCCTAAGGCAGAAGAGAGCCGAAGTGACCCTGCACGACTGGTGGAATGTGCAGAGGCCAGCTGAATGCTCCTGACGGCAAGCTTTATTTTGAAATGTTCAAAGGCATGAGGATTTGTTCATTCTACTTAATAATTCTCCTAGCTTAATTTGTTTTTTTTTACTACTCACTCTATTCCTTGTGTGGAGGACCTTAGCTTACCAGTAAGCCAGGCCAGAGAAGACTGTCCTGGAACGGGAAGTGCCGGGTGCCCTTTTTATTCCACTGAATGATTTCTGTGGAAACCAGAAGGTAGGTCTTATAGTAGGCAGAGTCGGCTGGAGGGTGGGGTAGCAGGGCTGGGGCACCGAGGCTCTGGATGAACCTGCTAGACAGGTGAATAAGACCTGTGTCTCAGTGAGACCTCACCTGACCAGAGGGGGAGATACCAATCCCCGTGATGCCATGGTCTCCTTGTGCTTCCTGTACCTGCCAAGGCTCACACTGCTCACACCAGGCACACACGCACACATACAGATGAACACACATGCCCATGTGCATGATACAATGACACTTTGGTCCAAGGACATCAAGTTACATTTCCTTTTTCTCTGGAACCTGTAGCCATTTGCCATGCCTGAGGGTTTAGTAGGTTCGGTGTTGAATTTCTCCCTCCTCTATCTCCCTCCTGCCGACTTACAATTTCCCTCGAGATGAAAAGGTAATTTGAAAATTAACTTCTTATGCCTGTCTTTCTCTATAGCTCCAGGGACTATTCTCAAGTGGGAACACACAGGACCGGGGAGCTCATGAGGTGCAGGGGCAGGATGGGGACTCAGGATTGCAGGTAGTGTCCGAGGTCTGGTCAGGGTGGGGTTTGCACAGGTGGGCTCACTTTGAGATGACTGGAGAATCAGGCATGCTCTTCTGAACGTGTGTAACACTTTAGTAGAAATTTAAATTAAAAGTCAATCCCAAGACCTGACTGTAATTGCGGGGGAAGGCTGTGCTCTACAGACCTGCTCTCTACATAAGAAACAGCTTAGGCTCTTTCTTGGTTTTCAAGGGTTCATACAGAGCAGTGCTGCATGGCTGCAGGGCCTGCCAGTAACTGAGGGCTGCTGGGCTGAACCTGCGCTGGTTCCCTGTGTCCAAGATGAAATCTGTTTGAAAGCTGAGCATTAGGCTTAGGACTTGTGCTGCTTCTTCTGCAGCCCTGGGCAGACCTGTGCTTCTGGAATTACAGAGTAAGGGAATCCTTGGAGGGGAGACCAGACAAACCTTTGTGCAAACCCCAACTCTCCTGCTTTCTAGCCATGTGACCTTGGGAAAGTTATATAAACTCCCTAATCGTCAGTTTGCCTATCTGTAAAGTGGGGCTAATAATAGTGCCTGCCCCATATGGCTGCTGTGGGAATCACCTGTAGTGCATAGAAAGGGTTTGGCCCAAGGAATTGGCAAAAAATATAAGTACCCATTAAGGAGTAAATGTTATAATCGCTCTGTGAGAGGAAACCAAGACCCCCAGGAAAGAGCATCATATCGAAGGTCACAGGACTGGGATACAATGATGACAAAAGCAAGAAACTACGTCTTGTGATGCCTTCAAACTATGTCCTCCCTGTGGCCTGCTGCTCCTTCCCCTTGCTGGGGCCCTGGGAAGGCCAGAAGGATACACTCGGTCCAACAAGGCAGCACGGCTTCCTCTGCCTGACCCCATGGCTTTAGAAAGGGACTGAGTCCAGTTTTGCTAATAGGGAAAAACCCCAGATGGATGAGAGCTGCAGGGGTGACCACCAAGACTCAGAGCACCTGACAGTGAGCCACCCCAGCCTGCGCAGCCCAGACTCTCACTGTAGACACAGCTTTGGGGTCAGGGGCTGAGCCAATGGGGAGCAGAGGACCTCACCAGCCAAGGGGAGCATGTTAGGGACCTAACTTATCTGGAGTGCTGGAAGTGGCACAGACCCAGAGGCAGTGACAGTGAGTGACACTGGGGCTGGGAAGTTGAGTAGGAGTCATGAAAGTGCAGAGAGGAGGCAGAGAAGGGGCTGTGTGAAGAGGAAGGGAAGAAGCTGTTGTTGCTGGGTGGGGAGCCAAGCCCAGGGTCTATAGGATCTGTGTCAGGTTAAAGGGTACGAGGCAAACTGAAAATCCTCAAGCCCTCAGGATCAGCGAGGTGCAAAGGCTCCCCTTGGAGCAGCGTGGGAGGCTCTGACAGCTTTGCTCTGTCCTGGGCCAAACAGCAGGGCCCTTAGAGGCTGATATACCTTCATTCCTCAGATGTGGAAGCCCAAGACCAGAGAAGAAGCACGACTTGCTGTGTCATCAGGGGCAGAGCGAGGTCTTTTCCAAGTCTTGGGAGCAATTCCTGCTGCTCATCCACGCGTCCCCCTGACTCACAGGGCCATCTCAGGCTTTGTGTGAGTCTTTTGACCCTCAGTGGACCACGAGGCCCCCACTGGGCAGGAAATGTCTTATGTCTGTGGTCACTAAATGCATCTTTGCAGGGTGAAGGAATTTAAGTGCACGACCTTTGATGGGAACCCTGGATCAGCTCCTCTGTTCCTCCTCTGGTTCCTTAACATTATCTTGGGGCTTTGACCTTGCCTCCCCAGCCCAGCTGTATCAGCAGACCTACTGAAGTAGAGATTAAGAAGAGGGTGGCCACAGGCCCTGATTTCAGCAGGGGCTGCTCAAAGCCAGCTTCCCCCACCTCTACTGCTGGGTCTGGAAATCCCCAAAGCCTCCTGCTCAACTGGTCCCTGTCCAGGGATGATATCAGAGGCCCTTTGAAATGAGAGGAAAATGCTCGTGGGCTGGAAGTGAAGGTGACTGAATGGCAGAGTGCAGGGTGGCGGGACCAAGAGGGCTGGATGAGTCACTTGCATAATGAGAGCTGAGAGGTGCTGGGGGAAGGGTGGCCGGGGGAAGCCCAGGGTGGGCATCCTGGCTGGGGCCTCCTCCGGGGGTCAGGATTGCGCTTGGCATTTGGGCTCTGCTCCACTCTGCCCCAAACCACCGGGAGGTAGCGACAGTCAGCCCATAGGTAGTGACGTGGGCACTCCCGACTCTCTGGGTTACGTCTGTATGGCTGCCCCTCTTCTGAGAAGTGCAAACAAGAGGACCCTTGGGTTAAGGCCCGCGCTTCACCATGGGGGTCTCAGAGGCAGGCATCAGTGGGGACAACTGTGACAGCAGGGGAGCCATCTCACACTGAGCATTGACACACTGGTCAGTAATCTAAGAGTCCCCTCAGAAATGATGGGGGTCATTGCGACAAGAGTAATGTCAAGGACATAGACCCAGGCCACAATGAGATGGCTGGTGTGAAAAGGAAGTATACAGTCACCCCCTCATATCTCTGGGCTCTGCATTTGAGAGTTCAATCAAGAGAGAATAAAAAAAAATCTGGGAAAAATTGTGCTCTATCATGAACATGTCAAGATGTTTTTCCTTGTCATTTGTCCCTACAAAAATACAGTATTACAACTATTCATATAGTGCTTACATGGTATTAGGTATTTAAGTAATGTAAAGATGAATTAAACTAGGTAGGAAGATGTGTGTAGGTTGTATGCAAAGACCACACTGTTTTATATATAAAGAACTCAAGCATCTGCAGGTGTTGTTACTTGGAGGGGATTCTGAAGCCAGTCTCCTGTGGACACCAACAGAAGACTGTGATTCTATTTTAACCTGAGTTCAGGGATAAACAGATTCTATATGACCTGACTTTCCCATCACAATACTCTTCCAGGGAGACAGAGTTGATTTATCCCCACTTCACAGATGAAGGAACTAATATTCAAGGGAGCTGTGCCACTGATTTCCAGTTTCTGGAATGCACAAATGCTTAAGTAAAAAAAAAAAAAAAATCAGGAGCGCATGCATGGGTTGCTAATTTTTATGTAATATTCCTAGGCAAGGAAATTCTTAAAAATTAAAAATTGTTATTTATACATTCACCATCACTTTGGGGTAAAGCAAAGGATATTTTCATGCTAGACAACCTAATCAGAATAAAACTTAATAAATATCAGGTTTTAGAATTTCATAAAGTGATCTCGTTGAAGGCTCCGCTTAAGACCCTTATTTTTCTCACTTCTCTGATGAGTGATAAGACATGGCCTTGCACTTGCCTGGGTTTATGATGTGGAGGTTGGAACCTTGGGGGCCTCCATAGTCATGGTCACCTAGCCAGAGAGGGGCAGAGCCAGCTCACCTGACATCTGGCCTTCCTGGTGCCCTGCACATCTGTTCACTGAGGCAGAGGCAGTGAAGGCCGGTGGAGCCACCTGTGTGTCCTCCAGGGCATGCAAGGGTGTATCCAGGACTCCTCTGACCTTCCCTCTCCCAGGTGACTTGGCTGGAGGTCGACCAGTAACACCAGCACAGAGTACCCGTCTGAGCTCAGGATGGACACATGTCTTTCTCTGCACCAATTTAGGGTCCAGCAAGATTCAGTCTTTGCCAGACACGTGAAGCTAGAGAAGGACAAGCCAATGCAATCTTCCACCTTTCAGGAAACACACCACAGACCTTGCCTCCCCAAGCTGCTGCCTCCTCTGGGGTCTTCCACTCCCCTGGTTAGAGGAAACATGCTGAGCTCTTTGTCTGGCTTTCCCCATGCAGCAGGCTTCTCTGGCTCCTAAAACAAAGCCGCCCATCATTTCCAGACTCCAGAGTGCTCTCCCTTCCTCAGAGACTCACACAACGTCAGCACTAAGGAGCCTCTAACCCAGTACCCATTTCAAAGAAATGAAGCAAGGCAACCACTCAAACCCAGGGCTTCTCACTTTTAGCCAGAGTCAGGGTAGCACAGTTTCCCCACAAATGAACTCAGTTGGAACCAAGTCCTCCTGTGTCTGAGAGGTGCCACTCTGGGCAAACCTGAACCTCTGAACCTCAGGGTTGTCACCTGGAAAGTGGGCAAAATAAATACCAAGCCCTTGGGTCCTCCTGGGGCTTGGTCCAGCTGTGGATCCACAGCACTTCGCACCGTGCTCTACCAGTTAACACACAAGGGCTCAGGATGCATTTCCTGCCCGTGCAGTTCACTCACTTCTCTAAGGCTCTATGTTCTCATCTGCTGAAAGGGGCTATCTGGATTGTAAGAGACAGTGTGTGTCTGGAACAGTTTTAGCCCAGTGCTTAGAACCCAGCAAGCGCACGGAAGCGATTCTTGTTGGCCTGTTATCACATCAGCTCCACGTTTCTGTCTACCTCGTTTCCCACGGGAATCCCACTTCTCGGTCTAGACAAGCGAGCGGTGTGCTGGGCAGAGTGATACAGGTAGGAGGGCAAGGACTGCCCAGGGACGAGCCCAGTGGTCTGTCTGTGGCTCTGGAGGGCGTCAGCAGCCCTGGAGCCTGCAAGGTGAGGGGCACCCCGGGCTTGCCCTCCCTCCCGAGTTACCTGATCCAGGTCGCTCAGCTAGCACAGCTGTCTCAACAGTTTGCACGTCTATTCTTCCTGCCCAAGTGGAGGCATCCTAATCCCCAAATGAAGCCACCGGACACATTCTGTCCTCACAGGAATCCCTAGAGACGCGCACTGAAGTTGCCAGGTTCCTGGGTGGTTTCCTGGCTTCCCAGGCTGAAGGGCTGAGGAGGACCTCTGGACACAGTAGATGTGATGTGGGCACAGCCACTTTCTAGACCTCTGACCCCAGCTTGCTGCAGGCTGGCTGGATGCCCTCAGGCCTGAGACCACTTCCCGAGGGCAGACCGCTTGTGAGCTCACTGACCAAGCCAATAAGCTTCCCAAAGTCAAGGCCAATCTGATCACCACCCAGCCAACCATTTCACAGAGTGGTAGAACCACCCACCCCAGATCTGGGGAGAGGCCTTGGTTCAGTGATTCTACCACTGACTCTGGTTGCATCCCCATAGGGAAAATGGGGACAAGCAAACCCACCTAAAACTGCTGAGAAATAGTAGGCATTATTATTCCCATTTTAGAGAAGTAAAGTGAGGCTCAGAGAGGTGAAGTGAGTTATCCAAGGGAACACAGCAGGTAGGTCAGAGGCAGGATCCTAATGTAGGTCTGTCTGGCCCCAAAGCCCAACTGCTTTCCTTCTCTAAATGTTGTGGGGCTCTGTGTCCCTCTTGTGTGTTGGGTACCAGGGGTGTTTTGTAGTTCTTTAGCATTCATTTAACTCTGCCAGTGGCCAGAGTGATTGGTATTTCAAAAACTGGAGGGTAGGGGAAAAAAAAACAAACTAAAAGCAACAAGCAGTGATTCAGACTGAATCGTCACTCAATAGTTACAGGAAAGTGGAGGGAAGTGACAGCCTTAGTCACCATGGAGGGGCTGGGCCCCTGACTCATGGGCAGCAGGTCATACTGCTCAGGACAGAAGCCAGCATCACTTCTGTGCCAGAAAGGCAGGAAAAGGCTCTGCTGAGGAGCAGGGATGAAAGGAACAAGGAGCTGGCTGGGAGTCACGCTCTATAAATGAGGAGCCAGGTTTGACTCTGTCCTGGGACAACGTCCAAGTGCTTTGGTTTGCTGTTCCAGCCCCGACCTATAGACCCCCTCCTTTCCACACTGATGGTGTCTATTCCCATCCAGACAACCCACTCCAGCCAAATGGGGTGGCCCACGACACCTAGGATGCCCCTCCTCTTCACTCCCCAGAATGTCTTTGGCTCTTGCTCCAGGGAAGTCACCGGTCCTTGGGTCCAGAGTGCAGGGTCCCCTCTAAGGCCCTTCCCTTGTCCTGTCTGTCCTTCCTCAAGTGTCTGGAGCACATCCTATGTGCCAAGCTCCACGGTAGGTGGGGAATCCAGAGATGTTTTAGACCCAGTCCTGGCCCCTAGGAAGCCCACACCTAGTGTCCATGTCATTAGGGAACACGGAAGCCACCATGAATCTCCACTTAGGTGTAAACACTTAGTACAGCCGCTATAGAAAGCAGTTCCGAGATGCCTCAAAAAACTAAAACTAGAAATTCCATTTGACCCAGCTCTTCCCCTTCTCAGTATCTTCCTAAAGGAATTAAAGACATCACAGTAAGTGATATGGGCACACCCAAGTTTATAGCAGCACAGCTCATAACAGCTAAGTCTTGGAAGTGGCCTATTTATCAATAGAGAAATGAACAAACAAAATATGGTATTAATACACAATTACTCTGCCACGAATAAGGGTAAATTTCAGTTATTTGTAGGAAAAGAGATGCACATTGAGATCATAATGTTAAGTGAAAAATATCAGACACGCATGCTTATATACCACACAACTTCTTTTATATGAGAAAAGCAGAGAATAAATACATAAAGAGCAAAAGAAAAGAAAGACCATAGGAAACAAGAAGTTAGGGGCTGGGGATTCAGCTCAGTGGTTCTGCCGCCGGCCTCGCAAGCACAAGGCTCAGAGTTCAATCCCCAGTACCAAAAAAAAAGAAGAAGAAGAAGATAGATCTTCTGTAAATGGGAAGGAGGTTGAGTGATGGAGGGAGGGGAAGAAGGAAAAGGAAGAGAACAAGAACAAAAAGAATCGAGATGTGTTAAGTATGCACTCCCCACAGTGAATGGAATCATTCTGTACCACAAACACGTAATAAAAAATTAATTTAAAGAAGAATCTCCACACAAAAAGGGATGTGGTGTGGTAAGCACAGGGCACTATAGGAGCCGGGACCCAGAGGTATGAGGTCCCTGCAGCACGCGATGGATCTTGAAGAACAGAAGCCCACCACGTGTTGGTGCGTGAGTTGGGGAAGAGTAAAGAATAATCACCACCCCTTCTAAACTTTCAAAGACAAAACTGTAGGCAAGGAAAATAAATTTATTCTACAAGAGGCAGGAGATGAAGAAAAAATGGAGGGACAAAAATAATAACCTCAAAAACCCTGCTAAGAATTTGGAATGATTCCTTAGGGCCCTTTCTCTGTGTATACCTGCTTGCCTGGTATTGCTGCGTGTTAATCTGACCGTTTTGCAACCTGCTATTTACATCTAACAATATACTGTGGAAACTTTCCATGTCAGTAAGTTTTAGTCAGTGGAATACAAAGGTTACAGCTGATCTGGCCCGGTGTGGCGAGGGGGAGCTGGGAGATTCGGAATGAGCACGCCTCCCTTCTGGAGGGTGCTCCAGTCACCGGTCCCCAGGCCGCACTTTCCTTTGTCCTCCATGAATGAGATCTGCTCTCTGGAAGTTCCAGGCAGCAGCACCTTCAGCCCCTAATCCTCCACGGTTCAGCACCAGAATGCGATGTACCTTGATTTACGTGGCATCTGACCTGTGCCTCTCTTTTGTTGCTGCGGGTTCCCAGCACTGACAATGACAGAGCATGCACTGCTGGCTTCCCTCCCCTGAGGGCCCCTCAGATCCCCTTCTGCACTGATGCTTCCCTCTCTCCTTTCTCCCAACATCTCAGTGCCTAGCACAGCTCCAAAGTGGCTCGTGCCCAAGAGGAGGTCCCTAAGCATTAGATGAAGAGGGAGAGCCAGTCAGGGCTTGACCCTGTGGCGAGTTCAAGGACATCGGGCTCCAGCCTAACCTGCTTTGTTCAGGTGCCAGTCCACCCTCAGTAGGTGCTACAGTCTGAATTATTTATTTATTACTTATTCATTTTTGGCAGTACTAGGGAATAAACCCAGGGCCTTCACACTGAGCTACATCTCCAGCTCTTTATAAAAATTTATATTTTGAGACAGGGTCTTGCTATGCTGCTCAAGCAGGACTTGAAATTATGACCCCGTGGCCTCGACCTCCCAGAGTTCTGGGATGACCAGTGAGTGCCACCATGCCCAGTTTAAATTTGGATCTTAAGGGTTCCCCAAAGGTCCATTTGTCCTCAACTCAGTGCTTTTGGGAGGTAGAGGAAACTTTAAGAGATGAGAGCTAGTGGGAGCTCTTCAGGCCACTGCAGTTGTATCTCCAAAGTGGTTTGCGAGGCCTCTGTCTTTGTTTCTTATTCTTTCACACACACACACACACACACACACACACACACACACACACACACACACACACACACCATGAGAAGAACAGTTTTGTTCTGCCCAACACTCTCCACTGTGATGTCCTGGCTCATCCCAGTTTCAAAAGCAATGGAGCCAACTTACCATGGACTGAACCTCTGAAGCCACAAGCCAAAATGAACCTTTTCCATTTATTTATGGGTTATCTCAGGTATTTGTTATAGTGATGGAAAGCTGACAACTCTAGTTGGCCAGTTGCTTAATCTTGCCATACTTTAGTTTCTCTTGCATGAAATGGGGATGCTAACTGTCCTGCCTTTCAGCTTATCTTGAAGGTTCAGCCCTACCTTCAGAGATGACAGCAGAATCTGGCACACAGTCATCATGCTATATCTTGTGTGTGTTCTTGTTACCTTGCTAGCGTGTGCTCCCTCCAAGAGTGAGTTGCACTCGGCTGCCCTCTGAAGGAGGCTTCCCTCTTTGTCAGTCTCCTCTCTTCTACTTGGGGACACAGTGTCTCCCTGGGATGAATTTTTTTGGTCAATCTCCAAGCTGACAATGGAGATGGAGTCTCTTCTTCTCAAAGAGGAAGGATACTGGGAATATGGCCAGCAGCTTCCAGGCCTTTGGAAAAACTGCAGTGGGATAGACCAGGGGCCAGAAAACTTTTTCTACAAAGGGCCAGATAGTAATATTTTAAGCTTTGCAGGTCAAACGGTCTGCATTGTAACTATTCAGCCCTGCCCTTTGAGTGCGAAGGTGACCACGAGCAACACATAAATGAATGATCATGGCTGTGTTCCAATAAAACTTTATTTATAGAACACGTTCAGACAGATCTGGCCCACTGACCTCAGTTAGCTAGCTCCTGGGCAGAACAACTACAATCCCATGGGCTGTGGGTGTCCTTCCCTGCTCTATGACCCGACAAGCTCCATTCCTTCCCAGAACCTCACAATTACCATGTTTCAATCGAGGAGATTGGGATGTATAATTTCCAAGAGCCATTCTGTCTGTGAAATAGTCATCTTGTGCCTGGGAAGCTGTGTGATACTGGGTCAGGCCTGTGCTTCCCTGCGCCTGTCTCTTTCCCTGTAAAAGGAGGGGGTGTTGATTCTTGAGCTTTGACTGCAGGCCCAGCGGGAACACTCAGTTTTGGAGGCTCCTGGGTTTGCAGTAGCTCCTAGGGACTCAGGGGAGCCACGAGGGCTGGATGTTGGCCTTTCCTGCCTTGCAAGTGATCCTGTGGGCTGGGCTGATATTCAGCCTCACTCTGTGTTGCAGTCAAGTTGCTCTTGACCGAGTGGCTTCCTGGAAACCATCCTGTGGCAATCATCTTGATGCACCAGGTGTATGTATACAGGCAACTTTCTCTGCTCAGTGCCAAGGGCAGGGCAGGTTCCATTCGGGTCAGACTGCAGTGTGGACGCACGGATCCCTGCTCCGTGCCTCCGGCAGCTGACACTCTTCCTTCAGCTTTTCAGAGGCATCGTTTCACTCCTGTACTGTTACCACTGATGCACAGAGGGCCTCAGGCCTTGTGTGGCTTTTACCCCCTAGGAAAGATCAGAAGAGCCTTGGGAAGCACATGCTGCTCTTCCCCTCCTGAAAGGAACTGGCTCCTCAGCATGAGCACAGCCAGGAGAGGCATTGAGTGGCAGGGAGAAAACCTCAGCAGCCTTGGGGCCTGGACCCCAAGAGGCCCGGGACAGTCCTGGTCCTGGGGAGCTGAGGGGCCAGCACCTGCGACTCCCCTCCCTGCTGGCCTGGGGATTCCACTGGGCAGAAGCCTCCACCCCACCGCCGCGATGTCCACACCCTTCCTGGGGCATCGGGATAACAAAGGCTGTGTCCCTGCACATTGTACAGCAGGGCAAGGCCGGAAGCCAAGTGCCTGGAAATTGGTTGCCATGGTTTCCTTGAGTGTAATGACTTAGAAATTGCTTACTAAATGAAAAAAAAAAATTTCTGTCCCTCCCCTCTAGGGAGAAGTAGGGAGGAAGAGAAACACTGATTTCAGTATTTACTATAAGCCCAGCGCTGAACCACGTGTAAATCCTCAGAACAAACCACTAGGTTTGGAAGCAATATCTCCATTTTGCAAATGAGAATACAGAGGCTCAGAGAGGGTGAGACACCTGCTCACAGACACATAGCCAGAAGGCAGGCCAGCCAGCTGTGACCCAAGATCCTCCCCACTTCACACTGCCCATTCCCCTTTCTGGTCAAGGGGTCCTACAACCTGGACTATTCCATGATGAACCCAGGCTGTGGAACAGAGAGAGGACAGGGGTAGGGAGGGAGCTAAATGAGAGAGGTCAGACCGCTGGGGATGAAGACTCTGGTGGCCTCCGCTGTGCTGCAGCAGGAGGCAAAGAATGTGACACCAGAGGGCCTGAGAGCACCCCCAGTCCAAGGTTCCATCTGCACACCTGTCAGATGGGTGTGAAAAGGACTGAGTGAAACAGCGCCTGCCAAGCTCCAGGCACAGTCAGGCCTCCTGCACACCGGATTCTCGCGCTGTTCACACTTCCAATCTCGCTGTTATGAAAATATACTTGCGGACTATAAAATGCTGTGCAAATATCAATTTATTGAAGGAGGAATTGGGCAACTTTGGACTAACCCAGTGAGGGAGCAAAGCTAGAACTGTGGGAGGGGCATTGTGTACAACACACACAACCGTACACAGCGGCCCCGCTTACTTACTTACGAAATGTACTGCCAGGCCTCCCTCAGTGCACACAGTGATGCCTGCGACATGCCACAGGTCTGTCCTGAACACCTGCTCTGTGCCAGGCCCCGTGCCAGGGGTCCAGCTCTACAGGAGCTCCCAGACTATTTGGGAGGCAGAAAAGGCACACACAGGAGTGGACACGTGCTTGTGCAAGTGTGTACATGCGTCTCTGAAAGGGGCACTGAAGTTAAGCCTTAGAAGCTGTAAGAGTTTAGCAAGTGTGAGCTGAGGTAGGGACAGAGCAGAAGAAGGAACAACAGCCCGGGGTGTCTTACAAACCCATCATTACAGCAGCCAGGGTGCAGTGTCAAGGAGTTGAGAGGCGGGCCAGGGCCAAGGTGTGGAGTGTTTTGCACACTGTGCAGAGGACCCTGGGGTTTCGGTCCTCTGATGCAAGGGGTTGGCTGTTGGGTTTGACCGGGAGGCAATATCTCCATTTTGCAAATGAGAATATGGAAGCTCAGAGAGGCTGAGACACCTGCTCACAGACACACAGCCAGAAGGCAGGACAGCCAGCTGTGACCCAAGACCCTCTCATTTCACAGTGCCCGTTCGTTCCCCTTTCTGGCCGGGGGTATCTGGGACCATCTGGAAGCACAGCAGGCCTGCAGGCGTTCAGCAGGGCTCTCACTCTGCAGGGACCTACCAGGCTCTGGGCCTGGATTCCTTGCTTTAGTCCTCGACCCAATCTCCACGGGGTGGTTCAACTGTTCCCCCACTTTGAAGATGGGGAAACTGAGGCCCAGCAACTTTCATTGCCAGCTTTGACCCCAGGAGGGCTGGTGTTTGACCACATGGTAGCTGCTGCGTAGAACCCTGAACAGGCTGCTCAGTAGCGGCTTTGGGCGGTGGGTGGAAGCTGAGGACGGGAAGCCCAGGTTCTGCTCTGGGAAAGCAGAGCCCGGGTGACTGCAGTCACAGCACCTCCAACGTCACCATGGTGGGGAGCTTCCTCTCAGCCCTGGCCACACCTTCTGTTTGGAGGAGAGAGGCCTGCCTAGAGCAACTGAGAACAAACTGCCCAAGAGAATGGGGGGAAATTTACTCTCTCTCCCTTGGGGGACTCAACCTTCAGGGGGCGCTGGGTGCCTGAAATCTTCCATTGAGAAAAACTGCCCTCCAGGAACTGCTGCCGGCTTGGACTATGGCCTTTGGGCCTCAGGCTGGCACCCAGAGGGGCATGCACACCCTCCAAGGTTCTCCTGTCGTCCCTCCTGTGCAAGGAGCACCTGCAGCAGAAATGGAAATACGGTGGAGCCTTGACTTACGAACTCAATTTGTTCCCGAGAGCTCGCTGTAACTCAAGTTGGACAATGAAGGCTCAGGCTCCTCTACACAGCCTCCAAAGTCTCTCTCCTGTACACAGGCAGCTCTCAGTGTCCTGAGAGAGACACTGGCCCGGGATTTCTCAGTTAACCCCACACAGGAAAGGATGATGTCGTGTTCCATCCAGAACTCTTTAAGGGTTAGATCTGGGTCTGACAGACACCATCCGGAAGCACAAGTGGCCAGCATTTGGGTCATAGCTCAAGACTGTGGTCATAAGTTAAAATGTGGATTTTAACCTAAGTTGTTCAAATGTCAGGCTGGTCATCACTCAAGGGTCCACTGCATTGGGCTCGGTGGTCCTCAAGCTGGGGTTGGCAGGTGTCCAGGTAGCTCAGGAAGATGTGACCGGAGGAGTGGGGAGGGAGATGAGCTGGGGCAGTGGGAGAAAGAGCTGGATGCCCGGCCACTTCCCAGGAGAGAAGACAGGAGCTGCTCTCCAAGCGCCTGGCTCTCCTTGCCTGACTTAATTAGCTCCATGGCCATAAAAGGCCAGCTCAGTGTGGAGGAGGTGCCTGGAGAAGCCCCAAGCTGAAGTGTCATAAAACCACAGCCTGCAGAGGGGGAAGGGAGGAGAAGGCTGCGAATGCGAATCACCCAGGTGGGTTGTGGCCAACAGCCTCTGCCCTCCCTGGCCCGGGAGAAACTGAGCTCTGCCCCTCAGTCCTGATCACAGCCATGGCTCTGCATGGGACGAACCTTCATGGAAGGAAGGTTGAGGGCCCCTGGAGGAGGAGGATGCCACCAAGGGTTTGGTGCTTGCATTGCTTAAACCAAACCAGAGACAGGAAGGCACAGAATGGTCAGCATTTCTGTTTAAATCCATATCTGGGATTCCTATAAAACCGACGACCATGTTGCTCAATGTTTCCTTTGTCAGACCCAATCGAGATTCCAGTGTGAGAAAGTGGTTCTAGAAGCACAAATGTTGGGTTCACCGAGTGGTGAAAGAAGCTTGGAAAGAAACCCTGGGGTTGGAATTCTGACTTGGAGTCTTCCTCGATGTACACCGGTAAGATCACTCTCCCTCTCTGATCTGGTCGCTGTACTTATTTGCCAAAAGAGGACAGGGATAGGACTGAAGTCCTAGGATTGGTGGGAGAATTAGAACTGGGAGTGTAAGGTGATCAGAAAACACAGGCACCTGTGAGTACATTTACACAGCACAACGTGGTATCTCTAGGCTTCCGGTTTTGCAAATGAAGATACCCATCTACCGTCACAAGGCTGCTGTTTGGAGATCCCTTCCACAGTAATGGTGCTCAGCCTTTGTCCATATTAGTCCTATTTCCTTCCCTCTGGTACTGAGAGGTTCAGAACCAAATTCGATGTTGAACCCAGCTCTTGGGCTATGGCATCTCTGACTTTGCTTTCTATTATATCAGTCATGTTGTAGGCATATAACTTGTCACAACCTGTCTCAAATCCTTTTCCAAGGCTAGGAGTAAACAAACGTAGAGAAAAATTGCTGGCTAGGAGCAACATATAAACACAAATCTATATTTCATGCCATGGAAATTCTTTCCTGTCCCTCTGTCTGCCTCTCAGAGACCTAAATCTGATGGCTTGGAAGGTGCTAGGAGCTGCCAGCTGGGAGCTGCCTAGCCAGCTGCCGACTGCATCTGAGACAGCAGGCCCTCTGCAGCCCAGTCCCGTCCTGAGCCTGAGCCGGTTGGTGAAGTGCCAGCTTCCGCTTCCCCACACCCCTCCCCCGAGCCGCTGGGTCTGCGCCACCTGCCCTCAGCATGAGCCTCCTGCCCTCACTGTCCTGGGCCAGCAGATGAGAAGACTCACTGGTCACCACTTGCCGGAATTGGCCGGGGGCACCCTGGCTCGAGGAGACGCCCGCCAGAGAGTAGGTCCTGTCATCACACCTACTTTACAGGTGGAAATTAACACCTGGAGAGGTGGAATAACTTGCTCCAACAAGTTCAGTTGGTGGCAGAGCCAAAAATAGGACCGAGGTTTGAAGAAGATGTGTTTACAACGCCATGTTCACCATGGTGGGTTTCCCGAGTGGGATGCCTCACCGTGAAAGGTTTGTGCTGGTCCCACTCTACCACTACAAAAACACCTGAGAGAATCTACTTCCAGAGGGCAAAGGGTTATTGTAGCTCCTAGTTCTGGAGATTTCATCCCATGATGGATTGGCCGTATGGGGAGGCAGTATATGATGGAGGAAGTGTGTGGCAGGCAAACATGTTCATGTCATGGCCAGGAGACAAAAGACAGGATGGGAGGGCTGGGGTCCCACAGTCCTCTTCAAGGGAGCACTTCCCAATGACCAATGACCTAAAGACCTCCCTGAGGCCCCGCCTCTTAAAGGTTCCATGGCCTTCCGAAAGCAACGCACTGAGAACCAAGGACTTAGGGGACGCTTAAGATCCAAACTTCAGCAAGGTGGCAGGCAGATTTAAGATCTGTGATTCGATGAGACTAGAAAACATGGAGTTGTAATTTATCAACCACATGAATCTCGAGTATTTCTTCCCAAGTAATTGTCCAACGCCTGCTCTAAGCTGTTGACACTGAATCTCGAGAAGGGGGGCACAGGACAGCAGAGCTAATGGAAAAACCGGGGTTCAGTCTGTTGCCAAAAAGCCTGTCTGCCCACAGGAAAAAGCCTGGAGCTATCAGGACAGGGGAGGTAGTGACCCTATATTTGAGGCGAGGGACAATTAGGGTAGGGCTTCACAGAGAGAAATGAGTTCCAGGGTGAGCAGGGTCTCCAGAGGGGTTGAATGAAATACAGGGCTCTGGAGGAAGAAGTCAGTATCTCAGAGACCACACCATAAATCACAGTGAGAAGACGCGAAAGTGAAGGTGAGCTCAGGATTAGAGGTGTAAGGAGAGGTAAGGTGTAGGTGAGACAAGAACAGTCAGTCCCAAACCAAGCAAATCACAAGCACTAGCTCAGAAAGATGCGGCCAAAAGCACTGACTGACCAGCACCCTCTTTCGGGGAGGCTCCAGCAGAGCTTCAGAATGCCCGTCAAACAGCCAGGAATCCCAGTGCTCTGGGAGGCTGAGGCAGGAGGATGACAAGTTCTAGCCCAGCCTGGGCAATGCAGCAACTTAGCAAGACTCTGACTCACAATTTTAAAAATTACAAAAAAGGGAGCTGGGGATGTAGTTCAGTGGGAGGGCTCTGGGTTCCATCCCCAGGACAGCCCCTCTCCCCAAAAAAACCCAAAACAGAAAAACTGCTCAGCCTCATTCCCACCCACCACCTCTTTAGGGAACAGGCAAGTGATGTAAAAGATTTGCTATCCTGGGTCAGGGATGTAGCTCAGTGCCACCGCACCTGCCTGATTTAAAAAAAAATTTTTTTTCCCCGATCCTTTGGCTCCAGAAAGTCCCCAGCTTCTTGGTACAGCAGCGCCTTTAAGAAGGGCCAGGCTGGGGGTTCTTTGGGGGATCAGGAGCTAGCAGGACCCCCAGGCTCCTCCGTCAGGTGAGCTGGCATTCCAAGGGGCTGGACAAACTGGATGGTGCCCAAAAGTGCTGAGGCCAGGCTGCTGGGGAAGACAGGGAGTCATTATTTATCTACACAAAGTCTTCTCGCCTGTTATTTCTTTATTAATAATTTCCTGTGGCCTCAGAGGTGCCCACAAGCCATGGCGTCACTGTCGGCCACTCCTGCCTCCTCTGTGGCCCGGCTGCAGCTTCAAAGCTGGGCCTTCCTTTGGGTGTGGAGGGACCCGGCAATTAGCATCCTCCTCCTCCCTCCTCTGTGCAGTGAGTCAGAAAGCTGCTTGGTCAGCAGCCCCTTCTCTCCTTGGGCCTGGCCTCTGAGCCCGGCAGACACCCTCCGTGACAGGCTGTGGGTGGCCTGGGGCCAGGAACCGCAGTGTGGCTGCAGCCTCCTTGGCATGCATGCGACAAGAGTTCACTGTCCCCTCCCCATGGCTTCTGCACTGCAGAGGAGAGGGCGCCACTCGGACAGGAGAGCATTTGTGGAGCTTGTACTGTGTGGATATGGAGTGGGAGAGGTCTTGTCCCTGGCCTCACGGAGCTCCGAGGGCCCCAGCCAGGCCCAGACTCTGTGAGTCAGCAGGGTCTTGCAGAGGAGCCATGGCCCTGATGGGTCGGCGGGAGGTGCGGGTGTGGCCCCACCTGGAGGCTGGGCCTTAGATCACAAGGTGGGCAAGAAGCAGTGGGATAAATTCCCTAGTTCATGGAGGCAAGAACTGGGCCACAGGGGACATTGTGGCCACCTGGGAGCACTGGGATGCGGTCCTGAGGGACTGCTTTGCCATGCCGGGAAACCGGGTGACTAGAGTGCACTTCAGAACATGTTAGATCTGGGTGCCAAGTGGGCTTCCACATTGACCCAATGGTCCCATCCCACTGGAATCCCCTTGGTGCCCCAGCGGCACTTGGCCTTGGAAGGGTGTTGGATGGCCTGGGAGTTTCTAAGAGGAAGAGGAACTGGATGGTGTAGGACCCTTTCACCACGCGCAAGCCAGATGTCTCCGCCCACAGGACCGAGGCTCCCTGCAGATGGCACTCACCAGAGGAGGAGAGAGAAGCACACGGCGAGCTCACGGGACCCGATGCCTGGCACCCAGTAGGCAATCTACAGTCAGCACACACACAGGGCTTTACACAAACCACCTTGTTCAATCATCCCTCCTCCTCTCTGCCCGGGAGGCACTGTTGTCATCCATACAGTAAGTACGGTTACAACCGGGACACAGGAGGGGTAAAGTAAGTACTATGCCTGAGACTGTACTGCAGGTATGTGGTGGGGCTATTTTAAAGGAAGGCAGGAAGGCAGGAAGGAAGGAAAAGAAGGAAGGGGAAACATCACCTGGGATTTAGGAACAGGAAGCAATCAATGGGATGAAGTGGATTTGATGAGACCAAGGGAGTGACAATGAGTGTAGGTGGCCGATGTGCCTGTGGCCCATCCGGTGTGGACAGTGGAGCCCAGCTTACATTTAAAGAACATTTCCTATAGCAAGGCCCAGTTGAGCTTCGGGCTCTGGGGAACAGTTTGATGAATACTTATGCTGGCTGCGCCTTCTTCTGTAGCTGGTGCACATGCTATAGCCATCTACCTCTCTGATTTCAATGTGTGGCAGTCATCTGTCCATCCATCCGTCCCATTTGTCCATCCATCAGCTTGTCCTTCATTTTACTGGCATCCCAAGAGGACGGACAGTAGACAGAAATTCAGGGTTTCCTAGTTGTCTCTCAAAGGCTGCGGTATGGAGGGAACCAGGGGCCCAGGAGAACAGGGGTCACTGCTCACAGTTGTGTTCTGCCTCCTCGGGAGCCTGTTTACCACCCTGTGGTGATGGGAAAGGGCATGGATTCTCAGCAGCCACAGCTTGGTCACCAGGGCCAGGTGACGCAGCGTCCTGCCTTCAACTTCAAAACAGGAATGAGTCGAAGGCCTGCGTGAGTGTGGTCAGGAAGAGGGGCTACTCAGACAGAGATGCTATGAGATCACCACCCTCACATCTGAAACACACCTCAAATCACTGGGTGTTGGAAACTCGAGGTTACCTTGTCACGTCATTGAGGGAGAAAGAGCATTTCAGAGGAGAAATGCAGATCTTACATGATGACACAAAAATGTTCTTTTGTACTTTCCAAACATTTCCCTCTGGCCATTCTGATTCCTGCTTCCCTTCAGCTCGGCTTCTCCTAGGAAGGCAGTGCTTTGCTGTCACTGCCCCTGGTCTGGGAGGACTGGAACCTGGGCTGGGGAACCTGGCAGGCAGTGGCTCAGACATGGGACAGGAGAACTCAGAAAAATAAGGGCAGTTGCTGGGCATGGTGGCGCATGCCTGTAATCCCAGCACTTGGGAGGCTGAGGTGGGAGGATCACCATGAGTTCCAGGCCAGCCTGAACTACATAGCAAGACCCTGTCTCAGAAAATAAACAAACAAACACAAAAAAAAGAAAGAAAGTCTATAGAGGGAAGACTTAAAAACAAGAAGTCACATGACTGTGGATTGTAAGTCTCTTTCAGGATGTTTGAGAAATTCACACAGAGAACTTGTGTTACGTTAAACTCCACTTTGGCTCCTGGACTGAGTTCTTCTAACCATGATGCCACTCTAGGGCTTCAAAGGTCATGAAATGCTTCATAAGCTGTTTCTTTAGATGATATCACGGCAAAGAAAACCTTAATACACATTGACACTTGCACTGTGAATTCTCTAAGGATTGACTTGCCTCATTTTATCATTCATTTATTCACTCAACAAGCCATCATAAGCACCCGTTACGTTCCAGGACCTGAGGATCCAATATGGTTTCTACTTCAGCTCCCACCCCTTCCCCAGTCCCAGCCCTGGGCCCTACAAACCACCAACACAGTTGTCTCCCTGCCTTCTTCGCTCTTTCCCCCACTCTCAAGGTCTGCAAAGCACAGTCACCAGGATCGGTCAAGCTTGGAGGTGTGCAGAGGCCCGGAGAAGTTGCCAAGCATCCTGCGGTGAGGGGTCATGGTGCAGTGACCTGTGGGCATGTCTGCCCAGCCCCCAACACCTCAAGGTCAAGGACCACGCCCACCCGAGCTCTCACTCACCAGAGCCCAGCCCAGCCTGGGAATGGAGCAGGTGCCAGTGAGCAACTGCTGAACTTCTGGAGACCTGATTGGTCTCATCCTGATTGGTCAGGAAGCGGAAACAGCCCTGGGTCTAAATTACCCAGGGGTGGCAAGGTGGATGCCTTCCATCGCTTGGCCCACAGGGCTGGCAGCTTCCTGGAGGAGACTGCTGCTGAGAGCAGGCAGAGACCGGTGGAGTCTAGTCTGGAGCTCGCGTGGGGTGGGAGCTGGGGGAGTGCTTCCAGAGGAGGTGACATTTCCGTCAAGGGTGTTAGCTGGAATCAGTAGCTTTCAACATGGCTTGTATGTAAAGCAAGCGGATGGTTAAAAATCAAACCGAAAAACAAGACACTGGAGTCGGGCCTCACCCCTCCAATTCTGAGTGCATTGATCTGGGCTGGGACTCGACCATGGGCATATTCTGGTTCCACCGAGAGGCCAAGCAGAGTCTTGCCAGGCCCTGAACTCAGCCTGGGCCAGCAGTGCCCACCCAGCCCAGCTGTGCAGTCTGTTGGAGCCTGCTTGGCAGCAGTGCTGAGCAGCGAAGCCCTTCTCTGTACACACAGACCACGGGCGAGGAGCTGCAGGGCCGAGACTGGATTCTGCAAAGGCTTCACGTGGCCTTTTTGAGCCATGTGGACACGGCCAGACGTGTACCTAGTAGCCATGGGAAGTGTCAGGCCCCACCCCGACCAACGCAATCAGACTGAGCCCATGGGCCACCAGTGCAACAACTCCAGTGATGTTAGAAGCTGGCAGAGAAAGAAGAACAGCATGGATTTTTAAAGTCTAAGAGAAGGAGATTCAAATTCTGACCCTGCTCCTTGAGGCTCAGGACATGATGGGCCCAGTAGTCTCATTTCATCCTTTGAAATGATTCTGTGATTCATAATCTGAGAATGAAATAATTTGCAGTTATGGTTGGTGGTAATTGACTTCACAATTTGGCTGATTAGAAAAGTTCTTTATAAGAAGAGGGATAAAATCACTTGGCCAAATACTTCATTATTAAATCGATCCATTCTGGCATTTCTGCTGCTCCAAGACACAATGATACTTTTGACAGCGAGAAGTTTAGATTTGTTTGTCCTCAAATTTAAAGGTTATGAACCAGAAATCAAGAGACAATAATAGCAAAGCCTGACTGTGCATCTAGAATCTGTCAGGGCTGGCTCTTATATACACTGAGTTTAATACTAGCAACAACGCTTCTAGAGAATATTAATATCCCCATTGTATAAAAGAGCCAGTCCTTAGAAAAATGAGCCACCAGGCTTTCCCTAGGCTGCAGGTACTCTCACCACGGTGGGAGGAGGGAAGGTCAGAGCTGTCTGGAAGGTCTGGAGGGACACCAGGCAGCTGCTCTCTCAGCTGTCATCTGCTTCTCAGCCTTGGCTGCATGGGGAACAGCACCGACTCCAGAGAATAGGAGAACTGGGGACAGGGGGCTGGGGGAAAGGGAGCTGTGGATGGGGAGCCGCATCTCCCTCATCAACTCCCACAGAAAATGCAGCACAGCTGACAAGCTCCCTGGATTTCCAGCCTCACAGTACCTAGGTCTGAATTTCAGTTCTACTGCTCACTCCCTGCTGGTGTGAGTTGAGCAAGCCCCTCAATCTCTCTGAGATCTGCCTTTTCCCTCTGTGTAGTGGAATGAGGTAAATCTCACCTCATGGTACTCAGGAAGGACAGAGGAGAGGGTGAGGCAGAGGGAGGAAGCAATGAGGGAAGGAGATAGAACCTTCAGGTTTCACCCTCAGTGACCTGCCCCTTCCGGCCAGACCCTACCTCTTAACAGCAAGTCAGCTATAACATGCTCACAGTTCAGTCACCTTGCAAAAAAGCCCCACCTATGAGTGCATGAGGCTTTGGGGGAACGTCTAGATATAAACTATAACATTGGCCATAAATATGTCTAGTGCATTGCAAACTGTCAGCAGGTGCTCAATAAAATGTCCGTCCTCCCCTCCTTTCTTGAGTGGGTGGAGCTCAACATCCTCCTCTACAGCAAGTGCTTCCTGGCATCTTGAAGTCCCCGAGCTGTAGCTAATGGGTCAGACTCAGGGAGGCTAGGGTCCAACAACTGGGTGTTACCTGAGATTCGGTTTCTGATGAGATTCAGAGTTCTAGCCCCTGTTCCTCTTCAAGGCGTGGCAGAAACCACGAGACTCCACTCCTGGTCTGGGAGACTCATTTCTAGGCCAGTCCTGTTACCGTCGCATGGACTCAGAGGGTGCTTCTCCCATAAATGGCTCTGGATGAAGCTTGGACTCATGACTTCTCTATTAGCATCCTACAGGCCAGTCATAACCAGGCAGGGATATGAAATATGATGGCCACGCTCCAAGATAGTCTGGGGAAACACAAGCAGTCCCCGGAAACAGGAAAATCTGGTTTTGTTCAGTTTGGCTCCTGATGGTTGCCTCCATGACCAGCTGTGGGACTTCAGTCCCTGAGGTCGACTTCTGCTTCTCATTCAAAAGGGCCTTCAACACCAAACTGTCTAGGCTGAAACAGAGGGAGGCCCCACAGAAGGAATCAGTTCTGGCCTAAGGACGCTGATGGAGTCTGGCTTCTGCCAGTAACTGAAATTGGGTTTGCTTTCGGTCTTCAAGGGGGTCCTCTCTTTGTAAAGTCAAGAAACCTTCTGGGAAGCTTCATTTTGTGGAATGGACCAGATTAGATTGTTGGTAGAGGCTTTCTGGGGCTCTTTGTTGTGGACTCTGGTTACGTCTGGGCTCAGCAGAAAGCAGTGCTGTCGTTACTTAGTGATGTTGGCCGTGGGTATGGGAGTGGAGTGCAGCAGCCACAGGCTGCACAGCTGTCCCTGCCCTTCCCTATAGCAGAAAACGTGTGCATTAGAAGAAGAGTCCGTATGCCTGACATCAAAGGTGTGCAGATATTATTACGCGTGAGGCCCTTTTGTTCTGCGGAGAACTTTGATGGCATCTGAGGTGGAAGGAGGGGTTTGGGAGCACAGGGCTGAGGAGACCTGGACTTTCTGGATGATGAAGGGAGAAAATATCAGAGTTTCCACGCGTGTGCAGAAGGAAGGAGACGAGGAACTGAGAGTGAGAAGAGAGCGTGCTGCTAGGATGGGGAGAGGCTGGGGTGCTGTAGCCCCGCGGCGGACAAGAGGAGACAGGACCCATGGGGGTTGGGGACAGGCGATGCAGGGGCAGCTGGGATTAGAGGCTCTGAGCTTGGGCTGCTTGAGTTCAGTCCTTCAATGATGCTACCTCCCAGCTGTGTAAACTCAGATACGTCTCCTGTCCTCACCAATTCTCAGTTGTATTTGTAAATCAGACACAACAGTAGTGCCTAACTCACAGGGTGATAGGGACAACCAAATGAGATAATGATTATAAGATGCTTAGCCCAATGCCTGTGATATCACGAGCACCCCATTAACATTCAGCTTTTGTCATTTTTTAAAAATTGCAAACACTATATATTCCACAGGAGATCACAGGCCTTTCTGAAACACATATCCAGTCTGTCCTTCCAGCAAATCTTTACAGCACATGTACAAACTGTCTTGCATCAGGGAGACTGGGTTTCCCACTGAGCAAATGTGATACAGAGTCAATGTGGGCAGGGTGAGAAAGGACCAATCAACCACACAGGAAGTGTGCAGGACCTCCACGCCTGGTTGAATGGCTTTGCCTCACCCTTACTACCACCCCAGCCAGAAAGTGACTGACCGGGGTGGAGGGAGCTTTGGACCTCCCCAGGGCTGCCATGTGGCACTTGAGCTAATGGTAAGCCAGCTTCAGAGTCAGGAAGGCCCTAGCTGGCATCAGGGTTGCATATGCAAGAGAGAGGGATGCAGTGCAATGGGAGGAGGGGAAGGTGGATACTTGTTCTTTGCCCTGGGGCCAGCCATATCCTGTTGCAGAAACCCCTGATCCGGTGGGTACAGCTCTGTCCTGGGGAGGCAGGTGAACGGAAAGAGGGCCCCAGAACAGGCCTCCCTGAGCCACTGGGTGCCAGCTTTCCAGGGCCACACAACTGTCCCTCCAGCTGCCTGACACATGCTGGTCAGTGTGAATGGGAGGGCGCACAGGGTCCCGAGAGGCTGAAGAGCCAGGAGGAGTTAACAACTGCCGTCCTCTCCTCGAGGCAGTGGGAATGTGATCTTATGTGCAACAACTACTTTTCAAGCAGATCTTTGCACCACTTGGCTCATGGAGTCATCCTTGAAGTGGTCCCACCTCTCCGTGAGCAGTGAAGCTGCCCTGGAAAGGCTGCGGCTTCAGTGACTCTGCCCGTGGCAAGGGGCCTCCTGGTGTGGGATCAGCTGCTAATCATAACCTTCATCGTAACCACTTTGGGCAAGAACCTTCTGGTCTTTGATGGTGGGTAAACTGGAAACCTAACATTCATCGGTTAGTTTGTTTCTATTATCCTTGTTAAAAAAATGAATGGCTAAACAAATGGGCTGGAACATGCAATAGTATATGTTTCAGCCTTAAAAAGGAGGAAATTTTGACACAAGCTACAATATGCGTGCACCTCAGAGGCATTGTACGAAGTGGAATAAGCCAAACAGAAAAGGACAAACACCATAGGACTCTACTTATGTGGGCACCTAACATAGTCAAGTTCGTTGGTGCACGGAGCAGACTAATGGATGCCGGAAGCTGGGGGTAGGGAACAGAGCGGGGTGCTTTTGTTTTAAGGGTACACAGTTTCCATTTAGGAAGATGAAAACATTCTGGAGGTGGATGATGGTGATGCTTCTGTGACAATATGAATGTAATTAATACCAGTGAACTGTGAACACAACTTAAAACATGAGTAAATGGGAAAATTCTTATTATGTATAGTTCACTACCATTTTGGAAAAAAAGGGAGACATG
Organism: Fukomys damarensis; assembly: GCF_012274545.1. Classification (NCBI taxonomy): domain Eukaryota; kingdom Metazoa; phylum Chordata; class Mammalia; order Rodentia; family Bathyergidae; genus Fukomys; species Fukomys damarensis. Next base: position 10,737,159 of record NW_022900928.1, read on the forward strand.
ACAAGACCACCTCCGTTTTCTTTCAAGTTTTAGAACATTTACACAGAAAGCTCCTGCTGTTGTCCTGCTTGCTCTAATTGGGAGGGCAGTTCTCCAGGCGTGGATGCTCACTGTCAGTCTTGGAGTAAGAGACACGCAGTGTAGACACTAGATTCAACATTGTAAGTTCGTACTTGGAAGGCCAGCAGAGTTACCTGCTAAGGTTGTTCTACATACGGTGAGAATCTTCTGTGGCTGGGGCCCGGGGGCTCAGGAAGACTGTCTTAGGATCTGCGGTTCCCTCCGCTCCAGCGTCCCCAGACCTCAAATACCTCGACACTGTCCCCCCAATCTTACTGCCACTCAGAGTTGCACTCAGGGGACTGTGAGTCACCATGACCAGGCCAGGAAGTGGTGAGTGACAGTGGTGACTCATCACGCCAGGCCACAGCAGCAAAGGGACCAGGCAGCACAGGTGACAGAGACCCGCCCAGGGGCCGCAGCGGCCGATGAGGTCAGCAGAAAGCCAGCCTGTCCTCGTCAGCCCCACTGTCTGGCCATCACCACCCTGCCTAACCTGATATTTTCTGGGGCACCAACCTGTGTTTACTCTGAACAGCTTCACCTGCTGAGCTCATGCTGGGGAAGGGAACACAAACATGGCGAAGGAGGGGTTCCTGGGGCTTCCTCTGCTGAACATTTTCTTTGCAAACAAACATTTCCACCTTGCCTTGCAAAGCTCAGACTCTTAAGGCTGGGCAGAAAAATAATCAGGGATGAATAATAACAACAGTAATTTGACGTGGCGCTTACAACATCAGGGATGATTTTACACAGAAAACCTCATTGAAGACTCACAAGGACCCTATGAAGTAGAAAACTGTTGTGATCTCCACTTTCTTGATGGGGAAACTGAGGTTCCCCAGACTGAGTCACTGTTAGTAAACAGCAAGATTAGGATTTGAACTCAGAAAGTCTGGTTTGGGCTTCTTGTCTTCACTGAGATCCAGGCTGGCAAATCATGCTGAATTTGACTTCTCCCTTGCTTCAGCTCCCGCACCAGCCCATCGACTTGTCCTGTCCACTCCACCTCCTACAGGTAGTTCTAATGTGTCACAGTCCAAGTTACTGTCACCCTTCAAATTTGGCCCCAATCCCTCAAGTTCCCTGCTTCTGCTCTGAGCACTCTTCTCCCAACGCACTTCCTATCCACGATGATAGCCAAAGTCAGCTTTCCACATCCCACATCGGAGGACATGATGCCCTCCGCTCTGCGAATGCCCACGAAATGCCCTTTAAAAACCCTTCTACAATGCTTTCCCATGGCGCCAGACCTCTTCTCACGGGCCCAAGGCCCTGCACCTTGCCCGCCATGTGCCCCACCTTTGCTGGCTTCCAATGGTGGTCCACTGTCTTGCCAGTGCTGGGGCTTCCCCACATTCTGCCATCAGTTAGTCTTGCTAACTCCTCTTCGCCCCAGAGATCTCTGAGAAAATGCCAACTCTTCCCAGTCACCTTCCCTGATCCAGAATACAACTGGATACTCCCGTTTCCTTCCTATTATCACTTCAAGGCATATATTTTCATTTCTTTTCTTTTTCATTATTGGCCTTGCCTAATGGACTAGAAGCTTCACAAAGTCAGGGACAAGTCTATTTGATTCAGTAAAGCATTTCCTGGGCCTCGTGTCCCATGGGAAGAACATATGGTAGCTACTAAGCCTGTATTTGGGAAACACTTGGCGATATTCTGTCTCCCAGCACAGAAACACACCAGGCTTCCTGACACTGTGACCTTTCTCTGGCCCCTGCGAAACATCCTTGAGTCTCTCATCGCCCAGGTCTGATTACTGATTATTGACAATGGGGACACTGCCTCTCTATAGAGAACAATCATCACTAACAGTAGCACCTGCTGGTTGCTGTGGTGTAAATGCTCCCTTGTGGCTGATTTCAAGCAGCTGACACAGAGTCAGTGGATGCTGAGCTGGGACGAGGTGCACAAGTCAGCTCTTCTGAGCCGGTAAGAGCACATTCCAGCACTGCCGGGTGCACCCACATGGAGCATAAGTGGTAAGGAGTTTGATGTCCGCATTTCACAGGCGAGGCAGGAAGCATCCTCTTTGCCAGGTCCACCTCTGACCATGTGGCGTGGGTCTGATGCTCTGCATGGCTGGTGGTTGACAGTTTGGACACTGGTATCAAGCAGACACCAGGCAACATTTTGGTTTCTGTGCTTTCCAGCTCTGAGACCTTGACCATATAAAATAGCCTCCTAAGGCTCTCTTTCCTCACCTGTAAAATGAAGCTAATCATGGTATATACATGGTCATTGTCTCGATCAGATGAGTTTACATGTATAACATGCTTAGCACAGAACAGTGGTTAAAAGCTTAAACTCTTTTCAGTCTGGGTTGAAATCCTGGTTCTGCCACTTAACAGCTGTGTATCCTTAGGTTAAGTTATACAACCTCTTTGTGCTTCAGCTTCTCACATTGTAAAATAGAATGTACAGTTCATGTCTCATAAGGTTTTCATAAAATATTAAGTAAGTTCATAAATGTAGATCCACAGCATAGTCAGACCTATTGCTTGTGATTAAATGGTCGTAGCATCCATCAAAGTCCTTAGCACAGTGTAGGGTGTTCAGTAAGTGTCTGCTCAACAGTAGCTTTCATTGTTCATGACTCCTGGTTTGGGCCCGTGTTTCTCCAGCCTCAGTCCTCACCTGTCCCTCAGGTCTCATTCTGAGGACCCTGATACACTCCATATCTCTGTCCCTTGGCAGGTAAGCGTCCCTCAGTCTGTCACCGGGCTTCTTTTCCTGGTGAGGGATCCCTGCTCAGGCCCATTGCTTGCTCCATTCTCTGCAGGTACAAAGCCCCTCTCCGCGCCTCCTGGTCCCCTCCAGGAGCCCCTGCAGGCCTTCCCTCAGTGGGCGAGGTTACCTCAGCACAGACTGTCTCAGTCCTGGCCCCCCATCTGGCCTCCACCACTTGCTGTGACCGAGACCACTAACAGCAGGAAGCGGGCGGCACAAAGATGGTGGGAGACAGGCTACCACACAGGCTCAGGCACGTTGCCTCACACCCACACACTTACAGACAAAAATCCCCTCTGTGGGGCACAATGGAAAGATCGCAGGCCTTGAAAATTGACTTGAGTTCAAACCCACAAATACATATCCAGCATCTCCAAACCACTGATGGTAGGTTTTTGCATATCAGATGTATAAGGTTTCCTTGCTCACCTGTATGGAGATGTAAACAAACCAAAAAGTGCATATCCACCTGCTGCAGACCAAAGGCTCAGAATAGAGTAGCCTTCCATACCTACCCTGCCTAGGTGCTCCTCTTTTTCCAGCTGTAATCACTGGAGGCCAGGTGGAGCCTGGCCTTTCCCTTCGCTAGCCATACTCCCTAGAGTTCTCATGGATTTCAATACTCAGCCTTTGCTCCTGTCCCTCTGAATCTTGGTGTGGCAAGAGGATCCCAAGCCAGACAGCGCTCTCGTTCTCCTACCTGTCCCACAAGTCCTCCCCTCCCCAGTGCCTCCCGCTGATGCAGCGGCACTTCCATTCACCCAGGGGCTTGGGCAGAAAGCAGGTACAAAGCAGTTCTTCTGATTCTTTTCCCCGCATACCCCGCATCCAAGCCATAATCAACACTATCGGCTCTCTCTGAAAAGCACATCCTCTAGCTCCCTGCCCCGGCTACCACCTGAGTCTCCTCCTACAGAAGTGCTCCTTCGAGGACGCTCATAGCATGCAGGTGCTGAGCCAGAGGTCTGGGTGGGGCAACGAGGGTCTGCCTTTCTGACTCGGTCCCAGTTGGTATGGACTCCCTGACAGGTCCTCCTCCCTCCACTTTGTCCTTTATCCACTCATTAGCAATCACAGCCAGGGAAACTGCATGAAAACGGAAATAAGACTCAGTTGCTCCTCTACTCCAAAGCCCCCAAGACGAACTCCAAGCCCCAGCGGGACCTGGCTCTGCTGCCTCCTGACTTCCACACTGCCGTGCACAACAGTAACCTCCTTTCGGCTCCTCAGACATCAAGCTGCCTCCAGCTCCAGGGTCTTTGCATTTGCTGTTCCCGAGCTGATGAACGTAGAGCTGGAGAATCCAGGAAAGCAGGGAGCCCTGAGCTGCTAACACCGCCAAGCCCAGGGTGAATTCCATGCCACCAGTGAGCCTGCCCACCCGCCTATGCAGCCAGGGATCAGCTGTGCTCCTCCTCCTCCAACCAGGGGCCTAGACAAGCACAAGGCTGCAGACTGACTTATGTAGTCAGCCCCCAAATGCTGCTCTGTCTGCTCATCCAGGAGACAGGCAGGCAGTAGAACAGCTCTGCCTGGGAGCTGCCACTGGCCCTCTGAGGTTCAGCTCCCAGCTCTGCCCTGTCAGTCCTTAGGGCAAACCTCAGCTCTCGAAGCCCCACGCTCGGGTCTGTGAAATGGACCTAACAGTGATTCACTACCTCACGTGGTTACAAATATGCTGAACTTAGGATGGTTCCTGGCACACAGCGAGCGCCTAATAAATGCGAGGCCCCACTGTCATGCCTGACCACCTCTGGTGACATCTGATCCTGCAGTAACCAGGGAAGCAGAGTTGGATGCAAACACCGTGGGTTTTTGCTATTAGACACGTTTGGGTTCCAGTCTCAGGTCTGCCTGTCTGTATATTTTGGGCGAGTTGCTTCCCCTCAGTTTTCTGATCTGCAAAATGGGGTAGTTACTAGCAACCCCCACACATGGGCTTATAGCCGTAAGCCAGCCAGTACTCTGTGGAGGCTTAATAAATGGTAGGTGTCGCCCTCTTGTCCCTTGTCTCCCTCTGAAGCTAGTCTCTGCATTCACAGCACCCACCCACCTGTTACTGTCACACAGAATAAATGAATACGTTAAGTTAGTACAAGCAGAGACTTTAAGAATCCAGGCTGGTACGTTTCCCAGGTTTCACCGGCATCCATGTAACATTAACAAGAGCACTTAGAGAGATGCAGCCACATCAGAGATAGCATGACGTTTCTCTGTGGCTGAGTGGTTCCTGTGCCAAGTGTCACATGCTATTAAGGCTGAGAGCAGGAGCGGCTGAGCTGAGCGGCAGACACAGGGGGAATGGAGAGAGAAGGAAGATCGAGAAACAGCAGTGTGGGAGCTGGGGTTTGCTGCTGGGCAGCCTTCTGCCTTCCCAGAGCCTTCACAAATAAAAACCAATGCTTTGTAGACTCAGAAGAGGTGGAAACCACCTAAATGCTCAACAGGGAACTGGCTAAGGAAATTACAGACCATGCAAACCATGGAATTCTCTGCATCCATTAAGAAGAAAGAAGTGAATTATACATGCTGCCACGTGGAAAGCTGCCAAGTGAAAAAGCTAAGTGGAGAACGCTGCGTACGGGATGGGCCCATTTATGCTGAGAAAGCTCTATCAGCCACAAGGGAGGAGCCCAGGAGGGCCGCGGAGAAGGCACACTTTCACTTTTTACCATGGGTACCTCTATGCTCGTGATGGTTTACACGTGTGTTACTGCAGAGGTTAAGGGAGAAAACAAAAAAAGAGGAAAGAAAGAAAAAAATGAAAGGGATGGAGGAAGCAAGGAAAGAAGGAAGGAAGGAAGGGAGGAAGGAAGAAGCCCTAGTTCTCTATCTACAAACCTAAGCCCATCCAGTCAAGGGAGCAGGGTTTGAGGAGGGCCTGACTGTCACTGTGATCATGATCAATGTAGAGAAATGTCCAGGCACACACAGACCACCCTGCCAATCTGCCCCTCTTCAGGGACTGCAAGCCGGGCCACCTTGACCCAAAACCTTGCCAGAACCAATTTTATAGCTCTAGAAGGAAACTGGGCTCAAAGATGATGCCGATGGGAAGGAAGCCGAGGCCTCACCAATCAGTCCCTCTTACAGCCCTTGAACCTGTGGAAGATGCTGGGCACGGGCTTCCAATTGGCATTAACTGCTTAGTAGCCTAGATTCGGCTTGTGCATCAGCATTACCGTTGAATAGGTTGCTCCCTGCTCCCGGATGTTCTGGGCCCACCATTACTCATAGAAAGCTGCACAACCTTCTGTGTGTGTCCTTAAAGATCCCACCTAACCAACAGCTCATCTTTCTGGGTTGGAAGAAAAAACATATCCTGTTACACTTGTGACTCATCCTTTCAGAAATGGTTTTTAGAAACAGATGCCGTCTGCCACGGCACCCATCTGAGAGGTCTTTGTGAGGAGGGCCAAGGGGGATTACAGGCTGATCTCCCTGGCTTCAGCACTCTGAGAAGACCCTCCATGGGCCCTTGTATGCAGCTTGGTAACATGCAGTGGGCCCTTATCTCATGTAACATGCTGCTAAGTTTTTCTCATAGGTTATGTCACTTTTTTCTTTTTTCCTTTTTTTTTAAATACTCACTATGTAGTTCAGCCTCACCTTCAACTAGTACCCCAGGCTGGCCTTGAACTCATGGCAATCTTCCTGCCTCAGCCTCTCCAGTGCTGGGAGGGTGGGTGTGTACCTCTACGCCTGCATCTTTCACCTCTTTCTTGCAGTCATATTGTAAAGGGTCATCATACACTCCCTTTACAGATGAGGAAGCTCAGTAAGCATGGGGACCCTTGATAGCTGAGGCATGGGCTGAGGCCACTCCTTTGAGCAGGAGCTCACTGATGTGGGCCCCTCTGCGGCCGGGGAGTGTGGTGAAGCAGCACACTGTAGGTCCCATCACCCTTCTGGTGGACACCAGACCTCCGTTCCCTAAGGAGGTACACTCTGCCCCCCTTTTCCCAAGGGCGCCTGGGGAGCAAAATGCATGAGTTAGGCTCCACTTAATTTCTCTGCTCCCCAAGGACTCATAAGCACAGACACCTGGGGTGCAGCGTGCCTTCCAGGAAAAGGCGCTGAGACGTGGAGAGAGCCCATGGCCAGCTCTGGGTCTGCACACCAAACCCAGGGGGATGGTTCCATTCTTCCCAGAGTTCCTGACGACTAAGACTCAGACCCTGGGCCTCAGGTTGGTCTTGGCCATGAGAAGTGTGACTCTGAACAAACACATCTCCCTCTTTAGGCCAACTTTATTCTGAAAATCTTTGCATAGAATCAAATGCATCTATTTTTGAGTGTTGAGTTCAAAGAGTTTTTGCAAATGCGACACTTTTCTAACTCCTGCCACCATCCAGATATAGATTTTTCTCATTACCTTAAAAGCACCGCTTTGCTTTTAGAACAAGAGCTTAAATTTCCCTTTTCAAGAATTTCATACAGATGGTCGTGTTCTATGTGCAGTTTTCTTTTTTGGCCTCTATCCTTCAGCGCAAAGTTTTTGAGAGTCATCTGTGCTACTGCATGGACCAGTAGCTCATGCTTTTCAGTTGCTGGGTAGTATTCCACAGGGCCGTCACACCACAATTTGCATTACACGTACTTCTCATTGGGCACTAGGCTAAGGCCCAGCCTGCGTCCATGATGAATAAAGCTGCCATGATCACAGGCAAACAAAGCTTTTGCGCAACTGCAGGTTTCCACGGCATTTGGTTGAACACTGTGGCACGGAAGCCCTCTGTCACGTGGTAGGTATAGCCCCTTTGCTAGGCTGCCATAGCAAGGCACCACAGGAGGATGCTTAAGACAACAGAAATCTACTGTCCTACTGCTCTGGACACTAGAAGGTCTGAATCAGGGTGTTAGCAGCGCCTCATTTTTCTCTCTGTGCCTTTCACATGACATATGTGTGTTTATTTGTATTTGTGTCCAGATTTCCTCCCTCCACCAGTACTGGGGATTGAACCCAAGGACTTCACACTGAGCTACAAACCCAGCCCTTTTAACTTTAATTAATTAATTTTTGAGACAGAGCCTTACTAAATCACTGAGTTGCCCAGGCTGGTTCAAACTAGGCTCCCTCCCTCCACGTCACATCGGTCGGCGGCTCCTGTCTCAGCCTCATATCAATTTAGTTACATCTGCAAAGACCCCGTTTCCAAATAAGGTCAAATTCACAGGTACTAGACATCAGGACTTCAATACAGTAAGCCCCTGACTTACGAACTTTCAGAGGTGTACAGTATGAGATTCACTTTGTCGCTTTATGAACACATCCAACTTACCAACAATTTTCCTGGAATGGAACTCATCTGTAAGCTGGGGACTTACTGCATATCTTTTTGAGAGACTCAGTTGAATCCATGAAATCTGGTAAGGGTAGATATGTTTATCTTTACGAGAACTCCCGGCTATTTTACATTCCCACCATCAACATGATACGCTGCTAGCTACTTCACATTGTTTCCAGCACTTGGTGTTTGTCATTTGTGCTTGTGTTTCTGCATTATAATGGGTGTGCAGAGGTATCTGATGATGCTTTTCAGGTCCTGGATGCAGAGCTGTTGCAAATGGGATCAGAGCCCCCATAGGAGAGGTTGCAGGAAGAACCCTTATCTCCTGGGCCACACAGGACACAGTGAGCAGATGGTCCTCCCAGGCGCATTTGATCCTGGTCTTCCCAGCCCCCAGATCTGTCAGAATTAAATGCTTGCTTTTGATAATCTGCCCAATATCTAGCTCTGCTCAGCTAGAGCACCCTAGCTGGGCCAAGACAGTGTTCCCTATCATCCATTCTCTGCAGATTGGGTTACCAGAGCAAACTTGAGCTCATCCTGGCAGAGACACAACAGCTTAGTCACAAGGCTGTCCCTCATGCTGGAGAAAAACTGGAACTCAGCTGAACACCCTAAAACAGGAGCCCAAAGTGCACATGACAGAATACTACACAGGCACTAACACAGATGCCATAAAAATTGACAGGCAAAGATGCTTATTGTGGTGTAAGGTTAAGTGAGGGAAAAAAGCAAGTTACATAACATGAAGTATAACATTAGCCCTTAAAAACATTCGCAACCAGAGTAGAAAGGTATCAGGTGGGAAATACAACAAAATGTTACCAGTATTATTCCTAGGTGGTGGACACTTGAGTGATATTTACTTCCTTTCGCTTTATCTGTATCCTTGATTTCTCTTCACTTGGGTAGTAATTATTGTGCAAGTACTGAGTTGGACTACTGGCAGGTCTGATTTTCAAAGCATAAACATTTGACATGACTTCTGCTGTCCTGGAGGCTACCACGGCAGAAAGAAAAAGCACGTGCTTGTGGTCTCTCAGGGGTCCCCATCACTGAGTACTCCCCAGGGTGGGTGTCTGAACCACTTAAATCCTTTCAGGCAGTGTTAAGTCGCTCTGAGTGGCGGTGCTTGCCGATATTTGTGGTGTAAATGCTCTCACCTAGGCTGAATTTAAGTTACCCATGAATATTTACTGTATGTCTTCATTACTTGCCTTGTTACCAGGACAAAATACCCAACATCCATGATTTAAGAAAGAAGGAGTTTGTCTAGGCTCACGTTTCAGGCCATGGCTGGCTGACTCCAAGGCAGGATGGCACGAGAGAAGGGCATAGCGGAAGAGAGCTGCTCATGGAATGGTGGACAGGAAGTGCAGAGAGAAGGGAGGCATCAGGGAAGGAGATAAACCCTCCTAGGGCACGCCCCCAGTGCCCTCCTCTTCTGACCAGACCACATTTCCTAACAGCAAGTCAGGTATAAGCCCCCATACTCCAATTGCCTTCCAGAAGCCCTTCCAGTTAGCACATGAAGCTCTTGGGGGACAATCAGATACAAACCATAGAGCCGTACACGACACTGAGAAGTGATACTCAGAGCAAACCATTATACAGTATTTTATACAATATTTCTTCCATAGCAAACAACAGGGTTAAGTAACTTCAAGAGTGTAGAGCAGTAAAGTAATTAAGTGATGAGTTTTGAATGTTTATTAACTTCACTTTTAACATAAAGCGCTAATTATCAGGGTACAGGTCTAATGTTTAATACTGACTTTTAACCAGCACATTTCCTGAAAAACGTACAGCACACTCTGGAGCCCAGCTCAAGCCAGCCCAAGATGCCACTATGTACGAGACCCACCCCACACTCACACAGGAAGCTATTAAACAGTCTGGCCTCAGTGTTGTCTTTTTCCTCTAATACCAGATGAATACTCTCTAACTCAGCACTGACGAAGATTAAGGTAAAAGTCCTAGCCCAGGGTCTGGCAAAAACATAGGTGCTCAGTGAGCTTTAATTTCCAAACCTCAGAAGCAGACACAGTCAGCAGAAAGGGCTGGAGCTCCCACCTCTTCTCCCTTTCAATCCCAGGAAGAGCTGGGCCAGAAGTCCTGGCTCCCTCCTACATGCCACATCCGTCAGCGGCTGGGCTCCTTACCCAAGGGTGACTAGTTGCAGCCTCTGCAAGGTATGGCTGGCAAGTCCAGGTTCAAGATGCGGAAGATCCAGATGCATGCACTGGCGCTGCTGCTTGCTTACTGCAGAAGCTTCACAGTTACTGTGCCTTCCCCAGCCTCAGTTTCCTCTGGTGTAAATGGAGTCCACACCTCCAGGGACCCACCTCTTCCACCCGGCCTCCTCTGCCATAAGCCACCATATTCCAGTCACCTTCCAAAAGTCCTGCCTATCAATGCATGAGGCTCTTGGGGGACATCTAGATACAAACCATAATGAGGCAGCGAGCAAAAAGCAGCGTGAACCCTGGGTATGACCTAGATGTTACTCTGCAGACTTCTGTGGGGGCATCGACTTGGCCAGGGGGAGCCCATGACCTAGGGAGATCTGTGTCAGAGGAAACCCTGTATGAGGAGCATGTGCGCTCAGCCTTCCCCCTTCCAGGCCTGCGTCTTCTGTGTGGGGAGGGCAGCTCCACAGGGAAATCTGCCTGGGCAAGGATGGCGAGCTCCTGCAGCTCAAGCAGGTGACCCGCAGTGCAAAGGCAATCACCCCCGCCCCACTCCACTCCTGAGTGGCGAAGGAGGCGCTGGAACTTCCTGGCACCCTTGCCACCTGCCTGCCTGCGGGTGCCCTTCTGCCATGTCTGAGGAGCGGTGGGCTCTAGAGCAAGTCAGAACTGAGTTCCAGTCCTGGTGCCGCCACTTCTGAATGGTGTGATTTTGCTCTGTATCTGTACATACCTCACAGTGGTGCTGACAAGATGAGAGGTTTTATATTTAAAGCACACGGAACACAGCTGCTATTTGAAAATCGTATGATTCCCTCTCAAGTCTTTCTCTGAATAAGAATTGACCTAAGGAGCTCCCTGGGCCCTGAGCTAACTCTTCCGAGCCCAGCCTCCCTCCTGCACCATGACTCTAGCAGTTTGGGGCTCAAGGCACACAGCACTGCAGAGTTTCAGTGCAGCCATGGTCATAACACTTGTTCACCGCGGTCAGCCGCCTCATGCTTGTGTGCAAGAAAGGTAGAGAGCAGGATGGGGTCAGCCTGCCAGGTGTCCCCTGTCCCATTTCAAACAAGTCCGATGTGGTGATAAAAATACTTGTATTTAAAGACAGAGTTCCTGCCCCATGTCTCCGCTTTTCTCAGGGGGCTTCCCACAGCCCCTGAAGGTCACTAAGGAGAGACGATTGGAATGCAAGCCATGTTCCTATAAAGACCCAGGCAGAGATGCTGGGTGTGCATTTTTTTGGCATTTGCTAGGAAGGCCATTAGCATTTCTGCTGATGGAGCTGAAGCCTCCAGCTCTGGTCTCTCACTCAATGGCCCTTGTAAAGGCAGGGAACAAGCTGCAAGGTGGGCACGATTCCAGAGACAAGCTTAGGGTCAGGTGCTGTCATCAATCCAGTGAGTACCACTGTTGCTGGTAGCCAGTTTCATCTTAAATAACAACACTTATGGAAACTACTCATGCTGAATATTTGGCACTCTTATCCCCTCTCACCCCTACCAGGACTATACCAGGCATTACTAATCAATCACTTCTATTGTAGGCAAAGTTAGGGCCCTCCCAAAATAGCCACATTGTAATCCCTGAAACCTACAAATATGTTATCTACCATAGCAAGAGAGACTTTACAGGTGTGATTAGTTTAGGGACCCCAAGACAGAGGGGTCATCCTGGATTATGTAGGTGGGCCCAATGTAATCATAAGGGGCCTTCTAAGTGAAGGAGAAGACAGGAAGGAGAGTTGGCCTCAGAGTGATACGCAGTGAGACTTCATTAGCCATTGACGGCCTCTAAGATGAGGAGCCTGGTCACTTCTAGAGTCTGCAATGGACCAGGAAAGAAATGACTTCTCGTTGAGCTACCAGAAGGAATGTGGACTTCTTGGCCATGGGATTTTAGTTCAGTGAGAGCCGTGTTGGCATTCTGACCTCTGAAAGTGTAAGAAAATAAATCCGACTTGGTTTTAAGCTACCCAACTTTGGTGGTTGGTTACAGCAATAATAGGGAAACTAATATATCCACCTTCATACCCCCGCCAAACGAACTTGGCCTGAGAATTTTTCTCAAGATAGTATTCCAGGCAGCTAATAGCAACCAACTGTTGCAAAATGCCAGGTGCTGTCTTTGGTTACAGCCCCCTCGGGACCACAAATAGAGAATTCACAAACTGGCTCAATTCACGGTGCTCTGGTCATTTTTATCCCACCTACGGCCCAGCATGCTGAATTGCAGACTACAGCCAGCTTTGGCTCTGCTCTGCAGGCTCAGGCCCTCTCATGACTCTAGAAGACAGCCCCGCCTTCCCTGTGTTCTCCTCTCCCTGTCTCCGTGAAGGCCTGGCTCCTGTGGCAGCCCTGTGACCCACAGCTGGGGCACTCTCCAAGCCACGGAACCCACATAAATGGCTGGATCAGAAGCAGTGTAAGACCACAGACTTCCTCCCAGCTCCCACATCCTTCGACTTGAATAAAAAGACCTTCACCACAGGGGGTTACAGTAGAGGCATAAATTCATATCCACCGGCCTGGGGCCACCAGAGGAACAAAGGCTTCTGGCAGCACCAAGGAATGCTTCCTTTAGAGGAACAAAGGGTCTCAAATAGAGACATTTTTCTTTTACTTGTGCATGCAGAGAAGTTACAGACAAGGACAAGACTCCCAGGGGGTGGACACCAAAGGAGAGAATATAATGACTTACAGTTCAAAATGTCCTACATCAAACACCTTCTGGCCAGCATTTATTTCTGAATTCACCACATGGAAACAGAAATAAATAACACATCCTTCTGCTGTATGCTTATACCATCCCCCTCCAGGGCGACACAACCCACAGCAAGGCCACCATGGACACGTGTGTACACGTGTCCATGGTGTGTCCCTGTGTGTGTGCACCAGCCCAACATGCCAACCCATTGCTCTATGCACATGCTCACATTCAAGCCTGCAAGGACAGAGGACACAGAAGTGCCACATACACACAGTGGGATTTGCTTACCAACCCAAGGCACTCACATCTAATTAGATGGAGATGGCTAAATACTAAGATCATGGCATGCACATGCCCAACGATAACACACTTACTTGGAAGCAGAAACACCTCTATCCTGTGGCATATATAAATATATATTTACGTGTGTGAGCAACACCTCAGAATTATGGTGATTCCCCTTCCATGCATACACCCAAGCCCCACACCACATGGACAGTCATGAGAATGCGTGCTGGCACTCAGTCTCCAAATGTCTTAGTGAAAACAAGCAAACGCCAAGCAAACAGAAGCGAAGGTCTTTGATGTTTTTGGTTCTCCAGCAGGACTCCCACCTGAAGCAAGGCTTTGACTGCTGCAAGCTGCCCACTCTCTCGCAGCAGGTGGCCACTGTGAATACAGGGTTGGTGCAGGCTGATAGCATGGTGATCATTTCCAGGGACCTCAGGCGCCCACATTAACACACACACACGCACACACACACGTGCACACACACACACACACACACGCACACACCTCTGACTGCTTGCAGCTGCCTTTTCTTTTCAAATCTCTCCTCTAATACACTTTGCAATCCGGCCCCCCTCCTGCTCAGCCGGGTTAAACTATTTCGGGAATTGGCACAGATGCTGAGAGCAAAGATGTTATTCAGAGATGCTCAACAGAGATCAAAGCTGCTTAATCAAAGCAGTGCCTTGGCACACACATCCAGAGAGCCCAGGTGGAGGCAGAAGTCAAAGCGGATCATTTAGTAGACACAGAGAATCCAGCCGTGAGATTCCAGATCCAACAGGACTAGAGCAGCCAGGATCAGGCAGGAGGATCTTAGGTCATCGAAGACCTCAGCTTGTTTCCCTCTCCATCTCTAGAGGGAAGTCTGCTCAGAGCTGCCCAAGAAAGATGAGACTATCTCTGCTTCCAATGCCTCTGGGGAGCAAGACTGCCTAGCACAGTACTTAGGAAATGGCCTTGTCTCCTGCTGGAGGTCTCATGAAACACCCCGGAAGTTACTTGGAGTGATCACCACCTTGGCAGGGTGAGCTGCTCAGCCCAGGGATGCCTGCCTGTGGCACGCTGGAGAGCAGTGATTCCTAAATAGCTCTTTCCTTGGGTGGTATTGTCTCTCTGAAACATTCATTTCTTTTTTTTTTTTTAATTGGTACTGGGCATCGAACTCAGGTCCTTGTGCTTGAGAGTCAGGCGCCACAACCACTGAGCTAAATCCCTGGCCCTGAAACATTCATCTCTTGATTCTTGCCTTTTACTCCCTGGAGGTCATGTGGAAAGGGCCAACCCCTGCCTCTAGGTGGGGACTCAGGAGAGGTGCAGACAGTGCCCATGTATCCCAGGTCATCTTCTTTCCAGGCTACACACCCCTGGTTTATGGTTGCTTGATACCACCCTATTTTGGTTTATATCTAGACAACCCCCAGAGCCTCATGCACTCATCATAGGATGGGCTTTTGGAAGGTGATTGGATTATGGAAGATTATAACTGACTTGCTGTTAGGAGTTGGGGCCTGGCTGGAAGAGGCAGGTCCCCATGGGTGTGACCCAGAAGAGTTTATCTCTCTTCTTGGCTCCTGCCTTGAGGCTCTCCACTTCCTGTTCACCATGCTGTGAGCAGTTCTCCTCCATGCCCCTCCACCATGCTGTCCTGCCTTGGTGCCAGCTGACTAAGGACTGAAACGTGACCCATAATGAATCTTTCCTCTTGTGAGTTCTGGTAGTCAGACTTGGTGTGTCAGGGAAGAGAAATTGACCAAGACATACCCTCAGCTTGACCTCAGTACCACAGTGCCCCTTAACCAGGGCTGTGCCTGCTGTGGGTCTAGAACTTCAACACATCTGAGTGCAGAGAATACCCATAGGATCAGAGGGCAGATGTCACCTCTCCTGAGCTTAACTCTTGCTTCCCTTGGCAGACAACCCAGAACACTGGGCCACCTAAATTCTATCCCTAAAACCTTACCCTTCTCCAGAACCACCTTTTCATCCTAAAATGTTCTCTTTGGCCAAGGAGTGGGGTAACAAAGACAGAGGTGTGTTTCCCAGAGTTGTCCCTAAAATGACAGTCCTATAAGACTCTGCATGGGAAAAGACATCTGTCGATAAACAAAACTGGGCAGTGCTGTGCACTGTAGCATGTAGGACTGTGAACTGTGTGTATCGGACATGTTTGTACATGGATGTGTGCACACATGACATTGTACTATATGTAGTTTTCTCTTGGAGTTCCATAAGGCACAAGAGCAGGCTGTAAGGATCCCTTAGGAGGGGCTTTTTGGAATGTGACTGGATAATGGAGCTTTATGTTGACTTCCTGTAGGAGCAGGGAACACCCACCAACCTGACTGAATGGTACCCTGCCTACCTTGCTGACCAAAATTCCCTTTCTTCCCAGAATACACATTAGGAAAGCTCCACTTTGGGAAATGCCATCCCAAGTGACTGCATGATGAAGTGGAATTTGTTTTTTGGGTAGCTCAAGCCCCAAGTCTACCTTTGCCCTGAACTTTACAAACGTTTTCAAGCCCAAATGGCTGTTTTTGAATTTAATTATCTGCCTAGTGTGTTCCTTCTTCCTTTATTAGTACTTACAGACCTGGCTTCACTAATATACACAAACGGATTTTCATGAGCATGCAGGAGGCCAGATTAGTCACCTTCCTGCCTCCCCCTCAGCCGTGCTGATTCTGCATGAGCTGTCCTCTGGCTGCCACCCAGGCCTTCGATGAAACTGAATGTTTATAAACTGCAGCCAAACTCTTGGGGAAGGGCTCCCAAAAGGCAGGTCCTTTCTCTATATTTTTCCTAATTCCCACTGCATCTCCTTGTTCACACCCACAGCCTGTCAATGTGGGACTCACAGGTGTCACAGGGCAGGTATGGAGGATAACAGTGGGAGGAGCCTGTGCTAGGCTGCCCGTGAGACCTCAGGAATAGTTTTTCTCTGAGCCTCCTTTTCCCTCTGTGTTGAAGAAAGTAGATGACCAGCAAGGGCGGGGTTGGTTGGTTTGCTTGTTTGCTGGTTTTTTTGGTATGTTTGCTTTGTTTTTTTGTTTTGTTTTGGTACCTTTATTTTACTTGGCTAGTATGGTCAGTTTCCCAGAGAATCAGCCTAAAAATGCACTCATAGAAAGCATCCTGTTTATGTACCATTTTATTAAAAAAGCTCAATAACGTCTCGAAATAAATACATCCTTTGTTGCTAAACTACCTAGAAATATTGTGTAATTCTACATAGGGTTCCAGGCCTAAGTGCAATTGTCTGTTGGAGGTTACAAATGGTTATGGCAGTGGTGGAGGGGGCGTCAGGGCCTCCATGTGGGGCTTCCAGGCAGGACCCTCTATGCAGGGCTGCTCACGGGGTCTCTCCACGCCATAAGCAGTCTGGTGATCAAGGCCCTGAACAGCAGCAAATCCACTTCATCCTCTGTCAAAGAGCAAACCTGGCACAGAACTGGGCCAGGGGTCCTCCAGCACAGGCCATGTTGCTGGAGGAAACTGGGCGGGCACAGTGAGCCATCCTCACTGGGTGATGTTGAGAGCCTTCCAGGAACCCCACTTCGTAGATGCCTGGCAAAGGCCCAGCGTGTGAGCAGGACCCCATGAGCACAGCACTCTCAGGCCCGCTGTGTCTGCTCAGTCTCTGCCCAGCAGCTGATATCCTCTCTATTCCAGGTGAGTGAGAAGGAGGAAAGCCCAAGAGCACCTCTGCCCACCTCTGCACCTTTGGGCTCATCACTACCACCGAGGGCCTTCACTTCTCCATGGGTAAAAAATAGGAATGGCAACAAAAAAATCCCTTCTGCTGGCATCGTGGTGATAAAATGAGCTGGTGCATGCAATGACCTGAATGCAAAGCATTTAAAGCAGTACCTGGTGCACTGTAGGAGCCAGTAAGTGTTAGATAATACTAATATTAATATTACTAGTCCACATCACATGGCTATGAATTGGCAAAATAGAGCTTCAAACTCTGGTCTGTCTTATGTCACTACATGATTGCTTCCAGAACATTTTGTTTTCTCAAGCACAAAGCTTGGTTCTTTTTTTTTTTTTTTTTTTTTTTTTTTTTTTTTTTTTTTTTTTT